>NW_021604617.1:10772065-10841122 GCF_004785775.1 Grammomys surdaster
TTTTTTTTTTTTTTTCCTGGCTAATCGGAGGAACGCAGCCACATCTGAAGCCACTTGGCTCATTATGAATTTCATGGAAACTGATTCTCTGAAAGTGTTTCCATATGTGTGTTCCCAATATATCCCATCCTCTCTAAATGGGAGCACAGACGTGTGCATGGGCTGGAAATGGCTTCAGGATGTGACAGAGCAGTCATATGACTCGCGGCACCGTGGGTGGCCCCTTCTGAAAGACAGGGCGTCCTGGGTGCTGGCCTCCTTCCTGCAGTGGATCTGGTTTCAAAGACTATCCACCCTTCCTTTAAAATGTTCCTAATCAAGGCCTAGCGAGATCGGTCCCCCTTTTCCTGGTCCCTCTCTTCCACCCGAACAGCCTTTGGCTCCTTCCTTCTCCTTTGCTCTGGGTCCCTGGATACATACACACAAGCTCACACATCTTTTACCGTCTGTCCCCTTTCCCTTTCACAGAGCGGAAGTATATTATTCCAGCAATATCCTTAAAACCGGGGTGGGTTTAAGGAGTGGCTGCTGTTTCTGGAGACTGCCAGGGTCCCTGTTCTTGCCCCCTCTCCTTCCTCTAGTGCAATAGACTTTCTTAGCCTTAGGATCGGCTGGTCTGTCTGATTTTGTGAGTATGCTGTGGGCTGTACATAGCACAGATTACTACAACATTGAAAACAAATATTTATACTGGAGATTTGAGGCGGTCTCTCTCTCTCTCTCTCTCTCTCTCTCTCTCTCTCTCTCTCTCTCTCTCTCTCTGTGTGTGTGTGTGTGTGTGTGTGTGTGTGTGTGTGTATGTATAAAACTACAGAGCTTGTTAGTCATTTTATTGTCTTAAATATTGGCTCTATTTCTCATTGTGATGTTTCCTTTATCGTGGTCTTCCACATTTCCCCAGGAGGTGTGTTTTTCTAAATTATTAGGGGAAGAAGCAAAGTCCAGTGTTGTTCTGCTTAGTCATGTTTAGTATGAAGGGATCAATTCAGAGACAACTGATATAAAATCGCTTTAAAGTCTCAATGTGAAGATGCAGAGTAATATTTTATGTACAATCTAAACTTGATTCTTGGATCATGTCTTCTGGAGACCAAATTGATGTCTGTTTGCCCAGCAGTACTTTTGAAGTGCTTACCTTTCCATTATGTACTGTAGAGTATCTAAAGGAAGGTCGGATGGGAAGATTCACTTGGAAAAGTTCTGCCTTTGAAGCATGAGGACCTGGGTTCAGATCCCGAGCACCCATGTAGAAGTCAGCTCTGGGGGAGGTAGAAACTGGTGGATCCCCTGAGCTTACTGGCTGACCAACCCAGCCAAATTGATAAGCTCCATGTTTAGAGAGAGACTCTGTCTCAAAACAGAGCAGAGAGTGATGAAGAAGATGCTGAAAATAAGTCTCTGGTCTCTGCTTGTAAACATGCATATTCATCTACACCTATGCACACACATTTATACATGTACACACTTGCACACACATGAGAGAAGACACATACAAACACACACACAAACTCATAAGACACACACACTAGAGAGAGAGAAGACACACACACAGATACACATAAGACACACACACACACACACACACACGAGAATGAGAGAGTTCATTTTCTTAATATGCTTTCTTTTTCCAAGTAACAAATTGACATTTTTAAATAAAACTTATTATAAAAAACTTTGCAAATAAGTAAAAATATCACACACCAAAATTAGCCCGACCCAAAGTCCATACATCATAATTAGCTTTTATATAGTTAGAATTGGCATTCAGAATGGAAGCTGTGAACTAAATTTTACACTTTTATTATTGAATCTATTTTATGCACTCATCCACCATCAAAAGAACAAAACAAAGCAAACAAACAAAACCAAGATGGCATTAGACCTAGTAAAGCAGTCAGCTCTGTGTTTCCTTCTGTACCTCATGCTCGTTACCTGCGTCTGGTCCCTCCTCATCCCCTACAGCTCATGTTGTCCTGTTTCTCCGTGTGTCCTGTAGCCATGTGCACATTTGTTTCCATATATACATATATTATTGGCTACATCTCACTTGTGAGAGGCTGAAAGTGCAGTTTCTCTTTGAGATCATGTGATCTTACTTAAGAATATACATTCCATCCATTTTCTCACAAATTTAAATTTCATTTTTTAGAGTTAAGTAGTATTCCATTACATAATATATATATAAAACATACAATATAAAACATATAATTCCATATATGCGATAAGTAGTATTTCTATTATATATATTAAATATATCTATCTCTATATATAGATATTTAATATATATCAGATTTTCATTATCTGTTCATCTTTTGAGGGACAACTAGGTTGATTCCAGTTCTCTGCTCTAGTGAATAAGGCAGCAGTTAACATGAAGTATAGTATGATATGGAGTTCTCTGGGTATACACCGAGGAGAGAGAGAGGAAGCTGGATTATAGGTTGGTTGTTGTTGTTGTTTTTGTTTTGAAAGAAATCTCCAAACTGATTTCCACCATGGCTATGTTAATTTGCTCCTTTTTTTAAAGTAAAAATATCTATCTAAAAACAATCTTAATGCCAATGACAATGTTTTCATTTAAGTGACTTGGTAGTATTTATGGACACAAATATCTCAGGTGTGCATGATGAGAAAGTAGTACAAATCTATACTCCATGGGAGGTAGGTGTTCTTCCCCTGGCCCTGAGTTCTGCAGTTGGTGCCTGCTTACCTTGCTCTGGGAGTCCTGTGTGGGGTATCCACAGCCAAACTCACCCAAGAGCCCCAAGTTTGTGTCCCATCCACAGGAAGCACACACTTCCAGAGGAGCAGAGGGGCAGGAGATGTAGAAAACCACTGTCCGTGCACACAAAGGCTCATGCCCTTCACGCCTTTGCACAGTAGCTTGGCTGTGCCTCAGCTGAGGTGCCAGAGCTGTCTGAACTTGGCTGAGGGATGATCAGCTCTGGTTTTAAAATTCTGCCTCTTTGGCTTGCAAAGGAAAAAGATGGGAGTGAAAGAATTTCCCTTTCCACTGTGTTTCCTCAGAATACAGATCTAAGGAAGCTCCAGGCAGATCCTGGGCCCTTCCCACCATCACTTTCTGTCTTGTCAGGTGGCAGAGGAGGGGTGGGGATGGAGAGGGGGATGTGGGGTCTGTAACAGGAAGACACTTTGGAGTCCCTCTTGTCCCTGACCCTCGTGGACTCACAGACTCTCATTTTTTATCTGTCAAAATCATCTATGCTTCATTCTCTTTAACTTTTCTCCCCTCACCCTCCCAATTCTAGCTATGGAGCATGGGGTCTCTTCGCAAGCTAGGCAAAAGCTTCTACCTTTGAGCTGCACCTCAACTCCATCTGTGATGATTAATGACTCTGAAAGGCTGGCTGTTTATACAAGTGCAGATGCTCAGAGAGATTCAGGTTTTACCCCCATTACTTACTGACTCCAAACAAATACCGTAACTTTAATGGCAGTGACAGACCCAGGCTCGTGGACAGGGACAAGTGTGCCAAATGTCTGGAAGGGCAGGCATATCTACCCTGGCTCTCTCCATTTCCCTGTTTCATCTCTTCCCCAGGGTCTTGCCAGTATGGAGATACATGCGTACTGGCTCTTAGGTAGAGTGGGTGTCAGGAAGGAAGGGACAGATTGCTAATAAAACAGGGACATCTGTTTCTTAGTGGCAAATGTTGCTGGATGGGTGCTCTCTCTGAAGCCTGAGGTCAGGTGACTTGATGAGGGCTGAGAATGTCTTTGTGTCCATTAAAAAGAACATTTAGCAAGGTTTTGGGTATGCAGCGTGCTTAAATTACATTTTGGATTTAATGTCAACATTGCTCAATGCTTCTTTTTATATATATATATATATATATATATAATATTTTTATCTTTTGTTAAAACAACATCTTCCTATGTGGCCAGCCTAAGCTGGCCTCAGACTCACTGTGTTGTATCTTCTGGATCTGACGAGCTTCCATATGCCCCAGCCTCTGGAGTCCTGAGACAACAGACATTAGCCACCTGCAGCTTGTTAAAAAAATGTATTTATTACTTCCATTTATATGTAAATTGCATGGCTATGTGTGCATTATATCTGTGCAGGTGCCCTTAAGGCCAGGGTGTATCTGATCCCCTTGAGCTGGAGTTAGAGTGGGCGCTTTAACTGCTGAGCCATCTCCCCAGCCCCCACCCAGTGCTTCTGATGCTTGCGCTTTCTCTGTGTTGCGACTGCACTGGCCCTGTCACTGGGATGCTGATGCTTACGTTTGTTCATTTACTTGTTTTTCCTCCAACCGCCCACATACTTTTCTCATTCGAAGCTCTTACAGTTGTACCAGGTTCTGGGAGGCATGTGAGAGGAAACTAAATCCCCTGCCGTCCAAAGCTGACTCTAGTTGGAGAGAACAGACCAAGAAACAGCTAGTAAGTCAGTGGAGTATCGAGCAGGGGCTCGAAAGAGTGGCGTAGGAAATGCGTGCTGTTGGAAGGGAACTGAAACAGGAGGCTGTTATGTAAGCAGGCAGTTGGGATGAGGCAGCCGAAGCGTTGAAGCGGAAGAAGCCTGCGCACTACCAGAAGACAGCAGCCCTTCGTAGGGCTTGTGTGGTCTGTGTTCCCAGGAAGGATGTCTCATGCTAATAAAAAAAGTTCACGAACTTTATTTGAGATTCGTTGAAGCAAAAGCTCCTGCCATGTAACCATCCCTAACATACTGCTGACAATAACCTCGCTGGCAGATCTGCTGGCTTTTCTTGCTTCGAAGTGATGTCCTTCTGTGCAAGGACGGGCTCTGAGTGTGCCACTGTTGGTTCAGTTAGATTCCAGGCTCTTTGTATTTCCCCTGCCCTTGCCTCTTTCTGCTGGGTCATGTTGGTTCTACTAAATATTTAGTGGGGAAGCTAACATGCCCAGTTTCCCAGCTGATGCCCCTTGCTGACACGTAATCCCTCCATTATCCTTAATTCCAGGTTCCATTTATTATAAAGACCTCCTTGCCTGTTTTCAAGCAACAGCTGTTTAGTGAAGGCATCCTAAATGATAAATGTATCTTCAAGATAGGGCTTAGAAATGGAGATTATTAGCTCCTGGGCTGGAGCTCAGTGGTAGAGTACTTGTCTAGCACCTTGGTAGGATTGATCCCCTGTACTTCAAAAAGGGGGAGAGGGAACAGAGAAATGGTCAGTGCCAATGGCCTCTTTTAGCCTTTATGGGTACCTGCACATGTATGGAATACACAGACAGACAGACAGACAGACACACACACACACACACACACACACACACACACACACACACAGAGGAGTAAATGATTTTTTATTTAAAAAGAATGTCTGATTATTCCCATTAGCAAGCTCTGATGAGAGATCTGTGCCTTCAACAGCTGTCTTTAATTGTGAGGCAGACATGATCCAGGGTAAGCAGCAGTGAATGAAAGACCTGTTGTAAGGATTAGAGGCCTGAAGAGCCAAGTCCAGAGGCTCCCTTGTATCCCCTGTGTCTGGGTTCACGCACTTTTCTCTGAAGACTCCCAGAAACCTGACTAGGTAGAGAGTCTGCCTGGCCTCTTTCCTCTTACAGACCTTGCAGGAAGAGGCCGTGTTCTTACTTTTAACATTGGTTTTGTTTTTATTTGGACCTCACGGGCATTTTATTAATGTAGTCTTCCCAGTATGTATGTCTCAGTGCTTGAGAGGTGGCAGCGGCAGTGGCTGCTTTCACAAGCAAGGCTCTTTCAGCTCTTCCCTATTGCGGCTACATTTGTCTGCAAGCTGTCCAGCTGTGGCCGGGAGTGCAGACAGCAGCTTTGGAATGAAGCACATCTGTAGGAAGCTGGGAGATCAGAGCTCTTGACCTTGACCCTTTGACCCTGACCCCATCCTTCTTGTACCCTGAGCAACTGAAACTGGTTGCTGTTATCAGATTAGATTAACAATGTTGCCAAAGTGGAGCATTAAGAGGGTTCCCCCAAACTAGTAATTATTATTGGGGTGACACTGAGATATCAAGAGTCTACTAAAGTAATTTCCCTTTAGATGAGTATAGTGAGAAGAGTGGGGAGGGGGATGTGGTGAGTACCAGGTTCCTCGAGGGTAAAGGATAATGTAGACTGTCCTCTCTTAGAAACCAAAGGGCGGCTGCATACTGGCTCTGTCTCCTTCACTGTGTGGAGATGTTGACTGTGTGAATGGCTCTCCTCTGGACTTCAGCTTCCCTAGTTGTCAGATGTAGTTTAAATGACAGTCCATTTGACTTTCCCATCAGTGTTTGACCAGCAGAGGGAGGTTCATGGGAGATCAGGGGACATTGCAGAAAGTGTGATAAGTACAAAGTTTTATGGAAGTCATTTTTAATTTACCCAAAAAATTCACCAAAGTGTCACAGTTCCCTCCCTGTCGTGGCTTTCAAATTAACTGTACAGTGTCACTCCGTCCCTGTGGTGAGTCAAACTAGCGTCATCCTGGGGTTTCACTAACTCCCGCCAGCCCTCAGGCACAGTGAGATGCCATTTTGAAACTTTGATTTTGTTTTGAGATAGGCATCTCAGCCCTGCAGCCCCAGCCTGCCATGAGCCTGGAGCTCACTAAGTAGTCGAGGTTGGCCTCAAAGATGCCATAGTCCTACCATAATCTCCTTAGTCCTGGGAATTACAGGTTATGTCCTCTCATAACAGGTTAATTTAAAACATCATTAGAACCAGAAGATCTCATGTGGATGGTAGAACCCTTAGTTTCCTAGCAGTTTCCATTTTTCAGCATAGTTCAATGTACTTTCTACACGGCCAAGATCATCTGTGGGCAGCAGCAAAGAGAATGGCCTTAGCTTGATTTATTCAGTAGCTGGGAGCTTTAGGATGGCTTTGGGTTGTCCTGAGACTACAGGTCTGTCATTGAAGCAGGGTTGGGGGAGGCTGAGGTTGAGCACTTATTTGCATATTCAAGTTAGGCAGTCATTTGAATATTCAAATTAGATAGAGTGATATTTGCATATACAAATTAGATGGTGTACAAGTACTTCTAGAACTCTCTGGGGTTTTATCTTATGTTTTTTTTTTTTAAAACAAGTTGAATTGACGTTTTCTATAGTCAATTCAGTATTGGTTCTTAACTTTTTAAAAATGTTTGTGGCTATATCAGAAAGGAGCAGTGTCATTGTCAAAAACACCCAAAAGGGAAGAGGTCTGACACACTGCAGCACTTGTCCAGCCCAATTACAGGTTCCCATGAAGACCCATTCAGGGAGAGAAAATATAGCTGCATCGTCCCTCTGAAACAGCGGTTATACATAACCTGAGGTTTCTGCTAGGCTCCCTCCCATCTCCCCAGCATACAGGCCAATTTCTTCACGCCCAAATACACTACAGTCTGCTTCAGAAATAATGCTCATTAGCGTAGAGTGACTGAGCAGATCCCAGAGAAACGCGAGTGTCCGTAGATTACAGAGTCTCTTCTAATCCCGTTCAGGTCTACTTTAGTTCACTCATTCAAGACGTTGATCCTAACACATCACAGTCTCAAATGACTGGAAGTCACTAGTTAGCTACTTGAACCCCAGTAGACACTTATCCCTGTGTTTCCATTAAGAGAAATGAACCCAAGCAGGGCTCATTCACTGAAAGACGATTGTTAGTTTGTGTTAGTTAACATTTCTCAACCTCAAAGCTACAAGGATCTTGGGCTATTCCGCTGAGTAATCAAAACATCAGCAAAATGTAGCACCTAAGACAGAGGTGTGTGTGGTAAGAAGAAACACAAAGCCATATCGGAGTTTACTAGCACGGTCCCCCCACATAAAGTCTCTTGATGAGATTTCTGCATCAAAATAAGTGAAACCATATGGAATGTTAATTATTCTTAAAACATAGTTTTAAGGGAAAACAAATACACATTAGAAACCTTAAAAAAAAATCAATGTTTCTATCTGTGTGCGAAGTCTGTGCTTCCTGGAAGGGTAAATGTTGACATTGTAAGTGTGACTTCTTTCCGTTTTAAATTACTCGTGCTGTTCTGGTTTTCTTCACATACCCTAGGTGTTGAACTTAATGCACATGGAAGGGGGCCTGCCTATATCTATTAGCCAGGCCCTCAACTTCACCTGGGTGCTGTGGGGCAAGGGGGCTGCTGAGGACCACCTGTGACCTCTGCTTGGGGTCTTGTTTGAGGCAGCCCATAAACACAGGGTATTCTCATCTGCTCCTATGTCTGAGTCTGCCACTGTCTCTATTTTATTTCCACCTCCTTGTCAGAATTTCATTTAGGGGTATGGGACGGGTGAGGGAGAGGCCAGACAAAGAAGGAGGGGTTTATAAGAAGCAGACTGCAAAGTGCCCGGCTCATGCATTTAGTCTGTCATCTTGCAAGTGTTTGCTTCTGATGTTAGAGGCAGATCGTTTGCTGTCCACATTCTGCAAATGGGCCTGGGGATCCTGGGAAGGCACTAGTGAGGGATGGGACCCCCCCCCATACCCCCAAGGCCCGGATTTCTCCTCCTGCCTTGGAATTAATGACATAGACCAGATGTCAATCCTAGAGCTGGAAGGGAACTTAGAGTTCATCCCCTCATTTTCCAGATGATGACACTGCCACCTCTGACTTCTGCCTCTGGCCTTCCTCTCTCAGTAAGAAGAGCCAGGCAGGTGAGACTTTTCACAATTGCTGGGCTGGGCTGGGCTGGGCTGGGCTGGGCTGGACTGGGTAGGGCTGGGCAGGGCAGGGCAGGGCTGGGCAGGGCTGGGCTGGGCTGTCTTATGGCTAACTGTCTTCTGGTTTGTGAGACAAAAGGTTTTGTTAATTCTTATATTGCTTTCAAGCAGTCACTATGTACGACAAATGCATTTCACACACTGAATCCCAGCGTATGGTGAAGATTATAAGCAATGTGCATTTTAACAAACAACACCACCCTCTGACAGAACCTTTCAAGACCCACAGCCGGCTGTCAGAGAAGGGTTGAGTACAGATTGGGCTGAGGGACAGTTATGGTCTTCAAGATTTGCCTGGCACTTTCTCTTATGGATAAAACCTGTAGCAGAGGCAGATGGAAGACTCTAAGACATCACAAACTTATCATGAAAATTTGGACGTAACAAAAGGGCTTGTTGTAATTCTGTCGATTCTAGGAAATTATAGTGAACCCCAAGATCACAGCTGTGGGTCTTATCCATTTCAGAAAACTAGTTTCCACGTGCAAAGTCTCTAGCCACACTTTCAGGAGTTAGAGAGTAGAGGTGTCTCCTCAGGAGTCACTGACAGCTTGTGAAGGTTTAGTGGGGAGACATCTCTGTCTCTAAGGCCCCAGAGCTGACTCCAGTGCAGGGGACAGGGAAGCAGCAGGAGCCTCTCTGATCAATCTCTCCTAGGGATTAGGCCCTGATGAAAGCTGCTATGGATACCTGGCCTAAATCAGGTCCCATACCACTCATCAACACTCTGACTGTCAAGGTTCTCACCCCATCCTCCACCCTATCACCACATCCCCCAACCCCATCCTCCACCCTCCCTCTCGATACCTTCTTATCTAGTTTATGACTCAAGGGAGAATTTCTGAGGGCTAGATTCTCCTTGACACCCCTAGAAAAAGCTAGATAGTGTCAGATTACTGAAATCTGCTTTGATTTCACTGTGACTAAGATGAGGATTATAATAAGATTTTAAATTCTCTCAAAGGTTAAAAGAAATAGTAAGACTATGTTAAAGAAGTCTGTTGGATGCACTTTTCTTAACAAAGAAGCCCTGCCAAAGGGGAACAAGAATAAATCCTAGTACTTTGGATTTATCTTTTATACTGAGTTAGGAAAAGTCATTTGGTCTGATTTAGTAAAAGTTTCACTTCAGATATCTGGGGTATAATAAGAAACAAAAGGAAGGGGGTGGGAAATCAATGAAGATTCACCCTTATGAGTCTGGTAGTGATCCAGTGCCTGGAGTTGGGTTGGCTTCCACACAGGGCCTAGTGCATACCTGCTTGCGAAAGTCCTTGGGGACTCTCTGGGTGTGGAGAACTTAAGGATAAACAGCATTTAGACTGTAGGGTGAACAAGTCTTTACTGAAGTGAGCAGTGCATTTGAAAATCTGTGTGTGACTTGCTGTTCCTTGGGAGAAAGCTAAAGTTTTCCTTTTCTTTTAATTTTTTTTTTTAAATCTTGTAACGTTTCTATCATTTTAATTGATATTTACAGATTTTTCCCTCCCCATCTTCTGTTACAATTTTTAGGTGCTTCAGAACTGGGCCCTTTTTCAGACCCCAGGCAGTTCCCAAGCATTTCATCCCTCACTGAGAGCCGCTTCTCCAACCCACGAATGCACTACCCAGCCACCTTTACTTACACCCCGCCAGTCACGTCAGGCATGTCCCTCGGCATGTCCGCCACCACTCACTACCACACGTACCTGCCACCACCCTACCCCGGCTCCTCCCAAAGCCAGAGCGGACCCTTCCAGACCAGCAGCACTCCATACCTCTACTATGGGACTTCGTCAGCGTCCTATCAGTTCCCAATGGTCCCCGGGGGAGACCGGTCTCCTTCCAGGATGGTCCCGCCATGCACTACCACCTCGAATGGCAGCACGCTATTAAATCCAAATTTGCCTAACCAGAATGATGGTGTTGACGCTGACGGAAGCCACAGCAGTTCCCCAACTGTCTTGAATTCTAGCGGCAGAATGGATGAGTCTGTTTGGCGGCCATATTGAAATTCGTCAACCATGGCCCAGTGGCATGCAGGGGCCACATCCCACATGTGTTAATATATACATATATAAAGAGAGTGCCTATATATGTATATTGATTAGCTATCTAAAAGATTTCTCATTCATTCCCTAGTCATGATCTTGCAACCCTAAGAGGGTGGGGACAGTCATAACTGGGTTTCATATTGTTTACTATTTAAGATGTCCCCTTTACCAAGGAACAAAGTGTCAAAGGTGTTGTCCGGTCTGTTTTCATAAGTGACCTTGTTCCCATGCCAATTCAGAGAGGTGGACTCTGGGTCCAGGAGGAAGAAGAGCCACTTCCTCCGTGTGCTTTGAAACCACATGCCTCTGCTCTGTGGAGGCCTGTGCACTCTGCAGACCAGCTTACAAAAAGCCAGATGTGGTCCACTCGGAAAGGGACGAGAGGCAGCGTGGCTGCCTCCGCTGCCGTCCACTCTGAATACCTGTTCCATAGTTTTCCTTCAGACTTGCTACAGGTACTCATTTGAACTTTTGAGTTCACTTTTTTTTTTCTATTCTAAGAAAGTAACTTCAAAAATACTGATCAGGACAGATTATTTTATTTTACTTTTTTATACTCCCTTCCTCCATTTAACCAAAAAGAACTCCCATTCCCCTCCCCCCTCCTCCTGCTTCTCCTTTTATGCAAAACTGAAAATGGCAAATATCTTACTATAGCCATAATGATATAGTGTTTGAGTTGGCTGTGTGTTATTTGTTTTTTTTTTCTTTTTTCTTTTTTAAATTATGAATATGTGTAAAATCTGAAGTAACTTGCTAACGTGAATGGTCATATAACTTTAAAGATATATTTATAATTATTTAATGACATTTGGACATTTGGAACATTTCTTAGTGTAAATGCTATGTTGACTTCGGTCTCTAAAAGTGCTTCTCCTTAAATAACAAGTTTCTTCAATGGGCTAGAGCCATGTCGGAAATATTGCTAAGCAATTTCAATCCCTTCAGGCATAATGTGATTTTTTTTTTTTTGGAAGATAACTCCCATCTCCAAATATTTTAGGTGTAGTTTGTTTTCATGATGTATGAAGGAAATGCTATGTTTCTTTCTTTCTTTCAGGTGTTTGATTGCCTCTGACACAGCTTTGCCTTTTAAAGCAATAATTAGGGATTAAAAACAAAAACAAATCAAAGACCACCCAGAGCCCCATGGCCCTTTAGCACTTACTGCAGCCCCTTTACTAGCATGAAACGCTGGAGACATGCAGTTTCCTAATTTCTTCATTTGGGGGTTGGGGTGGAGGGTGGCCAATATGATTCTTGTCATATTAAAAAGCCAAGCACACTTGATTGGTTGAACTGCAGAAGAGTGTTCTGTGGTCTCAGAGTTGAGCAAAACTCTAAATTGCAGGCTGAGTGGCTGAGGGCCTAGTCTACCAAGAGCCACATGTGTGGTAAAGGCTCAGTCATGACATGTACAGCCTAAGAACCCAGACACATTAGGAGTCCGCACCTTCTAGCCTTACCACACAGCCGTTCAGGGGAACCCAGAAGTGCCTTACCCAAGGAGGGGCCCCCAGCAGCTTTCCAAGAAGTAGAATGAAGTCCCTGTCCTGGGGGAGCGGATCAGCTGAAGTAGCAACCGGTAGCTGACGTCAGTAGACACAGAGCCTGTGGGGACCTCCAGGAAGCCTTTGATGTTAGAGGCTCTCACTAGAGAGGGCCAAAAACAGCAGAGAAGGCCATGTACCAATTGGTGTCTTACCATTGTGTGTGAATTTGAGATCCAGCCCTCCTAGGAAGATGCATTATTCCTGGCACCTTGTGGCCAATCCCTGAGTGGGACTCCCTAATCTAAGCCAGGGATCATTCAATGACATCAGCAGGCCAATCCCAGCATTCCTCCTGCACAAGCTTTTGTGTATGTGTGTGTGTGTGTGTGTGTGTGTGTGTGTGTGTGTGTCTGTGTGTGTGAGGGGGCTAGATTGGGGTGGGGGCCACCTTCATTTGAATCCCGAGTCATTCTCAGAGTTCTGCAGACTTTTGCCTTCAGCCCCTACACCCCCTTGCTCTCTGCTCCTTCTCAGGTTGACCTTTGTCCCAGTTCGGGACACTCTGGGTTGCAGATGGGAACCTATGTGTGCCTCCAACCTGTGTTTTCCCCAGAATTCATCCTGACTCCTTCTGATACAAATTGAGGTGGGACGAAACCCACCCTGCACCAAAGCAAAACCCTTTGCCTTCTAAAGGTTGTGTGTACCAAGTATACCCAGATGGTCAGGCCACCTTTGTGTTTCTTAAGATGGAAATTGTAACTGATGCTATTTATTGTTTGTGTGTGGTAGCTGGAAGCACACCACAGTCCACGTGTTTGTCTGATGCCTATTTCAGCAGCATTTACAAAAGCCAGTGTCTGGTTACACGTTTCAGTTTTCATTAATCGACATGAAAATGTTACCATCGGTGCCAGCTGCACCCTATTTAATTTTTTTAAAAGGGCACTATATTTGTACATTATTTTTTTAATGTTAAAGGGCTTCTTAAAGTTTACAATACCGTTATTAAGGGACTAGAGGGATGCGTTAGTGCCTAAGTGTTGTTATAGTGGCTGCAGGCAGCAACCCAGAAACATTTTTGAAAACAGTTTCCCTCTGTCCTCCCTTATTTGGGAAAAATTCAAGTGCTTTCTTCACCTTTCAGGCAATTCACCAGGTGACTCCTGTTACTTAGAACAGCCTTTCTTTTGATTTTGTTTGTTTGTTTTTGTTTCTTGTTTGTTCGCTTGGGTTTTTTTTTTTTTTTTTTTTTGGACTAGGGTTTAAAATCCCCCTTCCTCTTCCCTTATCTCTTAAACTCTTCATTTGCACTGGGTCACATGTATGATTTGTGGTTTTAAGACCAAAGCAATGTTTTATCACTCCTCTGGAACTGTTTATGTGTACTGACCAATCCTCCACTCCACTTGCCTGGGCTTAGATCAACATGGTTCTCAAAGGAGCACAACCATGGCTGACATTTACAGCGGGACCCACACAGCCATATTAAAAACTACTCTTTAGTTGTGTTAGAATTTTAACCTAGGCCACAGTTCCTAAAGGGCACTGTGGCTTTGGTTTCAGGTTAGGGAATGGTGCCCAGGCAGTAACAGAAAGACTTAACAGATTCAACTAGTTTGCCCTCATCCTTCACCAAGACCCTAAGAAAAGGAACAGAGAAACATCTCCACACCATTAGAGACTGTCCCTTGTAGGTTCAGAAGGGAGGAGCCATGTTGGGGTTTCCCTCTGCTCCAAGGAAAGGCACTGACTGACCTAGTCATAGAGAGTAGTAGCGGAAGAAGCAGTCCCATCCATGGGATTTGAGAGACTAGTAAACAATAAAAGATGATTCTCCCAAGCTTTGAATTTGTTGTTCTTAAAGAAGATGATGCATCTAAAACAAAGATTTTTTTTTTCAATGTGGAAACTTTCTTCGTTGTCTGTTTACTTCATGTTTACAAATAATTGTTTGCTTTTTAATGCAGTACTTAAAAAATATATCAGCCAAAACCATAACTTACAGTAATTTCTTAGGTATTCTGAATAAAATTCCATGTCTTTCAATATGCTTACTGTTCTTAGGTTTCTGCGGAACAACAACAACAAAATTGTAGCATTTTGTGTAAATACAGCTTTCGTTCTTATTTTTTTATTTTTCTGATTGCTATTGCCCAAGATTTGCTTTTCATGCACGTATTGTACAAACTCTGCTTTGTGCCACAGGTCATGATTGTGGATGAGTTTACTCTGAACTTCAAAGGGACTATTTGTATTGTATGTTGCAACTGTAAATTGAATTATTTGGCATCCCCGCCCCCCATGATTGTAATATTAATTTGAAGTTTGAATTTAATTTTCAATAAAAAGGCTTTTTTTTTCTTTTGGTTTTGTTATGTGTGTATACTGGATCTTTTCTCGTCTGTGTCTGACGTTTACTCCTGCCTGCATCTAGGATGTACAGCGCTACAGAAGAACAGGGACCCTGTGTCTCTTTAGAGAGAGGAACCTCCTGGTGAGCACTGTGCCTGCAAGTCTGCCGTGCCTCTGGAGGAGCAGGCAGAGACTCTAGCCATCAGTGTGTCCTTAGTGCCTGAGTCTGAAGAAGTGGGCACCCATGACATCCTGCTGCAAAGCCCCTGATGAGTCAGACTGTATAGACCTCTGAGGACAGGAACTGGACCCAGAAATTGACCACCCTCCTCCCAGCTGTCCTCAGATCCTAGGTAGCCCAGATACCAGGAGTTGTCTATTTTCCTTCCCATATCTCTTTTTGGGTCTTCAGAATTCAAAAATCGAAGCCCTGTGGTGAGTAAATTAGCTCAGAGGAATTCAGCTTCAGAAGCTGGGAAACCTAAGAGGAGTTTGAGGACTTTTATTTTGTTTTGTTTTAGGGCCAGTATTTATTTTTGGTAAATCCTTCCCCTTCCGTGAGGCTGACTCGTTACTTGCTTCATGGCCCATCTGTTTGACTTTCCACAGTTCTACTATAGGAGTCCAGAGACCATGGTCAGAGATGCTAGATCACTGGCCACATCAGATCCTTCATCCCAATGGGTAGAGCCCTGCCTCCTGGAAGAGGGTTGCTGCCCAAGAAATCTTGAAAGCAGTTTATTTCTAAGTCAAGGAGACATGCTAGAAAAATCTGCCTGAACTTTGACCAGAGAATTTGTCTGTAGCTCTTTCAAGATGAATATTTATTTATTTATTTATTTGTTTGTTTGTTTATTTATTTAAAATAAACATTTTCATGGCTTTCAAAGGCACACAGGAGGGGACACAGAAGCAGTCTGGTCTCTTGCTTTGCCCCAAGCCACATCTCTCCATTTCTCTGAGCCTCGAGTTTCTTGCTTACTTTCGAGATAGGCCAGCCAGATCTCCGTTGGGTCCTGAGCCTTGTGGCATATTTATCAGTAGCCCCAAATGGATGCCAAAAGTACCTCTCCTTCTCAACCACCCAAAATACCCCTAGGCATTACCAAATGAGCAGCATCTCCATGGCTTATGTGGAACTGGTAGAAGGGGATGACTGAGCTGGTCAGAGGGCTGCTGCCATCTAAACCAAGGCCATTGGCAGGAGACTGGGGGGCTCCCCAGTAACACATGCATGTGGCCCTTGTCCGTCCCTTCATGTGACAGACCTCAAGGATTGGATGAAGTGTTCCTGGCTTAGCTGCACACCTTTCTTTTCTCTCTCTGTGGGCTCCGGGCAGCACAGCTGGGTCTGAGTTCTGCCATGAGGCCAGCATTTCTCGGGGCTGTTCTGATTCCTCACTGCAACAGCAGTCAGCTTTCCAGTGCTTCTGACCCCTGGTGTCCCAAATATTTAATCATGAGACATTTCTGTGAGAGTGGGAGTTTCCTGTTAACTCACTCTCAGCCGAGACTGGCCCAATAAACACCTTAGCTCTCTGTTAGAGTTTCTTTGGCTGGGAAATGGGTATTGCCATGTAAACAGGAAGCCCCCTGAAGTTGTTATCTGCAGATGTGGTTGAAGAGCCACATGTTTGTATTTATGAGACTTGAAAACAGTCTGGAAAGCAAGGGAGAATGTCGGGGAGCCCTTGGTCACGGCACAGGTCTCAAAGCAAGGCAGGCTCACCCCTCCCCGCCCCCATTCCTTTTGAGAATGGATGACAATAAGACAACCAAGAGCCAAGGTGAAACAGCGACTGGCTCCCTTGACAAAGCTGCTGCCCGGACCTAAGCCATCGGGTCAGAGGTAGAGAATCCATTTGTGGTCTCTGTCTCAGCTCCCTGAAAGTCAGTTTGGAGGCCTTTCCTAGAAAACAGTGCTAAAACTGAGTGACTGAGGACAGCAACATCGGAGCCCAGGGTCTCTCAGGGGAGGTGTATGTCAGTTCTGAAAGACATGACTAATCCGCTTGCTCCCGAGAGCTGCTCATCCATGCTCACTGCAGTGTGTTTCCTTCCCATGGCTGTCCTCTTCCTTTCTGGGCTTTCTCTGTGGTCTTGTAGTTAAGAGAGGACAAGTAGGACTATGAACAAACTCTTCACTCCATCCTTCCTATACATGCCATAAGCCTCTTTGGGACTTTCTAGGTGCTTCTCAGCACTAGCTATTCAATCTGGAGACATTGGGAATGGGAGTTTTAAAGGCTACTCCTCAAAACTTAGGTGATGGTACAGAAGACAACAGACTGTGGCGCTGGTGGTGGTGATGTGTATCTATGCAAACATGCTTGAGGGAAGGAAGGAGAGGATAGTAGCTGATTAGAGGAAACCGAAGTACACCCTCCCAGGGATAGCACTGGTTTGACTGAGGTGTTGTTACTGGAGGTTGGGGGAGGGCACTTGGGGAAAGCACTGCTACCCCATGCTATCCCAGAGTCGCTACTTCTTCTCTACATGGACAAGTGACACAGGGCGCTAGCTGAGTTACAGAAGGATGAAGAACTTGACATTTGAGAAGAGGCCATTGCTAATTTTTGTAAAGCTTTTATTCAAAAGCTGCTCATCATGACTCAACCCAGCCCTGTTGGTCAGAATTGCTCAGCCAATCAGAAAGCAGAAAGACGCAATTCTGGAAACTTGCTTAACCTTTACCAAGACTTAGATCATTTTCTTATCTTGTCACAATGATGTCTGGACACTTAGCGAAGTTTTTTTTTTTTAACCTGTTTTATTTATATACTTTTTTTTTTTAGCATTTCGAATGTTGCTTGCTTCTTTCCACTCACCTCCACGTATGTGTGTGTAGTGTGTATGTGTATTTGAGTGTGTGTACTTACACATATGTGGGGAGGATGTGCATTGCATGAGGGGCCTAAGGTTGACATATGGAGCCACTTCCTGCACTTTATTCACCGAGGCAGGGTCTCTCATTTGAACCCAGAGCTCACTGAGATGGTTAGTCTGGTTAGCTAGCTTGTCTCAGGGCTCTCCTCTGCCTTCCTTGTCTCTACCTTCAAAGTACTGGCATGATAGGCAGTCCACCAGGCCTGCCATGCTTTCCTGTGGGTTCTGGGCATGCAGATTTAAGTCAGTCTTCATGATACTGAGTCAGGGACTTTATCTACCCAGTCATCCCCACAGATCACCTTTTAAAAGCTATGTGCTCTTACCAGCTCATTTGGTCCCACCCGGAGCCATTAGGAAGTGAAGTATCCCACATGCCATTTTTAAAAAGCAAAAGCAAGCAAGCAAACACAACATACTGAAAAGACCCCCCCCCCTTTTCTCTCAACAAAATTCTGCCGGAAGACAAAGTGACAAAGGAATGTGACTTAGTGAGTTAGGACCAGAACAAAAATGCAACCTGTCTTCACGTGGCTTTGTGCTGTACAGGTCTTAGGAAACTTTTAGGGTGTCAGAAGTGCTAGAGTTAGCCTGAGTGTGGGGGACGGTAGAGAAGAGGCTAGCACAGGCATAGTGCCCGTAGAAGTGGTGTGTTAGCTAGGGGTTCCGAGAGCTTCCAAAGTAAAATCTCACAATGGGTTGACTTAAGCGTACTACAGATGTATTATTTAAAGCCAGAAAAAAGCTCACCCAGTACAGGACTTACAGGGGCGGGGATACTGATGAAATGGTTTAAGGCTTTAAATGCCTCTGTCATCCTCTCTTCCTGAAATCAAGTCACTGACTTGTTTTGGGACATCATCCTTTTCAGCCAGTCCAGGAGCTGACCAGTTTCACTTTCTGTCTCCCAGTTCTCTTCATTGTTCTGCCTCCAAGAGAGAGGGGCTCTTGGCCTCAACTGGTCCAACCTTCAGCCTAACTTTTCCACTGGAATTTAATATTTACGATTATAGACCATGAGGGTCATGATGGCTTTGCCCCTTTTAGTGGGGTGGGGGAGAGAAAATGTGTCTGGGTATGAACATGTCGCCCTTGGGGTATTGGCAGAGGAGAAATTCTAAGCTTACCATGGAAGAGGATTCTCGCTGGAATCTTTTAGAACAGGTGACACAGAAAGAGGCTGGTGGGACCAGCTTGAAGTTCTGAGCCATGGGAGACAGAAGTACCTGAGAAGGAAGCAAGTGCTGAACCTGAGCAAGGAGTTAAGTGGTTAATAGAAACTTGGGCTTTTTATTGGCTAATAAGACTTCTCAAGGAAAAAATATATATATATCTCCTTCAGGCTCCTAACCTAGTGCTCAAAACCAGAAAAAGACAAAAACAACAACAAAAGCTAGTGCTTAAATACTAGTGCAGTTCAAGTCTTGTTTACTTTTTCATTTCCGCAGTTGTAAAAAAAAAAAAAGCCTTCTAGTGCTTCAGATTTATCACTCTGGAGCTTAGGACCAGAGGATTTTTGCCTCCTCAGGAAAGGAAACCGTAAGCCCAGCCTCTCTCTGTTTCAGGAGAGGGAGACCCATGGTGGAGACTTCAGGAAGAGGAAAGAAGGACAGACACTGCATGGGCCACATCTCTGGTCTTGAATGCAAATGATCTCTGTCCTTTTATTACCAGGGTACTGTTCTCCCGACAGAGCGGGATGTTCTTGTTTTTAATAATAGCCAGACCAGATGCTAACTGCTCCCCAGCGACACACTGGATGAGCGAGAAGGCAAACAGCTGATTCCTGTTAAGAAGAACACCAAGAGAATAAGCCAGAAAGTATGAGAATTCTCTGGAAGCTTTTGCTTTGTAAACCCCTGTTTGGCAGAAAGATCACAGAATCCGAGCTGAAAACACAATGTGTCCCCCCTGTGCCTGCTCCCTGTCCAGCTGCTTGCTGGGACCCTGGAGCCTCTTGCTTTGCCATGCAGCCCTGTTCTGAATTATCCAGGGGATAGGCTCCAGGTTCCTCCAGAGGGAGGGTCCAAAGCTCTGGTCCCTTTGACTTTGAATGACTGTAGAAAAATATTCATCAGTAGGAGGAACTTTTCACTGGCTCCTTTGCCATAGAAAATAGTAAAATCCTGACCACGAGCCAATTTTTTAAAAATGGCATCTTTGTTCCATCTTTCTTCCTCCTGTCAGAGTCCATCAATCTGTCAGATTCTATTTTGTTTTAGCATATGAGCCATTTGCAACAGGCTTTCTTCTTTCCTAATGACCTAGCAGAGATAATATGGAGCTTCTTGTTCTGAGAGGAGTTGGGCTACTCTGCTATTACTTCTGGGAGACTGAGGTGCCCCATGACAGGGGTCTGTGTAGACCTTTATAGTCTTGGGATTGGGCTCCCAGGGCGTTAGGGGAGGCTTATCCCAACAATCACTTTTTAGGGTGCTTTGTTGTTCTTCCTGTTTGCTTCATCCTCCATACCCTAAACACCCTTTTAGCAATGGCCATTCTTTCTGTTTGGTGCAGAAAGAGCTTCCAGACCTTTTCCTCCCATGCTATACTTGACGTTCGGGTAGCCTAGTGGGTAGCAGGGGGAGAGAGAGCAGTCTGTTTCAATTTCTCTCTTGGGTAAGTCAGATCTGGTAGCGGTCACAGAGTGCCTTGGGCATCTGGTACTTTTTGCAATGTTTCTTTTGTTTTATCTCAGTTTTCCCAGCAGCCCCCTGAAGAGGTTACAGTGTTTCTGTTCCCACTTCACTGATAGGAAGCTGGGGTTCAGACTTGTCCCAGGTTACAGGGCTATTAAGTCTCAAGCCTAGATTTGCCTGATGGCAAAGGCAGCGCTCCTAAGTCCTGGATTTACACACAATCTCCTTTCTCATCTGTATAATGGAGGCTATGCGAAGCAAATGAATTAACCAGATACGAAAATGCCTTGCAAGGTGTCTGGCACATAATAGGTATAAAATAGAGGGTGCCTATTATTACTCATGATAATTAAGATGATTATTTTAAAAAGCATACGAAAAACTTTCAATTAGTTTGAATCACAATAAAACCAGAGCCACAAGTGGAGCGTTTTTATGCACAATTTTAACATTTAAAACTACTGAAAGTGATAGTTTTCTATAGAATTTGAACCTCCCCCCACCCCCGCTTTTCTTTAAAAAAATATTGTATGTGTAGTGGTAGGGACCAAACCCCAAAGCCTTCTGCTTGCTAGGCAAGCACTTAACCACTGAGCTAAATCCATGATTCAAATTCCCTGCAGTTTTCCCTATCAAACATGAAAACTACTTTTGCAGCAGGCCTTTTACTATAGGCTCCTTCCCTAAGCAACACAGAAACCCTCACCTCACATCAGCCAGAAGCATAAAGCACATCCACACGTTCAGACGGAGATCTTGACCCTAAGTTGACCCCAGCTATCTATGGGTCTCTTCCAAGGTTTTCCATTTAGTTTCATATAAACACCGCTACTGGAAAAAAAAAAGTATTATTGAACTCCATTAAGTTGGCAGTTGTTGGACTCATTTAACAAGAAAGAGAAAGACTACAGCCAGGAAACCCCTGTCAATCAATTCCAACTCTTTCTCATATGAATGACTGTGCCCCCTTCTCACCCCCGCACCTGCAGAAGGAAATCGAACCTGGTTCCCCTTTCTAAGTCACAAGACAATGCAGTGGAGGACAGAGTGACTGATCTAGATGATCTAGGGCTGGGGAAAGCCACTAAAGCCAGCAATGGAACCCCTGGGGTGCACTAGGTTTTGCATCAGAGTCGGGAGTGTCAGGGAAAGCCTAGAACTGAGACTTAAGTGCTCAGTTTGAACATAGTGGTGGTTCCCTCCCTGAATATCTTAAAATAGTTTCCAGACAACTGTCAAACATCTATGTCTTATGAAATTAAGATTTATGAGAAACTGGGATGATCAAAATGACTTTTCCCCGTCTCAATTCTCCCCCCCCCCCTTTCTCTCTCTCTCTCTGTTTCAGTAAATCTTTATTCATCTCCTAGGTAGAATAGTATGCAAGATGGCTGCCGCCATGAGAAAGCTACCAAGGAATCTTCCTATTCACCTTAGTCTATCTGGGAGGGTTTGGTCACTCATTTATTTATTTTAAGCCAATCAAAATGTCCAAAACTGAAGGTTAAAATGTTACATTCAGGAGCTGGGAAGACTGCTGCTCAATGGATAAAGTGCTTACTGTACAAACATCAAAACCAGAGTTCAGATTTATCAGAAACCATGTAAAAGCTGGTGTGGTGGCCACCTGGAATCCCAGTGCTCAGGAGACAAACATGTGATCAATCGGGCTAGTCTGAACAGCCAACACACACACACACACACACACACACACACACACATGCATACGGCAGTGGGAGCAAAAAAATGTTCACTATGTTCACCTCTTGTTTGTAGAGAGAATCCAGGTAGCTTTGATTTCTGTATATGACCATTCCTGTTCCTTTTTTTCTCATTTCCGGCAACACTGAGTATCTTTAAGGTAGGTAGTAGCATCTGTATTTCGTCACAGGACACTTTCATTCCCACCGCATATATGTGTGACTTGCTGTTTCAAACAGAAGAAGTCCCAGCTTTCTTCTCCTTCCGTCCTAGTGGCTTCATAACCAGCTCTGCCTTAGGGAGTCAAAGGATGTGTGGAAAAGGGGCAGCAGGAGGCCACAGAAAGATGTGGGTTCCAGGTCTTTAACCCCTACTAACTAAATACATGACCTTGAACCAGCCACTTCACCTCTCTTGATCCTCTCCTTAAACGTGGAAAATAATAAATTGCCTGCCAGATGGTCTGTTGAGGGACCATACAACGTTCACCTATAGACTCATATTGGCTTTTAAAATGGAGACATTATGGGGACTTTTAAGTGCCAGCTAGAGTCTGTCAAATGTCAGAGAAAATGGGGCCCATTGTTTCTCACGGCACTGGAAAAAATGGTCATTTTGTAGAGGAAGCGGAAATGAAATCCCGAAGAAGGGGAAGTCATTTCTGGGAGATCACACCCCGTGGGTGCAGGACTGGAAATCGGGGCTTCGTGCGGCTCTTTCCACGAAGCTCCCGTACTCTCTCACTTTCGTAACGGAAGTATCCTGCTCATCCTATTCTCACCTAACACTTGGAGTTCCATGCACTGTATTCCCATCTGCTACAAACTGAATCGGGCAGAGCCAACTGAAACTTTCCTGTGTCCTTCCCAACACGCAGATTCTCTATTACGCTTCAGACAACTCACCGTCTTAAAGACTCTGCATTGCCCTTTCAAAAGCAGGACAAAGCGAGCCTGCCAGCTCTGACATAGCGGGTGAGACTTCAGTATGAAGCACTTGAAGCCATTCATCACTGGACACAGCTTTCATATCCACTGGCGATACATCCATTGATTGATTTTCCCGTAGTGGATATGAGTTTTTCCAGTGTAGGACCCTTCTCTTCTACGCCCAGGCCTTGCTATGAGGATTCTTGTGTTACATTACATGCTAGTCGGCAAGGTAGGGCCACACCGTCCAGAATCATGACAACGAAGGGCACCTAACTTCTACCTCTTATCTTTTTTTTTCTTTTCTGTTTGCTTGACCTATGACCCTTCAATCTCTGATGTCTCTTCAATCTAAGAAGCAGGGCAGTAAAACTATATGCTAATAGGACGATGAGGGCTCACTAGAGTCCCATGTTGTCATCAGACAGAAGTTACAATGTAATTCGTCATAGGCCCTCCCCTCCCAGTTCAATGACAGATACACTATGGTCGTGCCAAATGCTAACCATTTCAAGCGCTTCTGCACTGCGGGGAAGGAGGTGGAATGGAGAGGGAGAGGAGGAACCCAGCTCTACCCCAACCCTAGCTTGAGAAAAGAGTGGCCATTGCTTTGCATCTCAATTCCCTAACCTAGTCTGACCTTAGTGAAGGGTTACGCTTTTATTTAGTAAGTTCAAATACTGACTAAGCACTTACTAGACATGATGGATATGAACATGAATGCGACGTGCCCCTGCCCCTAGCATCATGAAGATCACGTCATCTGCCCCAAGGGATAGTTAGAGAGGCTTCTCCATGCACAGCAGGTGGCATGACAGAGACAGGATCCAAGGGCCGCGGAGCCACCAGCTCCTGGGAAAGACTTGGCATTTGAGCCTCATCGGGATCAATCATTATTTTTTGCCACCTTAGATCTGAAGCTAAAGTGGTACCCACCCTGTCACTCTCTGCCTCATCTTTTAAAGAGCTGTGGTGCTCCATACTTCCAAACTTTCCTTCGGAGGCCTAGCATGCCCTCCAGGACTTGAGGTAGAAATGTCTGAGTCTCTTCTAGCTGTGATTGGGCTGTGGAGCTCTCCTTTCACAAAAATAAACTAGTCCCGGCCCTCATCCTTGAAGAACAGGAGTATTTGCATTTCAAGGGACATTTCCTGGAGCCATTCAAGCCTCATCTCCAACTCCCCTTTGAAAACCTTCTTTGGGATGGGTTTTCCACCATCTTTCATCTCCCATCCTGGAGCCACAGCATCCCTGTAGCCTGTGTGTCTCCCTGTCCAGCCAAAAACCTACCCTCATTCCTTCTTGCCCAAGCACCCTATCCAGATCCCTTGAAATAAGAGAGGACTGTGTCCTTGGCCACCATGGGTTAGGGGGAGAGACAGACGGGTGGTGGAGTGGTTGTGTTGGCTTCACCTGAGACTCATTTAGACAGCTACATTCATTTCTGCTCCTATGGGAGCCAGTTTGTTGATAAATGGAATCATTATTGGGGTTATCAGAACAAATAAAACACATGGCCATACCCATAAACCCATCGGTACCCCTCCCAAACCACTGGCTGGCGGACCTCATTCTATTTCCGGCCCTAGACAACTTGCTGGTTTGTCATTCTTTCTGGCCACATCAAGTTCCATCGGGTTTGAGTTTACTGGCTCTGCAGCAAAGTTTATGTTGTCACAGAAATTAGCCTTGATGGACAGGGATATGACCAGGGGATCAGGAGAGCTCGGTAGACTCATGCTATTGGCATGGCTTAGATGTTAGGGTGCCCGGAGCCCTCTCCAAGAAAAATCAAAGTTGGCTCTTTGTAGCAGCGGGCTAGTGCAACAAGACACTCCTGAGGGACAGGAGCCTGGATATGATTGCGAGCCGTCCAGTTCCCTTTCCACCCATCTGCCAGCCCGCCTCCCTCTGTAACCCCCGCCCCAGTGCCAAAATTGTTCCCCTCACAATGAAGGCAGGACTCAGAGCCCGAGGTTAAGCCTCTCTCTCCTACATTTCGTGGTTAGCTTTCGTAGGTTCTTGGCTGGTTGACAACGCTGGATAATAATTCAATATTTCTTACTGAAATACTTGACCTTATTGTTAGTTTTCGTGACAAGGAGAATTTAAAGGAGCTGCAAAAAAAAAAAAAAAAAATGCAAGCGAAGTGCGGCTGAGAAAGGCCAGGGTCTGCCACAGAGCAGTGAACAGTTTCTTTTTCTGACATCTATAAAATTTAGGTGAAAACAGGTCAACATTGATCTTGGCAAATGGGAAAGCCAGTTCTATTGTTAGCAAACGAGGTTCAGATAGAAATTCGAGTCTAGTTCAATCAAAACCACATTTGCTTTCAGAGACCAGCGATGTGCTTTCTATAAAAAAAAAAAATGAAGAATATTTATATAGACACAAAGTAAAAATATTCTTGGCCCAGCAGATCATTTTGTGAGCATCAAATCAGCTCGGTGAAGCAAAGGAGTCCCTTTCCTGTCCTCTTAAGATCTGCAGGCCTCTGATGCTTCGCCTCCCTCTTTTCTCTGTTTTGAACTGGCAAGGGCTGTTGGAGTTAGAAACCATAAGCAAGGTTCCACGTCTCCTGACAGAGGTACTTCTGATAGCTGGCTAGCTAGTGGCTAAGGAGGAAGTGACGCTCTCCTGATTTGGAATGAGCTTTACAGTCATTTGCGTGGTCTTGTCTCAAGAACCTCCTGTGACATGTTGGCGCCCACTGAGGAAGGGCTAAGAGCTTATGTGCTTGCCAATTTCAGCCTACCAGGTGGTTTGGTGATATATTCTCTCTCTCTGTCTCTGTTTCTCTCTCTCTCTCTCTCTCTCTCTCTGTTTCTCTCTCTCTCTCTCTCTGTTTCTCTCTCTCTCTCTCTCTCTCTGTTTCTCTCTCTCTTCTCTCTCTCTCTGTTTCTCTCTCTCTCTCTCTCTCTCTCTCTCTCTCTCTCTCTCTCTCTCTCTCTCTCTCTCTCCTTCTGTCTTGGGTCAATCAGAAGACCTTGCCCCAGTAGGTGTTAGAATAGCCCCAGAAAGAAAGAACTGTAGCTTTTCTAGAATATCCCACCAGCACATGAAGTGGCTAAGACCCAGAGACTCTCTGCTGGGCTAGGATTCTAGAAGCTTGACTCGTTTTCCAGGAAATTATTTTGTTTTAGTTGAGGTGAAATTTGCATAAAATAGATCAAAGTATTTTAAAGTGGATGATGGTGAGGGCACCGCCTTCAGATTTACTTAGTTACTTTATATGGATGTTTGGCCTTCATGCATATCCGTGTCTGCTTTGTGCCCAAGGATGGTAGGAGAGGGCATTGGGTATCCTGGAACTAAAGATACAGATGTTTGCAAGCCACCATGTGGGTGCTGGGAGCCAAACCCAGTTCCTCTGTAAGAGCCACACATGCTCTTAACCACTGAGCTGTCTTCCAGGGTTCCCTTTCCTTTGTGGGCATTTTAATGTACTCTCAGTGTTGGGTATTACCCCTTCTAACTCCAAACACAACCTTAAAATGAAGCCAGACACACCGGAAGCACTTCCTCTCTATTTTACTTATTTATTTATTTTTGTATTCTAGATCCATTTGCGTGTCAGTGTTTATGCACATGGAAACCACAAGACAGCCTTGGGTGTCATTTCTCCGGCTCTGTCCATCTTTATGTTTTATAGACAGGGGCTTTCACTGACCTAGAATATACCAAGTAGGTTAGATTGACTGACCATTGGGCCCCCAGGGATCCGTTTTTTTCTGTACCTCTCCAGCTTTGAGATTACAAACAGGTTTCACCATGCCCAACTTCTAAAACTTTGGATCTCAGGGCTCCTTGATTGCAAGGAAGCTTTTTTACTGATTGAGCCCAGTCCCTGAATCCAGCCTTTAATACAAATTGATCCATTTAGCTTAGTTTTTATACAGTGTCTTGTTAGGGTTCCGTGATTTTAAATAAAACATGGTTCTGTTTTCAGGGAGGATTGGGAGGGAATATTTATTACACAGAGCAGCAGAGAACCTTAGCTTGGGATAAGTGTGGGGCAGGGGAGAGCCAGGGTCTGGACATCATAGTAACCTAGTAACAGTATCAGCCTCTGAGGCCCTTTGGTGGGGGTGGAGTGGGAATATCTTCTAGGGCAACTACTCCTCAGCAGGAGAGCAGGAATCCTTAAAATCCTTACCATTCTCAGTCTGCAGCACACACCCCCACCCCAGGAGGCATCTTTCTTCTCTCGTTTGTGTTGGGAGACATCCAAATCTGGCACCAGGCAGCCCCTGCTTGCAAAGTGGGGCGGGCAGCCTGACTCAGGTATAGAAAGAGCCCTTCCTCGTATGCTGACTGCTACCTTTCTCAATCCATATTGTCCCATAAGGGTAATTGTTTTCAAATGGCAAACAATAGTAAGTGTTCCAAGTGTCAGCTATCTACACAGGCTATAGGTAAGGATGTGAATTTTTCTGCTTAAGATTAAGAAGAAAGAGTTGGTGGAGCCCATGTGTTCCCAAAAGATGAAGTACTACTGCCTTAGATTTCTCTTCAAACACTCTCTGCTTCTGTGGGGTGGGCACTGTGAGACAGATCTGGGTTGCTGTTAGTCCCCATCTGAACAGGTGGGAGGTGGTCTCGCTTCCTGAGGTCCTTATGAATCTAAGGATGGCTTCTGGGTGAGACTGAAACACGAATTTAGAATACAGAAGCCAGATGTGGCTCCTGAAGTTATAGGCCTATACCCTTAAAAAAGAAAGTTCCAGTTGTTTGGCCCAAGGGTTAGGGGGAGGCTGAGTCCTGCCTTGGTGCACGTGGTCTAGGGAGGGTGTAATGGACCATCGGGACTAGTAAAGTTTAATCATTTGATAGGGTAGTGACTTGGATCATTTTTATGTTTAAATATAGATAAACTAGAGAATGCATTATAAAATTCACAGGACTTGTAAAAACAAAATAGGACTTGGAAACAGTCTTACAGCATATCACTTTAGGTGACTGGAATTGGAAAAAAAATGGTAAATCTTAAGACTGTTTAGGATACATCCTAGGAAGCCTATATAGATAAGTTATATCTTGTAGAATGCCCCGCCCCCCATCATCTTTTCATTCATCCAGCTCTGCCCACAAGCCACCAGGCCCTTCCTCTGTGAAGGCATCCTAACTATCTTTGACCCTGGTTGCTCTGACACGGTGAATGTAGGCTGACCTGTTCTGTGACACTCCATTACGCTTACACTGTCTCGACTGCTAACTGTGACATTACATCATGGCTTAGTGGTCTCAAACAGCAGCCATGTGTTTTTAACAATTCAGTTCTGTGGGTCAGGATTTTTGGCAGAGCTCAACAGGGTGGTTTTGCACTACAGGGGACCAGGCTGCTTGTTGTCTTGCACTTGGCTGCATCCAGCATAGGCTGGACTGGGAAATCTAAGAAGCTTTCTTTCATGGCCTAGTTCTTGGTAGTCTCTTTCTCCACCCCTCCATCCTCCTCTCCCTCCTCCCCCTCCTCCCCTTCCCCTTCTCCCTCCATTCCCTCCTCCTCCTACTTCTCCCCTTCCACCCTCTTTCTCTCCCTTCTTCCTCCTCCTCTTTCTCTTCCTCTTTTTCTTCTTCCTCTCCTCATACCTGAGTGGCTTGGAATTCTACACAGTGTGGTAGCCTCAGGGTTGTGAGAGTTCCTTCATGGTATAAGTTTCCAAAAATCACAAAGATAGAAACTCTAGACCTTTAAGGTCTCCTCTTGAAAGAAGACTACTTCTACTGCACTCATGTTGGTCAGAGCCTGTCACACGAGCCAGCCAAGAGTTACGGCAGGAGAGACAACCGCCACTTGTAGTTGAATCTCTGTGAAAGTCAGTTCTCAATGATCCATGTCAGAGCTTCCTGGGACTTGAACACTTAATAATTACCCCTGTAGTATCAGTTACAGGTGTGCAGGGAAGAGAGAGCTGAAGCAGGAAGCACCCCTACCCAGCCAGCTATCCCCTTCACCGAAACACAAGCACAAGAGGTATTTCTGTAATGCAAAAGGCATGTGCTGTGTGGAAAAGGATTGGTCCCTAGTATTTTGATAAAGGACTCTTCATTATTTGCTTCCTTGAGTCCTTAGATGAACAAATAAGTAGGTGTCAAATAGTTGAGGGACCTTATTAAGGAGAAAATAACAGTGTACACCCCTTAACAGTTTCAAGCTCCCCAGGTAAAGCTGGGTGGCAGGATTCCTCTAGAAATGCCTAGGGCGCCCAGAGGCAGTTGGGTTGGCAGGGCTGGCCTGCTGTCACTCAGAGACTCAGCAGGGTCCAAAGAGCCACCTTTTTAGGGAAGGAGGGAGGGAAGGAGGGAGGGAGGGAGGGAGAGAGAGAGAGAGAGAGAGAGAGAGAGAGAGAGAGAGAGAGAGAGAGAGAGGCTGTCCAGAGAAAGAGGCTATTGTTTGTTACCGCTCTAAGCAGCTGATGACAGCGCATAGGAATGCAGTTTGGACCTTCCCTTATAACCATGGCAGATTACAGACCAAGGAACGAGATTCTGCAAGCATTGGAACCCAAGGGACTGGATGGGACAGGAAACAAGGTAGAGAGGAGAAACAGCCTCTTCTGGGGGTGCCCATGCTGATTGCACAGTTCTAACCCACTCCCAACCCCAATATGGGGCTTACCTCACTGGGTCTCATTTTTTCATAAGAGCAATGGGGATGGTGGTTCTCAAGGACTTTTTTCTCTTAAAGAATACGTGAAATGATCTCAGAGGGGTATGTGGTACCCGGCTGTAGAAGAAACACATGAGAAATGCAGACTTCTTTCTGACATGTTACAAAAGGAAACCTTAGGAAATTGTAAAGACCAATTTATAATTGACCACACCGAGCCCAGCAATGCTAAATGACATCTTGGCAGATCCCTCTATTCCAGGGCCTTCTGACTGCTTCAGAGATGTCGAAGCCCCTAAAGGACGTATGTCCTGGTCTCACGTTAAGTGACTTGGGGCGTAATATATTCCACATGACCCTAAGGAATGTGGAGTGGCCAGAAAGGGACAGGTTAGCTTAGGAAAACATTAAACAAGTAAGCAGGTCCAATTAAAATAATAACAAATATCAACATGAAAATCTCCCAAGTTGTAGAAGACTCTTCTCTCTCTGCAGCAATTTGTATTTAGGGTAAGATATTATTTTAAAGGGCAAAGCTCTGAACAATAAAGTTAAAAAAAATAGAACGTCTGTTTTTCCTGACTAACTCTTCCCCTCCACGACCAAGTCTACTGCAGATAATTTTTTTGTGTGACCAACATTGCCTCCCCCTTTTCAGCTAACTCTGGGAATAAATTTAGTGATGAGGAGTGGGGACGTTTTGGTCTATGGAATTCAGTTTTCCTGTTCAGCAGTGGATCGTGGGGCCTGGATTCTATGAGATCGAGGCTTTGCTTTCTCTTACTATGAGCAAACCACTCAAGAAAAAAGCAATATATCGTGCTCACAGATTTGAAGTGATACAGCAGGGATGTAAGTGCTCCTTGGTATGAAGACCTGAAGTCTCTTTGAAGCAGTCCTAATATTTTTTTTTTTAAGCTGGACACATTGGTGCTTGTTAGCCTAGCACCGGGGAGGCAGTGATGCAAGGATCCTCAGCCCGGCCTTGCCTAATGCTGATTCAGGCTGGTAAAATAAGGAAGATGACATTCCTAAAGGATAACACCTGATGTTGTCATCAGACTTCCATACATACCTGAGCACACCTGCACATCTGTACACAGCACATCTGCATGCACGTGCATACACACACACACACACAGACACACAGACACACACACACACACACACACACCCGGAGAGGGGGCAGGGGGAAGGAGGAAGGGACAGAGAGAGAGAGAGGAGAAGGATGCTTGAAAGGTTGTGACTAGAGTCTTCTGAGGAGTCTTCCTTCGGCTCCTAAGGACCTGGGCAGAGATGACTGAAGAAGGCCACAGCTGACACAGAGCCTTCACCGGGACATTAGACTGCTTCCGTGGTGGACTCCTAGAACCAAATGCCTCAGCCAACCCTGTGACAATACCTCGGAAATCACCTGGCTTACTTACTCTATATTACATTGGGCAAAGCAGTTGCATGTGTATCCCAAGTTAGGAATAGGCATCTTCCCTCTGAAAGAAGGAGTGTCAAAGAATTTCTGTCATACTATCCAACTGTCACTCACTGTGAACAGAAAGGCCATGGCCAGTGAAGGTGCTGATGCTGCCCCCTGGGGAGAGGGCTTTCTAGGAGAGGGGACTTAGACATGGATTGATTGGTTCTCTGGGTTTGCCCTATGACCTGGAACTGCAATCACCTGCTTTTTAACTTGAGTAGGACCTTCTCAGTGGACATGAAGAGATCCATTTGATAAGAGCCTTGAGTTGGATGTTGTGGTTTTCTTCTAGCCACAGATGGTGGTGATGCAGGGACCGCTCCCCAAGAATTGAGGCTAGCAACCGGTATTAAGGAAGAGGCTGGACCCCTCACTCCAGCCTTTCCCACCCGTGTACATGACCAGATGGAACACCATTGAATCTAGAGTGGGGGCTTGGAAGCCTTCTGAGATCTTCGGAGTAGTATGAGGTGAGGTCAGGGCATTCAGGAGGGCGAATGGAAGGAGAGAGACTGCGTGTGAGCCAGCCAGGCAGTCTAAGTCCTTAGCAGCTGGAATGACGCCTCATGCGTGGCCAGGCAGCCCCAGCGGCAGCATGGTGTGCAGCTAGAAACGCAAACCATTGTGTCTTGTACTTCTGAGTAAGAGTAGGATGTGGAGAGGAGAGGTTCAGAGCCTACTGTGTGCTAGGCAGCCTGTGTCTTGAGTCTATCTCCTTGACTCTTCAGAGTAAACCTTAGAGATATCATCCCTAGCCTAGAGTTAAAAGACTTAGGTTCAGAGGGGTTAGATATCTAGTCTCAAGGCCCAAAGGGCAGTTTCCAAATCAGCCTGGCTTCAGACAAGAAAGTCACCCTCTACTCTTCTCTTCCAACGTTTCACATATTTCTTTTGTTCTAGAAATCATAGGACTTCTATCATCAGACTTCCTGCTGCTTGCAATCTTGCATGTCCTCCAAATCCGAGCTGGAGGGAGTTTCCTGTGAGATAAGTGAAGAGATGGCGCCTTTGCAACTGTTCAGCTCTAAGTGAAATGGAGTAAAACGCCCTGAGATTTAAAGATGCAGGTCCTGAATCTCAGGAGCACGGCCTCTGCCGCTCCTCAGCCGTGGTAAATGTCCCCACCCCCACATTCTTCCGCACAGGGGTGGCTTAGGAAGTACTGAGAGGACTGTATCTTCTAACCCACATGATTGTGAATTCACTTCGTGTTTTTAGTGGCACTCGGGCTATTTGATTTTATCCAGGTCTTTCTCAGAGGTAACATAATGGACTCCGTTTTCACAGCATGTGACAGTTTGTGAATTATAAAGCACTTCCATAGTTGACTTTATTTAATGTGATGACCTTGCAAGGTAGGGTAGGCAAGGATGGAACCAGTTAGGTAATAAAAGTTCCAAGAGGCTCAGCCACTTGGCCACAGTCCTATAAACAGTGAGTGGAAGAGCCAGGATTACAACACAGCCTCTCTCACGGCACTTTCCAAAGAGGGAACCGATGTCTGTTGTGCCTGGAATTATCCTCAGGCCAAATTAGTAAATCAAAAGCAATTTACCATAACTAAGTGTGATTGAGGATATAGATACATGTGAAGGGCTGATGATGTCGCCTCGTTGGCTGTGATGAAAGCCAACTGAATATATAAAGAGTAACCCACTTATTCGCTTGCTTATGCATTCCCCATAAGATGTGGGATGGCGGATCCTGGGAGTCAGCAAGGCAGACGAACAGCAAAACATACAGTGCATGGTCAAGTTGTAACAAGGGCTTTGTATAAACAAGAAAAGCAAAGGGGGAAGGAGTGGACGCAGGTACTATTTTAAATAGAACTCCAAGGGAGAAGGGAGTATAGATTGTGAAATTGTGGTGCTGGGATCACACTTTATGAATTCAAGGTAGGTCCTCTCCTACTGAGCTATAGCCTCAGTCCAGAAAGTGATTCTTGAAGAGACCCTTCTTTAGTAGAAACCCGAAAAAGCTCTAGAGAATGAACTGTAGCTTGAAGCAGAACTGTTTTGGACACTAGAAGTCGAACAAAGTTCCCCCGGGCAAGTATAGACCTTGGTGGTTTTTTTTTTCTTGTACTAGTGCAAAGCAAACTTGTCTTCCTTACTGTATTGTATACATCATTGCCTGGTTCTCTAGTACGACACCTGTGCTTGGCTCTAGAAGCACTGGAGAGATGTGTGCTAACTGCAAGGCAGTGAGCCAACAGGGGAGGCTGGAGAGGACACTAGGGAGGAGACAAGGGAAAAACATGGCGGTCCAGTAGACTGAGGGCTTTGGGTTCTGCTTTGAGGTGTCTTGAGAAGCCCATGGTATGGTGGATGGATGGCATGAGCTACCTAGTTTTGCTTGTAAGATTTTTTTAAGCCAACTTTTTATTCTAAACATTTTATAGATTCAGAAAAACGGGATGAATTTTGACAGCGGATGCACGTGGAGTCTACACCAGTTACTACACCTAAATACTCAATATATGATTCCTAAGAACCTTTGAGAAAGCTATCTTATCTACTATCATTTATTCACTAAAATGATATACTAATAGGCAAAATAATACTATGTTACATTTTTATTTCAAACAACTACAATATAGCTTATAGTTACAATAGTTGATAAATAGCAATACAGAAATTGTTAAGTACTAGGTAGATATAGTAAGAAGTAACAGCATAACTTAAATATAAATTTAATATGATAGGTTGAATTTTGTCATTGTTCAAGAATATTCCTTATAGCTATTTGTCTAGATTAGTTTTTATTGTTAGGTTGACACAATGTAGAGCCACCTGGGAAGAAGGAACCTCAGTTAAAGAATTACCCATTAGCCTGTGGCCATGACTAAAAGAGATTTTCTAGACTGATGATAGACATGGCAAGGCACAGTCCACTGTGGGCAGCACCATCCCTAGGCAGGTGGGCCTGGACTATTTTTTTTTTTTTGTGGATTTTCGAGACAGGGTTTCTCTTTGTAGTTCTGGCTGTCCTGGAACTCACTCTGTAGACCAGGCTGGCCTCGAACTCAGAAATCCACCTGTCTCTGCCTCCCAAGTGCTGGGATTAAAGGCGTGGCCACCACTGCCCAGCAGGGGCTATTTTTATTAAGAGTTAGCTGAGCAGTCCAGAAAATGAGCTAGTAAGTAGCTTTCTTCTGGGTTTCTACCCTATATTCTATATTCTGTATTCTGTATTCTGTATTCTGTATTCTGTATTCTGTATTCTGTATTCTGTATTCTGTATTCTGTATTCTGTATTCTATATATATTCTATATTATATTATATATTATATATTATATATTTATTCTATATTCTATATATATTCTATATTCAAGTTTCTGCTCCAACTTCCTTCCATAATGAACTGTTAACTGGAAGCCTAAGGTGAAATAAGCTCTTTCCTTCCTGAAGTTGCCTTTGGTCAGAGTGCTCTATCGTAGTAACAGGGAAGTAAATTAGAATATCATTTAACATCTCTAGGGTTAAATCAAGGTGTCTGTGCCAGAAGAAGAAGGCCAGAGACATTTCGTGTCTTTCTTTCTGGCTCCTCATCTTATTTTTAAATAAAGATACACTTATTTTTGTGTCTGTGTTCCATGTGAGTACCTGGCTCTGTGGAGGCCAGAAGAGTGTCAGATCCCCTGGGAGCTGGTGTTACAGATGTTGTGAGCCACCATGTGGGTACTGAGAATTAAACCCAGGGCATCTAGAAGAGCAGCCAGCATTCTTGATTGCTGAGCCACTTCTCCAGCCATCTCCACCTTTTAATTTTGTGTAGTCCTCTGGATACAGCTCTGTGAAGACAAGGGCTTGGATGTCTGAGAAGACAAATACCCTTTAGAAACATCTAAGAGGAGAAAGTAGGAGATGGTTTTGAGAAGAGAGGTTGAGGATGACTAAAGGGACCTTGGGCACAAAGTTAATGGCTGGGATCACAGATAGCTTTGGGATTCATTTCTTTAGGATGGTGTATCTGGCAGCATGATGCAGAAGGGCTTTGAACTGAGAATTCCTCTGTGGCGGAATGCGAAAGAGGATGTCACCTGTCTCTGTGTCTATCTTCTTCAGTCCTGTGCTTGCTGTTGTCCTTATTCTGGCTTTTCCTAGGCCTCTATTCTGACTGGGTTCACCTGTTGTCTATCTCTCTGCCTTTATCTCTCTTCTTTCTGGCCTTTCTTGCATAGCTCTGTCATTGGTGCCCCCATCTAAACTGTAGAACTCTATGACGGGAAAGCAGGAGTCTGAGTTACAAAGGAACGCCTCCATGCAAAATTTGAGAGGAAAACATGTAATCCACTGAACCTGGAAAGTTAACCATTTGTACTTTTCTTTTCCGTATCTGTGTAGTGTGCGTGCATGTGTTTCGTGTGTTTGCATATGTATGGGTACATGTGTGTGCATATGCCTGTGGAGCCCCAAAGATGCTATCTCATCCGTCTCCATTGCTCTCCACTTTATTTATTGGAACAGGATCTTTGGTTGAACCCAGAGCCAATTCTTGTAGTCTATCAAGCCTGCTTGTCCTGGGAATCCCCTGCCTCTGCCTGCCAAGTGTTAGGAATACAGGTGGCTTTAATGCCTAGCTGGCTTTCATACAGTTCCTGTGGATTCAAAGTTCAATGCTTATATTTTGGGTCCCCTGTATCTACAAAACCATCTCTCCAGCCCTTAACATTTGCCGTTAACTCAGCTTCCTGACTGTGAAACTCCTTCCAACTTTTCCTATAGTGTCTGCAGGCTCCTTCATCTCAACAGGAATCCAGAACATTAAAGGGTTTCAGGCTTTGCCACACTCCTCTTCAGCATGAAGTGTGATCCCTCCATATCCTGGTCAGGGGCACTAGTGCTCACAAGTAGCATGTTCCTTTGATTAAAGTTCTGGTGGTTGTTTTGAAGTCTAGAGAAATAGGAGAAGTCAGGTCCATGTGGTGTCCTTGGTTGGGGTGACATCAAGGACTTTGAGATATCTATCTATCTATCTATCTATCTATCTATCTATCTATCTATCTATCTATCTAGAGCTTAACAGTGTCTAGCCTCATAAATAACCCAGTGAGAACAAGGACAAATGAATGGTAAGTTTTATGAGAGCCCATCAGGTAAACTTGATGTTCTGCCATTTCCATCCTACTGACAACTGTTGACGAATGTTTCACAGCCAGCCATGTCTAAAAATAAAGGAAGAAAATAGAACCTATTGTATGTAATATTTATTATCCATTTTAGTGATGCAAATACCCCCACCATGGCCAAGTTCCTGCTGCTAGTCCCTTTTGGCTGCTCCAGGTTGCTGGCTCAAGGACAGCTCTGCTTTCTGTTTCTACAAAGTGCTAAAGACCAGTTTCCTTTTGGGGGAGGGTATAGGAGGTCCTGGAGACTTTATATATGATTTTAAATCTACAGTAGAACCACAAACGCTGAGAATAATATGATTACATAGTTGATTTCTTAGAGGACATAAGGATGAAGAAGAAAGTTCTTGCAAGGAGTTTTGTCTGAAAAAAAATATAATTATTAGTCAAGGATCTTGTGTTTTGCCTGAGTAAGGCTGGAGTATGGGTAAAATTTTCTACAATCTTAGAGTCTATAGAGGTTGATCCTGATCTAGGTGCTCAGTTCATTGTTCTTTGACTGCAATGACATGACAGCAGAACTTCCTGGTGGCATAGAGGAGAATGTGACATTTCATAAGGAAAATATAAACATAAAAAAAAATAGAGAAGACCAGAAAAGATATGTGGGACAGCAACTCTTTAAACACAAGCCAGGGAGGGTTAGGTCTGAAATGAGATAGGATTTGAGATCTGAAGAGTCTGGGTCTTACCATGTGAGCCACTCAGAGGCAAGCTATGAGATTGAGGCTCTAGAGAGTCATGTGTGAGTAATAGAAGCAGGTGGCTTAGAAACAGAAGCACCGTCTTCTGAATGAATTCCTGGCCAGTGGAGTATGCTCAGAGCTAGGACAAGCCTGAGGCTGAGGTTAGGTCACAGGCCGTAGGAAGCTCTTAGAATGAACCAGGTGCACACGGAGCACGTGCCTTCCCTACTGAGTTGCTGCATTCTGGAGATTCATACCTATCTTCCCACTGTTGTTCTGTGAGCTTTGTCTGGGGTTGGAAGCTTTGTGTGATGCATAAGATGGACAGCTATTAGCACCTTTCAATAGCAGTGAGAGCAGGGGAGCATGGATATTCAGGAGTTAGGCACGTATACCTTCTCCTGAACTCTATTTGACCAGACAGGCCCTGTGTACCAACTGCTGTAGTAGAAATCAGTAGACTAAGGATGGAGAAGGGATGCCCTAGAGAGTTAGGAAGCCTTCTGATTCAGTGTAGGAGGCTTGGTGACCCTCTATAGCAGATAACGGGACCAGAGCACTACTCTGTCTTGAATAAGCTACCTACAGCAGGAAGCTATTGAGACTTAAGCATCTATAGTTACACACTCTGTGATGCTGGTGCCACAGATAGTCTTCAAGATTTTCTTTGGTCCTCTATTTCTCGTTTAAAGCAAGGCAGGTGCTAAGTTGTCTATGAGGAGTACAAGAGTAGGCTAGGTCTAACCTAGCCTCCAGACTCAACCACTCTATCACCACGTGTTTTCATTACCCTTGTTAGACTCAATGGAGGATGGTTGTGCGCTTCATCCAAATTGCTTCTACAAGCCAGCCAGTTCATGGCACCACCATGTTGAGTAGCATACTCTGTGCCGTTGGTGCATGTTGATAATAGCCCCTGGCTCTCACTTTGCCTGGGTTAGGAGTCAGGAAGCTTCCTGAGCAAGGCGTCCCACACTGCACCTGAATATAGTGGCTGTCTTCTTATATTGGGACGAGGATAAAGGACTTGGGGAAAGGTTTAGCCTCATAGGACTCCTGATCTGAAATGCAGCTAGTCACAATTTTTCTGTTCCTGTGACTTCATTTTTTTTCCACATGTGCTTGTGTCTGAGTATAGGCGTGTTCACACATATGTGTATGTGTGGGTGTGTAGGTGTCCATGTGGATGTTTATGAACATGTAGGGTGATATCAGGTTTCTTCATGGCTCTCTGTCTCATATATCAAGGCAAGGACTGTCACTAATCCTTGATCTTGCTGATGTATCTAGTCTAGTTGTCGAGCTTGCTCACAGGTTCCCTGTTCCCTGCCTCCCAAGTGCTGGGATCACAGGCTGGCTGGCTGTGCTGGGGATCTGAACTCAGTTCTCTGCTTCATTGCCTCATGGATCCAGTTTCCCCGCTCCCTACTCTGTCTTTCGATTTATGAGACTGAGACTTGGGAAACTTCCCATCTTCTCCTCCTTGCCTGAGAAACCCAATACCCAAAGTGCACCTTAACTCCACAGAACCTCATCCTAGAAAAGGTTGCACTAGCTCTAGGTGGGCATGAGAACTGGAAACACCGGCACTCGATAGAAACCCAGTTCTTCCCACATGAAAAGCATAACCACTATCTAATGGTTATTGAGGGATTCCTGAACAGTGGAAACAGGAACACGGACAAAGACACAAAGTGCTACAGAGAACATTTGCTATCCTGAGCAGGGAAGATGAGGGAGGCAGCAGAAGTGGGAAGTGGAGGAAGCAGGAGGTACAAATGAGAGTCCCTGCTGTGCCCGTGGGATAAGTAACAGGTGGGAGTCAAACAAGGAGCCATCACAACAGCCCACAGCAACCAGCCTTTCAGCCTAGGAGCTAGTAAAATGTCTTCTGGAAAATTCTGTCACAGTAGCTCATGCCTTTCAGATCATGGTCTGTTGGCCACATACCCTGGAGTTCATGGGTGGCACTCCTGTATCTGAGGTGCAGGGACTGAGATGCCACATCAAGGCACTGACCCTTTGTGGTTGCCAGAGACACTCAGCCTTCCAGGTTGGGACACCAGGCCACACCCTAGCTGAGCTCTTTCTCTGCCGTTTCAGCTCTGAGACTTTCCCGGGTCTGCTACCCACGCTCACATGCTACCAACCCACTCTGCTGCTGGCCAGAAGGAATATCTGCCAGTGTGGTAGGCATAGAGAACAAGATTCCGAAGAAAATCTGGGTCAAACATGGCCCCATGTACTGCCTACTGCCCACGGGCAAGCATTTTATGAACTCTTTGGCATTAGTTACTTTTATGTCACCCCACTGTCATTAAAGTGAAGCACACACAGGATTAAGTGGTGAATCCCCCATCCTAATCCCCACCCAGAGTGCTTGCTAAAACAAAAGAGCTATGTATCATTAAAGCATTGCATTGCTAGGGTGACCTTACCCTTGCTTTGCACAGGAAGAAATCTTGTTTAGGATTGTCATCTGGAAGTTAGCAATGGACCTTCATTCTCAAAGCTTTCTAATTTGACTGAGACATTATATCTCCTGGGATTTAGTGATCATTGACAGGCTAAAAATGTAGAGGGGAGGTTCCATGAGGTTGGAAACTTACTCAAAGATGCCTGGGTCCGTGGGACCCCAGCCTAGTCTTTCTCTCTGTGGGGCAGCGCTTTATGTCTGTCAGGCCTGAATCACTTTCCAAACAAGAATTCTTCAGTTAGTCCATTAACAAAAACAACAGGCCTGTTTTAATTTCAGCAACGGCCTTGGAATGAAAAGACTACTAATTACTCCAATTAACCAAGCACATTATGTGCACATGTTCAAACAGATATAAAAATACCATCAATCTGGGTCCCGGGGTTCTTGAGATGGTGGAATGTATAAACATTTGATGGAAGAAATTGTGACTTCAGAGGGCAATACAAACAAATCTCTCTGTTTGTTTGCACGACTGCCTACTTGTGGAGAGCCGACCAAGAGACAAGGAAGACACCAGGGTGTCTCTCCTCGTTTATGTCTGCAATTATTACCCAGAGGATACAGAACAAAGAGACTCCTATTTATAGCCGGAGTCTAAAGGGGACAGAGGAGAAACTTAACCATGAGAAAACACAAATAGTGATTGGTTTTAATAAAAATAAAAGTAGTTTATCAAGAGGACAAACTGTCTTCAGGAATATATGTAACTCCTCCTTCTTTATATAGTCAAGGTTCTTTAACGTCATTGTATAGGTCAGTGGTGTGGGTGAGGGTGAGCCAGCTCCATGGACATTGGCTGCTTTTCTGGTGGAGTTTAATTCTAGGGCAGGACAGAGTTTCACCAGAGTTTCAGGGTTGGAGGTGCCCCAGCATCTCCTAAGGGAGCAAAGCCACTAAAGGTCACCTTCCCTGTGTGTTCCCATAGCCTGGTCATTTCACAGGGCTTACACCTATAAAAGTTTTATAATGAAGCAAGGAGCAGTGGGCTAATCAGAGAGGGTTCCAGCAGCTGTGGAGATAGCTCAGCAATTAAAACAATTGTCACAAATTGGAAAGACCTGAGTCCATGCAAATGCTAGGACTGGCCCACCTGTAATTTCAGCCAGACAATCAGAGTTGGTCGATCCCCTGAGTAAGTTGGCTAGTAAGACTAGCCATTCAACTCGGATTGTTATTGGGAGACTCTGCCTCTGTGAATAAGGTAGAGCAAACCAACTCTGTGTCCCAAATTCAAGCAGCACACGTGTGTACAGGGAAGTGATTCCCTTAACATTTAATTCATAGATGTGAATTTAAAATATCTGTATATGCACACACGTATTCAAATCAACGACAAAGATGTCGTCGGTCGTTAACTTCAAAAGTAAAGATTTTGTTGGAGAGATGATCTGCCTTACCACGCAGCCCTGGCTTGCCTGCAACTTGTAGACCAGGTTGGCCTGGACCTTTCAGAGATCCACCTGTTTCTGCTTCCTGAGTGTTGGGACTAAAGGCATGCATCATCATGCTGGCCAACTTAAAACATCTTTAGTCATGAATATGAAAAAATTCATTCAAATAGTAATAATACAAGTCTTAGAGAAAAACTGAAACTGTCTTATTCCATGCTTCAATCTTCAATGGCAGACTGTTAAGTACCAAGGCTTTAGCTAGGGTTTTTTTTTTTTTAATTTAGACAGAATTTTTAGAAATTTTAGAAAAAATCTATCTATTCATCTATGTATCTATGTATCTATCTATGTATCTATCTATGTATCTATGTATGTATGTATGTATGTATGTATGTATGTATCCATCCATCCATCCATCCATCCATCCATCCATCTATCTATCTATCTATCTATCTATCATCTATCTATCGTGTGTGTGTGTGTATGCATGTGTGTGTGTGTGTGTGTGTGTTTGCATGCACGCATTCTAGAGAGCGTGTGTGTGTGTGTGTGTGTGTGTGTACACACAAGTGCCACACCACTTCTGTGGCAGGTCAGAGAACAGTTTTCTGGAGCCATCTCTCTCTCCTTCGGCCACATGGGGCCAAATGTGCCCTGAAGCCGGGTGTGTGGAATGCAGACTGACACCTGCGATTCCAGCTCAGGCTGTCAGGTTTGGCTCAGGAGACTTTCCCTGCTGAGCCTCCACCTCACCACCCCTCAGCCAAACTTTTCAAGCCCCTTGTGACTTGGCAACGCTTGGGTTACCTTCTAAGACTTGCTTCGACTTTCAGCTTGGATCAACCATTCTTTCCAACGTAAGCTAAACTCTCAATGTCTTTGTCGTTTAACTGGAGATTCGCTTACGTTATTTGTACTGACCGAACAATTCGGATTCACTTTAAGCACTTTATATTTTTAATGAGGACTATCCATTTCCTGCTTTCTTTTCCTGTATTCTTGGTCTGTACCATTTGGTTTCATTCACTTCACCTTCTGTTCTGATCACTTTACCTCATGGGTTCTGGTTTCGTTTACTCGTCACCTACAATTTTAATCTTTTGTGTTTGAAATAATAAAAATTAAAAGTTTGAAGATGGTCTTGACCGATACAAGAAGCACAGCTTTCTTGATTGTGATAGCTCATCTCGAAGTTTCATGTGATGTTTTTTACTAACTTGGATTTTCTCTTCATAAGCTGGTGCTTGATGTTCTTGAGGAGACCTGGAGTTCAGTTTCCAACAGCCTCCTTGGGCAGATCCCAAGGACAGATCCCAAGGGCAATTCCCAAGGACAGATCCCAAGGACAGATCCCAAGGGCAATTCCCAAGGGCAGATCCCAAGGGCAATTCCCAAGGGCAATTCCCAGGGGCAGATCCCAGGGGCAGATCCCAAGGGCAGATCCCAGGGGCAGATCCCAAGGGCAGATCCCAGGGGCAGATCCCAAGGGCAATTCCCAAGGACAGATCCCAAGGGCAATTCCCAAGGGTAGATCCTAAGGGCAGATTCCAAGAGAAACTCCAACAATCTGGGATCAACGACTTCTGGCTTGCAGGCATCTGCACTCATGTAGACACACTCCCACACAGATGAACACACAAGTGTGTGTAGGTATACATACACACACCTATATTATATATAGTTTAATATGTATATTTGTTTAATTCCTTAATTAAATAATAATGCTGTAATATAGTAATATAGTTAGAGCTAGGCATTACTACTGTTTGGCTTCCTCCAGATGCCGCTTTGCCTATTGCTTATTTTCATTCCAGATGTACCTTCACTGATCATTTTCTTTCTAAAATGGACAAATTCAGTCTTTCATTCTTCCTTTCTAGAAAGGTAATCTTTCTTAGTGTTCTGGGTTATTATTTATTTTTAATTCCCCCTGCTATCCTTAGGAATTCACCTGTTGGCATGTGAATCTCCATCTGCCTATTCTCTGATTCCCCCTCCACCTCCTGCTCTGTAGCTCTGTAGCTCTGTAGCTCTGCTATGGTTTATCTAAGGGTGAATTTCTCTCATAGTTTTTTTTTAGCTTGGTATTTTCTGAGCTTTCTCATTGTGTATGCTGGTGCCTTGAATTAACTCTGTCATTTCTATTTCTCTGTCATTGTCTATTTAAATAAATGCTGTTTCTCTCCATCTTCCCGACAGTTTCCTGCAGAGAATCCCCACAGTTTTCTAGACTCCCTAACCACATCTGCAGTCCTCGCTGACTCCATTTCCCACCGTCAGAATCTATATAATTTCTTCAGTATTCCAGTTCATCTGTCTTTAGTCTAATAATTGAAATTTTAAATTTTTACCGACTTTTTTTTAAAAATAAATTTCAAATTTCTATTTGCCTCCCTTTCAAACGCAGCCAGTTCTGAAAGTCCCCCCGCCCCCCACCCCGGTCCTTTGTTGGTCATTCAATCTGTCTTCATATCTTTGGAACACATGAAGCATACTGAGCTTATGCTCCATCTGACTGACTGGAAAACGGTGGTTTCTGAAGGTCTGGCTTTAGTGTTTGCTTCCGTTGTCTCTCTCAGGGTGGTATATTTACTTGTGTGTTTAGTGATTTTTTTTTCCCAATTGAACTCATTTTCTTTGCAACTTAATATGTAGGAATTCTTTGAGACCACATTTTAAAGTATTTTCTTCCAGGGAAGACTGGGATTTGCTTCTGTCAGAAGCCTGAGGGCATCACGAACTTGGAGCCAATTTAAAATTTCAGGGTTTTCTTCCAGCCACACTGGTTTGTGTGTGTTAAGGCCCCCAAACTCATAAAAGTGCAGGTCTGTAATTAGAAATGAGAAGGGGGATTTTTTTTAAATCTTTTTTTCTTCTCTACTCAGAGGTAGGGTCGACCCAGGAGTGCATTTCCGTTTTCTTGTTCTACAGGGTAGGTGTTTTCCAAATTCACTCATGAGAATGATGCCCTCCAACCATTGTGGAGTGTTTGTGGGTGTCGACTTTTTTGCTTGTGGATGTCAAGCTTCATACTTCTGTGTGGGTAATGCTAGCTATAGCACTGTTTGACTGTTTGGTGACCCTGGATGTGGGATTTCTGATCATTCTGAGAGTTAAGGAATTACGATTTCTGGTTTTTTTTTTTTTTTTTTTTTTTTTACTAGAGCCATCACACTTATACAGGTATATTTTAAAACTCTCTTATGAAGTTTTAATGAATATTTACTTATTTTTCTATTTTTATGCACAAATGTTTTGCCTGTGTGTGTGTGTGTGTGTGTGTGTGTGTGTGTATGTGTATGCATACCATGTGTGTGTTGGATACTTCCTGAAATCAGAGAGGGCATTGTATCCCCTCGAACTGGAGAACTGTTTGTTGTGAGCTGCCCTGTTGATGCTGGGAATTGAACAAGGGTCCTTTTCAAGAGCAGCAAGTGCTTTTAACCATTGAGCCATATATATACATACATACACATACATATTTGGTTTTTCAAGATTTCAAGACAGGGTTTCTCTGTGTAGCTTTGACTGTCCTGATACTCACTCTTTAGACCAGGCTGGCCTCAAACTCAGAGATCTGCCTGCCTCTACCTCCCAAGTGCTGAGATTGAAGGCATGTGTCACCACTACCCAGCACACAATATATTTTAAAAATCACTTTTGTTTAATATAATATGATGGTCTCTTTTAAAATCTTTTTGCTCAAAAGACAAGATTTCCTTTTTACATTTTAATATCAGGTGAGTTATTCTTTAGGTTTTAGTTACTATCCATCAACAAAGATGAAATAACTCCTCTACCATCACAATTACTGTGAAGAACAAGATGTTGAATCTAGTTTCTTTGTAGGAACCACTGGATGGCAGTTACTCTACCAAGGCTGTTATTCTGCTACCACTGTTATCAGTGCAACAACAGTGGCCCTCACGGCCCAGAAGGAGCTGCAGTCTCAGTGTCTGTGAGAGCAGCTCTTTCGATTCCACGGACGAGTTCCACCAAGTAGTGCATGTCCTTCCACACCTGGTTAATTTCACTTAACAGGGTGCTTTCCATCAACAACGACAGGATTTCATCCTTTCTGTGATGGAATAGTATTTCATTACGCCCCACTTTCCTTATCCACTCATCGTTGATGGACCCTCAGAATGTCCCCGTCTCTTGTCTATGGCAAACTGTGCTGTAGTACACGTAGCAGTGAAGGGGTCTCTTTGGCATATTGATTTTTATTGCTTTTGAAGAAATATCCAGTAAAGGGGTTGCTGAATCATATGACCATTCAAGTTGTAGTCTTATCATGACCTTCCATCTTCTTTTCCATAATGGCTGTACTTACATTTCCATCTGTGGTGTGCCAGGGTCCACTTTTCTCCAAGTCTCCACCAGCATTTGCTATATTTTTCTTTTTTTTTAATTTCTTTTTTATTTTTTTTATTTTTTGATCACAGCTCTTGTTACCGGAGAGAGGCAATACCTCATTGTGGATCTTGAGAAAATTAATTTTACATACACACTGAGGTATTATGTGGAGAGGGGCATTTTTTTTAAAGGAAAAAATCAAGCCTACCACTCTGAAATGGCATAGACCAGATATGAGCCTTGCAGGCATGAGTCCTTAGTGATTCTTTGAGCCATGCTTCTGATACTTGTATGTGTGTGGGCTAGTAGCAAGGCTCCAGTTGATAACCCACGTCAAAGCTCATGGTGGAAAGACTTCCGTTCTGTGCAGTGTGTGTGGCCAAGCTGAAAGAACACCATTTATTGAAAGTAAGGTGCTACAATGAGGTGTTATATTTATTATTTCTATTTTAAATCATCTATTGAACAAAGAAGACATGGCAGGAGATTTTAATGAGGTCCTGGGTCACATTGGGTTCAGAAGCCCAGAGGGGATCATGGCATGGCTCTGACTGTGATACATGTGATCTTGGGTAGGTTGAGAAAACTCCCACCACCTCGTTTCTCCCATTTGTATTACAGGATAATAGGGCAGTGTAGCTTTAAGGAACACATTTTAAAAATTCTGTGCTCTCACCTTTGATTTTCATCCACATCTCCCCTGCACTATAGTTCACTAACTTCTAAGATCCATAACTAGTGATGGGAAAGAGTCCTGCTGAGTCTGATGGCGTCCATTCAGAATCTCACCATCCTGTAAGTGAGAAGCGTAGTCAGAACCTCGGTAGAAACAGCCCTTAACGTGGCTTTGGTGCTCTGGCACGATGAGATAGCCGCTCAGCCGTCTCAGAGGTGTGAGTGGAAATGAGAGGCTATTACAAGGCACCATGATTGCCATCTAAGGAGGCAAGTAATTGGAGGCAACTTGCAAAGTTGGGTCACACTTACAGAAGGCTCATTGCCATCTTTCTAAGAAGAGTCAAGAAGTAATTCAAGCCTATCAAGGGAAATGCACTGACTGCATCCTTGGGCCCACAATGCACCAGGGCCTGAAAGCTCCTCAGGGTTGCTCTCTCTTCCTTAGAGGCCGAGGTCAGCAAGTGTTGGGTTTGCTAACACACTCCACCTGGCAGAGGACCATCCTGACAGTCAACGTTTGCTGAGTCCCTGTGAAGCTCTCTTCCCGTCAGTGCCTCATCTGGCGTGTAAAGCAGAAATCTCATCGTTTTCTTTCAGTTGAGGGGACTATGGTAGTTATTTTCTCCTTGTGATAGAACACGCAATGAAAGCAACTTAAAGAAGGAAGGGGTATAAGTTTGGCTCATGGTTTGATGGTAAATCTATCACGGTACAGAAAGCATGGTGACAGGAGCTGATGGGGGGGGGGCATCTGCAGGGTGAGGGAGGGGTGGCTAATTCTTAGAACACACTTTCTGCTTTTTATATGTCCTAGGACGATAGCCCATGGAATGGTATTTCCCACAGACAGGATGGGGGTTTTTCCACCTCAATTAACACACTCGAGAAACTCCTTCAAAATAACCTGCCCAGAGATTTGCCTCCTAGATGGTTCTAGATCCTTTGAAGTTCACTATCAGTATCAAGCTCAGTAAGAATGTTAAGGCTGAGAGAAGAGAAGCTGCTCATGACACAGTTAGTCAGTGTAGACATAATAGGAACCACAGCAACATGATCCCAGCACCGGAGGTATTCAGGACCAGATCACAGGCTCTGAGAGCATCCTTGTTGCTTCCTAAAAGAGATCCCCACAGCAGGAGTTATAGCATCCTACTTGGATATGTTTGGGAAGGTTTGGTCCTTTATCCTTCAAATGCTGTTGTTCATGGGCTAGATTGGCCTAAGCCTTGGTCCCAGTATTCAAATAGGAAAAGACATGACAGTCATTCATTCCACAATGCAACTGCAATTGGAAGCCATGAAAGCTGGTGTTTAGAAGTATCTAGAAGCTTGGCACTTTGCGGTGGTACTAGATTTCCTCAGTGAGCTGTCCAGCTGAGAAGTGAACAACCTCATTAGTTGATGGTAGTACGCCATGGTTCACTGAGTTCTCTCAATGGATCCTCTCACTTCTCACAGTAGATGAATGAAGGTTCGGCAGTTATATTTCCAACAGTACCATTAATAATAAAATGGGTTCATCTTGCTGCTTTTATTTTCTCCGTGGGATGTTTGCCCTGTGCTAACCATCCCATGACTCTATGGAATTAGGTACATGACAGATGGAGGCTGGAGATCCAAAGCTTCTAGACATTTCTAAAATACTAGGTCACGTGGCTCACCATCACAATTGCATACGGAGCTCTGAGTATTTGTGCGTTTGATGGACAAGGGCCAGGTCCTTTGGGAACAAATTCTCTCTTTACTGACAGACCAAGTGTACCATGCTTGAAGCCTACAGCACCCAGGAAGGCCTGAAACCTGGGTCCATGCCTATCAATACTAATCAGGAGGTGTGTGACAAACGGTCTAATTTCCCTGCATCCTGGTTTCTTTCGTCTACAGAATATGACTAAAAGGATTCCGTAGGAAGTCGTCTCCATCCTACACTTAGTAGTTAGCACAAAATAAAATATATTTGTTGCTAAGGAGAAGAAGCAAAGAGGCCCTGGCTGAGGAAGACAAGATGTTTAAAGAGGAAAACGGAGAAGGAAGCTGGGTTCTTTCCATTTCTTTACAATTTTAGTCAAAGTATAAGATGAGACCTCCAGGTTTCCATTTCCCCCTTTCTCAGAAACACCCCAGTGCACAAACTCTCCCACCAAACACAGCCTCCTGATATGGTCTGCCCTGATGCTCACTCTTAAAAGGAGCTACTGAAAGGTTTGGCATTTTAGGAGGGAAAGTCCCTCACATGAGGTGGCTGCCCAGTGTTGGACCACCAAGAAACACAGGTAAGGAGGTAGCGTGAGTGTAAACCTCAGGGGTGAGGCATCTGGGAGAAATATGAGGGTGACCTGAAGGGCAAAGAGCAGAAGAGAGGTTATATTCGCTGTTAGCTGAGGCTCCGCCTCTGCAGCCTGGAAGCTGGGAGGACATGGTCCCTCCCACAGGAGCATCAGCCACTCATCTCTGCTGCGCAGAGACGGTGCCCACCATGGAATATGGGCCTATCATGCTCCCTCCTCCCCCTCTTCCTTCCTTCCAATCACTGTGCCAACCCTCCTTTACCTGTTTACTTGGTTTGTGGTTTGAACTTAGATGTGGTTAAAGAGATTCGATCTGAGGACAAGCTCTCTACCCTGCTCCTCCACCCCAGAAATGTCCTACTTATTCTCCGACCAGAGTATGACAAGCCCAAGGTAGCAGATTGGGGGGATGGTGTTCTGATTCAGTTTCTTCTGAGAGGGTTCCACGTATTGGTATGTATGAAAAGCTGCCAGTTGCTGGGGAAGGGTTGGGCCTGGCCACAGTGAGAGTTTCAGTCACTTATTACTGCTTGTGTTTGATAAGGATGGTTTTAGAGTACCTAGAGTCAGCTTCTCAAGGGCTTATTCTAAACCGGTCATAGATGTGGGAAAAGGGTATCTGTTGTCCTGTTCACTTGCTACTGGGCAAATGACTCATGTGTCAATCTGCTGGATGCGGGGGAGAAGTGGTGAGACTGCTGAAATGGTCTGGCCCAAGTGGGTTTTCTGATGGTAAGAGAGGTCAGCCAACACCTAAACCCTCTGAGGTCAGATCATTCCAGAATGAACCAGATGTTATTGACCTGGTGGGTATGGTATGTACCACGCACGCTACTGGCAATTTAGTAGCCGTAGCAGATGTGCCAGGAATGTGTGGACAATGTTGGGTGTTGGCCCTCACCTTCCAGCTGTTTGAGACAGAGTCTTGTGCTGTTTATCACTAGAGGTGTGTGCCAGACTAGCTGGCCTCCCGTCCCTGCACAGGATCACCAGATGACAGACATGTCCTCCCTCGCCACTTGGTTCTTCATGAGTTCTACCTATCAGAACGCAAGTCCTCGTGCTTAGGTGGTAAGCACTGAACCTACTGAGCCATCTCCATACTTCTGGTCTGGACTTGCATACAATATTTTATAATACTTACCACATTTCCTCAGTGAATAATACAACCAGAGTTGCTTTTCCAAGTGCTCAACCGATCTGTGCAAAGTCTGTTTATTTTCTAAAGCATTTAGTATGTAAAAGATGTTCAACATACCTTTTTTTTTAAAAAAATGTAAAAGCCCTATTAAAATAATTTTGATACAGTATAGACTACATATGACAGAAAATTCACACTATATACATCATGAGGAGCATCTACAGATATATGTTATAGGAGTTTGCAAAGTACAATCATGTATTAAAGCCGTGCATTATCTCAGTATTTATGGATCACCACCGAAAACATTCTGGGTATGTTAGTCCAGTTTTCAGTCAGGGCCCATTTATGACAAATGGATAACTTTCTAAGTTTTTCATCTAATAGTTTTGTCATTTTGTAGTCTGAATGGAAAAAAAACCCACAAAGAATGAATTCAATATGTAAACCATTCACCACGAGGACCAGCAGGAGAACTGTCCTGAGAGGCACCTGGGTATCTGAAGGAGAGAGAGAGAGCGCTCATCAGCTCAGGGTGAGGGAAGGTGACCCAGCCAGGGGAATTCTGACAGGGGGAGGCACATGTTTCCATATAGAGGCAGATAATGAATAGTCACAAGTGTCTCTGTGGCATCACTCACCATAAAAGCATCCTTATGTATACACTGATAACATGGTGTGTCTCAATACAACTTCATTGCTACCGAAACTTGAGTTTCATTGAATTTTTACATATTATAAAATAGTCTTGTGTTGTTGTTTTTTTTTTTTTATTATTTTAAAAACCACTTGAAAATGTATCTTGGCATTCTCAGTGAATTTTAAAAAAGGAATAAAAAAGGAAAGAAACGGCTGCTCCTAGGTATAGTAGCAGAGAATGTTTATTGTAGATAAGATGGGGACATGGCCAGAGGCAGGGACATCTAGGATAGTCCAGAGTCAGCATGACCCTGAGTCATGTAAGGAGGGGGAAAGAAGGGAGGGGAAGGAGGCAAATGGGAGAGAGGAGGAGAGGAATAGGGGAAAGGGAAGACAAGAGAGGGGCAGCCTGGGCTGAGACACTGGCCAAGAGGATAAAAGATAGATCACAAGGGCTGGGGAATCAAGATGCTGGATTATATAAGGAAGGGCAGCTGGGGGAAAGGAATCTTCAGTGCTGAGCTGAAGAAGTTAAGGTAGGGGGCTGGATATGACAGCCATACCCTCTAACAGGTAGGGACTAAGGGATGCTGGGAGAACCTGGTGGCCAGGTCCATTTCAATATGTTAAATAGGTTACCTCAGCATTTTATTTGAGAACTAACACTTAGTACCCTATTTGCCTAGGGTACAAAGTTTGCTTACATACAGAGATAGCAATGTTAGGCAGAGGGAAAAGATCAGAGGGAAAAGAAACCTCACAAGTTTGGAGGCCCAGTAAGAGTCATCTTCTTGATGGCTTCCGGTGTGAACCGGAAGATGTGAGATGAGGGGGGAGGTGGCTGGAAAGCAGACGCCCACTGCTGACTAGGCTTCCTGTACTTCTAAGGGTTTCAGTGTCAGAGAGGAAGGTCAGCTGCACTGAGCTTTAGAAACAGATCCAGTCCGGGCATGTGTCAGGACTGGAACCATTGTTCAGACTGTGTCAGGTCAGGACATCTAGTGGCAGGTATGTTCTGAGTTCTCCCTCAAGAAGATGCTCCAAGAAAACACAGTTCCACCCACCAGGGGAACATCCAGGATTTAACATAGCTGACCATCTTCAGGTAGTGGATGGATGCAGGGAAATGGCTTCTCTAGTGGGACAGACAGACATCTGTGGGATCCCAGCAAAGCCATGTCAGGAAGTGTCTTCTACAAATTCCTTCAAACAACCTGGCCCTGGATTTCTTTTCCTTTCCACCCCACAAGTCTAATTGCTGTGTGGTGTCATCAGTCCCTCTGGCCTCATGTCCAACTCTCTTGACTGTACAGTCAGATCATGTGATCTAAATGGCCCTGTTACCATCTCTGATCTAAATCCTACTTGAAACCATAGAGGGTGAGCATTTTCTTTTTTTACATCTTTTGCTCCTAACTTCGCACACCACCCGGAGAACCCAGCCCGCAATGACTTGACACAGTCAGAGAACAGATTATATTTGCCTTCAGTTACTTACACCTTGCTGAAGTCACACATGTAAGTCAATGAAACACGACACAGCCCCAAACCCCTGTGCTCTGTTTTCTATGCATCGTGTCCAGTCTTAGCCTGGCTCCCCTACAGGTTTACCGCATTTCCTGGCACATGGTGCTTTGGTGCAACACCTACCTCCTTCGACCCCATCAGTTGCAACTTGCAGGAGCCTTTCGGCCTTTGGCCTTTGCAGTTGAAGTTCCTCAACCAGGGCAAATGCTGGGGACTGAGCTGCACCTTGCAGACTTGCATAGCACTTGAAGCAGGGGATTTTCCAAACCGACTCGACTCACTGTCCTGGTTTGTAGGCTTAAATGATGAAGCAATTAATATACAGCACATAAAACTGTCCACTCTGTTTGTTCTTGCTGTCATATAGTCGGTACTGATGGCAGGGACTGACTAATGAACGGCCTGAGGATCTGTATACACACACACAGAGAAGGGGGTGCTATAACAAGTGTAGACCTCACGCCTCTGCAGGGGCACCCCCTTTCATTTCCTAGGATCTCTCTCATAAATAGCTCAGGTCTCCCCCCACTCTCTCCCCTTCTTTTCTCTTTCTCCTTTCTTTCAGACCTTTATGAAATTTAAGCCCTGTTTCTCATTTCATTGCAAACTCTTTAAGAAAAGACATTTTTCATACTCCAGACTTTCTCCGATCTCTCCTAACCAGCTCCGTGCTCTGCACTGTATCTTCCGTGGCTGGCAGGCTTCCAGCGACAATCCTTAAAAAATCCCTTTACAGTTTTAAAGGAGAATACAAGCTCTCATTTACCACTGGATCGAGTCAGAAAATAAAGCTTAAGGCCTTGACAGGCCTGGATATTTTTTTGAGGCCTAAGTCTGATTTATGGCGGTAGCCAGCAAACCAGGCTGCTGAAATATGTGCTGCTGCTCCCAGGGATATGGAAAAATGAAGTGTGAAGTTCTGGGGAAAGCGGGCCACAGCCTTCCAGTCACTAAACACTCCCACCAAGTTGGCAGGGGAACAGAGTCCTGGGCTGCAAGATGAACCTCAAAGGAATAGAAGAGGAGAAAGGGCCCGTGCATCGTGTCAAAATACTGCCAAGACTTAGCGCTGGCCATACGTTGTGTGACACAGGGTGGGATGTTTACGAGGGGCTTTAGGGAGGAAAGAGAAGAGAAGTAGTTTCTTCCTCCTTTATTTCTTCTGTTTTCTTTACAGCTCCCCTGTAGGGGTTTCTGTGCAAGCAAAGAAATTAAGGCAGCAACAGGAATGTAGGAAGTCGCTTAAGCCCCCTCCATAAAAGTGCTCTGATTGAAAAATACACCCTGATTAGAGAAAGCTCTGGCTCGCCTTAGGGCTTGTAGCTTCTAAAATCGGGAGACAGACACACAACTTCCCCAGCCACTGGGTCCCCAGACCTATGAGCATGGCGTCTGGGGTGTGCATTCCCATGAAAAGGGAGTTTCCTAGAGATAGAAGAGAGGTGGGTTTTCCCCTCAGAATATTCTCAAAATGAGTCACCGCAAACACATGCCAGGTGAAACACTTGGTGGTTTCCCCCCTCTTTTCATTATTTAAACAAATAAGTAAATAAATACTAGAATATCTTTTTAAAGATTCTCTTTTAAGGTTTATGAATACCCATGGTCCCCTCAAAGAACTTTGTCTACATGCCAATGTCATTCATACTGGAGAAGGGTGATGTTCTGTGGACAAGCTGTTGTTTTAATTTTGTTGTTGTTGTTTCCTAAAGTGAGGAAAAAAAAACAAAGCTGTGTTGTAGGTTGATATGTTTGATAAACCAAGGCTAGAAAGGGCAGACTCAGAAAACATGTAACTCATCTTCTTCCTCATGATACCATATCTGTGGAAGATCAATTTCACATTTTGATTCATTTTGAGATTTAGAATCAATCTCCACCCTCTTTGTTCTGCTAGATGGAGATTTATGTCTCAGTGAAGTGTCAGAGTCAGTTAGGGCAGTGTCAGTAATTACAGGAACATTTATCTATACCCACAAGTAGTCATCCCCCTGCCTCTCACCAACCACTCATAAACACACCTATTCTCACTGGAACAGACTCGTGCAGTCCTACTCCGACACCCCCACAAAAACTGCCTTACCCAGTTACTGCCTTATCACACAGCTAAGCTCTGAGATAATTTAAGTCAATAAACATTTATGATGTCTGCCATGGATGGAGGGATGTTGGGCAAGAAGAGAGGGGTCAGGGCTGGAGTGAACAACAGAAATCCAGTCTTAGGCTGTAAGACACTCAGTCTGACAGAGGGAGAAACTGCACTTCAATCCATTTGCTGTTTGAGAAAACTGACTCTTTAAGATTGCAATAAAGCCAGTTGCTTCCCACCACACCTCGATATGGTCAGGGGAGAGCTGGGATCCTGTGCAGAGAAACTAAGGCCCATCCCCGCTCCCCGCATCCTCGTTCCCTGACACGGTCACAGGAACTCTAATATGAGCTTTGAGTTCCCACCTTGTGGGAGGGTTGTGCCCCTCTAAAGCAGGAATCTCACTCTGCAGATGGGGAAACAGAGGCTGGCTGGGGTGATTTGACCATAAAGCAAGGAAGCCTGGATCTGAGTCCCAGTCATTCCAGCCTCTGCTTAGTCTCAGCCCACATCTGAGCTTGAATCCCAAGTCTCCTAGCTTCTGAGCCCACAGGGTTGCTACCTACCTAGACCCATGCTTTACATGAAGTAGGGTTTAAGACACAAAAATCACAACAGGGGCTCTGATTTGAAGGGGCTTGGGTACAGACTACCAAGCACTTAACGTTTTTGGAAACTCCTGCATTTCAGCCTTAGGGAGCTAGTAAGGGAGCAGATCTCTACTCTGGGAAAGTCTGAAATGGGGGGCACAGGGGAGCAAGCAAGGTGGCTGGACCTCCTGTGTGGCTGCCCTAGTGCTTAGTAACGCATGTGCTAAAAAGCCATTCCAGAAGATTCTTTCCTCTGTGCTGACTTGCCTCACACATGCAGGCGTTAAAACACACGCCCGTCATTCAAATATTTTAGCAAATGTCCTGGCTTCCCTCCACTACCAAAATGAAAGTGAAGGTGAAGTCATTCGGGGGCCACTAGAGGAGAATTCTCACCCACCATGGCTGCCCATAGATTTAAATGTCTCACAGGAGACCCAATTAAACAGTAATGAGACCCCAATTCACCAAAGCATCGTATTTTCTGGTCTTTTTCATCACTCACTCTACCTAGCAATTTAATGATGAGTTTAGGATGTGACCTCTTCCCACAGGCACGGTTCCCACCTCTTCTATTTTTATTGTACTTGGGTCCTGGGATTCAGATGGCTTCAGTGTCTGAAAAGAGCGCAGGCAGGGTTGTTGTTGTTGTTTTCTCCAAGTTACTAGTTGTTTTCTGCACAAACCTAGGTTTTGCTGTGACTCAAAGTTACTGGATGGAAGGCTTATAGGAGCCTGTCCATCATTTGATGACAGTGAGCCTTCAAGACAGTCCCTGTGATACAATGCCAAGGAAGGACCCCCGAATCCTGTGGGGTGCAGTAGGTGCTTCTCTGTTCTCTGTTTGCTTCAGAATAAACCTGTCTTGTGGTATAAGGTATGCACACCCCCCTCTGTGGTGTGTGTGTGTGTGTGTGTGTGTGTGTATTTGTGTTGTAGGCTAGAGCTTGACTTTGGGAGCCATTTTCAACTGCTCTTCACCTCATTTTTACTTTTGAGACAGCGTCTCCCATTGAAATAGGAACTTACTTTGCTAGGCTGGGTGGCCAATGAACTCCAGGGACCTGCCTAGCTCTGCATCCCCAGTTCTGAGGCTACTGATGTGTGTCACCATGTGTGGCTTTTACGTGGGTGCTGGGGATGAGAATTCAGGTCCTTCTGAGCTTGCCTCAGGTTCTTTAATCCAATGAGCCATCCCTCAGCCCAAACTGTCGATCCTCCCGAGGCACCTGGAAATTCCTGCAGGAGATACCATAGGTCTTGACTGCTAGATCTCCAGCTTCCTGGCACACCCATCCAAGCTTGGCAGCCTTAGAACACACCTCAGGACCTCCAATCCCGTCTTTCCTTTACAAGTGCCCTTCTCAGAGTCCCTTGGGGACCTTAAAGACGTCCTCCAGTTCATCTCAGGCTCACTATAGGGCATTGCTGTGGGATCTCTCATCTGTGGGATCTTTTGAGAGGCATTTCTCCCAAGGGAGAGTTTCAGGGGAAGAAAGCAATGAGCTCTAGGGAGAGACTTTTCTGGAAAGGAGCAGAGTGTCCCTTTTTTTTTCCTTGACACAGAGACCCCCAATGAATGAATTTACGTGTGTGTGTGGGTGAAAACCAGCCACCCACCTACTCAGCCATCCATCTGCCTGTGAGGAACAACAGTTCTGAAACAAGTCCCCCACTCCCCCCAACCCCCTGGGAACACATAGCATCACACTTATTATTTGAACTGAAGACTGAAGCTCCAATATCTCTGAGGAAAGTGAACCTGGCTTGGCTAATTGGATCAGCAGAGTCACTGCTATGCTGTCTAGGTTACTCAGCAGACATTTCCCATAACTGAACAATGGAATCTGTTTGCAAACCGAGTACACAGACTGCTAGGCGGCAGGCCCTCTGTGACATCGAAATGCACTGTGAAGAAATCAAGGTGTCATCTTAAAGCTGCACAACTAGGTGCAGCAAGGGCGTCTGCAAGCAAATCATTGAGAGATTTCAAGGAAGGCTAGAGACAAATGCAAGGAGAAAGCTCGTGCCTAAAGACCTGGGATTGGAAGGCACTCTCAAAGTTTCCGGAAGCTCAGTCTAGAGAGATGACTCAGAGGGTCAGCAGCACGTACTGTTCTTACAGAGACCAGGAGTTCCCAGGAAGCAAGTCAGGCTGCCCACAGCTGCCTGTATCTCTTGCACCCTGAAGTCTGACACCCTCTTCTGGACTCCATGGGCACCTACACTCATGCACACACCCGCACACAGATACACATGTCTAAACACATTTCAATATATATATTTAATTACATATATAAATATGTATTTAAAATAAATATATATTATAATTTTTAAAGAGAAGTGTAGAAATCAGAAGAGAGGTAAAATTAAAGAGGAAAAATGCTGTTGAGGGTACTTGTAAAGGGAAGGTGGGAAAGGGATACCGGAAACGTTCTTTCTGGCTGATGAGTTTGGGGGAATGGTGTGTACAGAAGCTGAGGCTATGTCAGTCAAGGCCTGTGACGTCACCTGCATCTGTCTCGCCCCCACAGCCTGTGTGGATGTGTTATGTATGTCTTGATGAGCTGTCCTCTCCTGTATGAGAGAATATGTTAATCGTTCAGGTATATTTTCTCCATAGGGACACCTGATTTCCAGCAAGGGGCTGGCCACAGTAACACATGCCTATAATTTCAGTGTTGGAGCAGCTAAAGCAAAAGGATTACTGTTGGTATAGAGGCCATGTTGGATTACATAGTGTAGTGAGTTCCAGGTCAGCCTGGGTTATATAGAGTGAAACCTTATTTCATAAAAATACCTGGAGAGAGGACCTGTCAGTAAGAGTTTATAAAACTCAAGCACTCATTAATTAATTACTTAATGTTTATATACACACACATGAGTATGTGCAGGTGTGCAAGTATGCAAGTGTGTAGATGTGCATGTGTATACGTGTAGAGGCTAGAAGAGGGTACCAGCTCCCAGGAAGCAGGACTTAGAGGTGTTTGCAGCGTGCTTGGCTTGCTACGTAGGTGCTGAGATCCGAACCCTGGTCCCCACAATTAGACAGCGAGTACTCTTAACTACCAGGTCATCTCTCCAGCTCCTCTCAAAATCTAGTTATAAAGGATTTTTTCCAACTTGCTGACCAAATCATTGACCTTAGCTGTTCCTTTAGCTAGTTGTCTTACAGTAGGCTGTGAGGCTAGAGACTGCGTGTCACGCAGGTAGCTCTGAAGTTGGGCAGCAGAGGGTTGCAATGCTGGCGCTAAAGCGTCCAAGCTGAGGTTCCCTAGACAAACACTTCATAAAACAGAGACATTTCAGACCCTACAAGAGCAGCCAACACACGGCAAAGGATGCACAATTTGGAGCCCGGGTAGTGCCCGAGGTTGCTGCCTAATTTACTGCTATCTGGCCTTTGCTACGCCTCCATTAATCTGTCAGTTGAGTGAGCTCTAATTACGCATCTTGTAACCTAGTATGCTAGAGCACACAGTGTTTGAGGCACATAGATCTTCAAGATTTACTGCATAATTGCTGGTAATCTCAGGGGATCTCCAAAACTGGAGGGAAAAATCTGCCTTCTCCCAACTACCAGGAGTGCCATCCAAGGCAAAGAGAAGCAGACGCACATGGCAGGAGGAGCTGCAGTTCAGCTCATGATGGAGCGCTAGCTCACAGTCCGACAAAATACGAGTCATCCTGCCATGTGGCTCTAATCCGGGCAGCTCAGCGTCAGCGACATAGAGCATGCTTGGTTTGCTTTCTTCCGAATGGTTGTTAAGAAACTTCATTAATACCTCCAAACTGCCTGTTGCACTCTGCCCTCCTCTTTCCTAGAGTAGGCTATACCATTTTAGGGATGGATATGGAAGAAGGGAAGGGATTTGGAGGAAGGGAAGGGATTTGGAGGGTACTGCTTTTTGTTGAGGAGGGTTCTTTAGTTGAGATGATCTCTGTTAGTAGTCCTCAAAGTCCCTGGTGATCAGTCCGCAGAGTATCTCCTTCGCCAGCAGGAGGACCTGAGTTCGAACCATACACACTGGGTGTGGTGTCCTGAGCTGGTGATGCCAGAGTTAAGGAGACAGAGGCTGGAGAGTCCCTGGGCTTCACTGGCCAGGCTTGTCAAGAGCAAGAGGAATTGGTGAACTGCAGGGCTCGAACTTTTCCTCCGATCACTACATGCATCACATGTGTCACATGCAAGTCATCCCACACTTATGTTCACTCCTATATACAGACATGCACACACGGACACACATAGACACACACACATACATACATACATACATACACACACACATACACACAGTCACACAGGCACACATATATATGCACATACACACATACATGCACACAAAAACACATACACAGACACATACACACATATATACACACACATACATACACATACAGATGCACATATATACACACAAACACACACATATACACATACATACACACATAGATACGTGCACACAGACACACACAGGCACATGCACATAAACACACAGACACACACATACACACACACACATATACACACATATATACACACACATACATACACACACAGACACACATATATACACACAAACACATACATATACACCCACAGACACACATAGATACATGCACACAGACACACACAGACACATGCACATAGACACACAGACATACACACATGCACACATATACACACACACACAGACACACACACACACAGACACACACACACATTTTTAAAAATCCTATTAGTTACTTGTTGGAATCCATATTTAAATTTTTATTACATTTATTTACTTTATACTGTGTGTGTATGTATGTATGTATGTATGTATGTATGTATGTATGTATTGGGAGATGTATATATTCCTGGGTAATCAGGACATCTCTAATCTCTTCTCATCAGCCTCCTTCCTTGCCTGCATTCACTGATTTCTCAAATATTGGCTTCCCATGTTTCTGCCTGGTGTTCTCATCTGAATGTCTGTCCCTCCTTCACACCTCTGCACCAGCAGCATGTTATGGACAAGTCATAATGACAAAAGGCCTTAGGCCTGTTAGAATAGAGCCGCTCACAGTAGAAAGATTCAGAGCCCACCAGTCTTCAAGGAACCTGAGGGCCCCTGGGAGGGACGAAGTGTCCCCAGCTGCTGGTGTGCACTTCCTCTCTGGGAAGCACAGCTGTACTGACCTAGGGATCTCCTGTCAAACCAAACATGTTTCAAAGGGCAAGGAAACACATCTCCATCTCACCAAGCATTCATTTTCTTCATGTCCCTTATTCCTAACAATTAGTGTCACAGAAATGACTTCAGAGTGTGATTTTGATCTCCACAGAAAGACAGACTCTAGGCTGACTTCCAATTTTTGTATTAAGTCTCATTCACTTTTAGTCCAGTTTCTTTTGGGCTCATCTTAGCAGCACTCATATAGAAAGCAAAACACTTCACTTCATTGCAATTCTACGGACTAAGTAAAAAATACCAAGCCTTTAGTGTTTGGTTGAAACTCAGACAGGCCCCCAGGCACTGGTGAAAAGGATCATGGGATCTTTAAATGACCCCAAACATACAAGACTTTGGGTTTTATGGACAACCCTTAAATTTTCTGCCAGCAGCCCCTGAGTTTCCTTTGACCACATCGGAAACCAAGTGCTCTAAACAGAAACTGAAGCCATGATACATTCTGTCACTTTGGTGATATATCTCTCAGAATATTATAAACTGGGTAGCTAAGTTTTTCATTGCCTTAGAGATGTCCACAGCCAGAGATCTAAGGACCGAAAGTTCACGTCTCTCTCCATTAAGAAATTCAGTTCACATTTTACTCTGCCTCAGGCTTTGATTGATATTCTGGAGTCATTGTGCAGCCGTCTTTGGGATTATGAAAAGTGATTTGTCTAATCTGCATGTCAGTTCCCTTTGGGAATCTATGCAGGAGAGAGGGAAAAAAAAGCCAAACCAATGCCTTCTGGCTATTGCTTGGAGAGCGTTTTGCCTAGCAGTTGCCTTTCTGTTCTGGCCAAGCGTGCTGGATAAAGAGCAACTTGATCCATGGAGTGTGGCATGACTGTTGTCATCATCTGCAGACCAATTCATCTGCAGGACTTCACATTGCACGTATCAGTGCTGGAAGTGGCTTTTAATGAAATCTGGGGCAAAATGAAGTTAATATGAAAAAATGAGCGCAGAAACATCTGCTTCTGGTTCCAGCTGGCTAGGGGGATCATGGTTGTGTAGGATTTAGGTCACCACATAGAGCTCTTGACCCAACGGATAAATTATGGGAGACCTGTCTGAAGTCTGGACTGAAGGACTGGTAGATGTTTGAGGCTGCTGGCCTATCTTCTCTGGGTGTGAACTAGCCTCCCTCTGGCCAGCTTTTCCTCTCTTTGTAACCATCAAACCTTTCCACCCTCAAAGCCAAGCATTTACCCAGATCCTGTGAATTAGCTTTCCTTGAAATGGGTTTGTCCTTTCTGGTGTAGCTTCCTCTACGAAAGTGATGCTTCCTCTAAGTGATATACGCACACCTGTTTAAGGAGAGGTGGCCAAGGCGAAACTGTCTTTTTAGTCACTTTCTGGAAGCCCTGCCTCACCTCAAAGTGTTAAACCAAGTTGGAGACTTTTGCAGTGATTTGTCAGGGAGCTATCAGGAGCCACTAGGGGATTTTCACATGTCTGTGGCATAGAACCCACACCGCACTTGCCGACTTCTAAACATAGGCTTCGCCCTACCTCAGGAACCTTGCTTTAATTGGTCACTTGGAACAAAAGGCAGTGTGGGAGCATGCGAATTTCAGCATGTGATGCTCATGTACAGGTTGGATGGGGTCCCTGTGGGTCACTCTTAGGAGTCCCTTCGAGCCTCTGTGTAAGCCAACTTGTAGGGTGACTTAAAACAGTCATTGAAGCGGTCTTAGCAAGCTTTACTCTCAGCCATCTTTGAAAGAAGCAAGGCTGACTAAGGGAAAAGGCTCTTCCTAGCGTCTTGTTTTGCCTTTTTCTCCCTTTGGGGGTGGGAATCCAGCACTTACCGAACACTGATATCATATTGCCTATCTAAAGTTGCCATCTTTGCTATTTTCTAAACCAGGTCATCCCCCACCCTAGTTTTCTCCGTGAGTTTGCATCTAAGTTTTTGACCATGATTTTTCTCAGTGTTCTTTCAGTTCATTTTTATTTGGGTTTCATTTAAACTTCAGGAGAGCGTTGAACTGGTCTAACAGCAAGCTTTCGAGGTCAAAAGTCTGTCTTTGGATCCTGCCTCTACTGTTTAAAACTGAAGTCTAGCTTCTACGGTCTTGGAGGGAGCATGACCAGACCCCCTTTTTCTTTTCTGGTATTGCTATGAGGATTAGGTTGGAATTATAGGGGCTGGGAAGATGGCTAAGTGGGTAAAGTGCTTGTCCCACAGCACACAGACCTGATTTCAGCACAACCAATACAAAAGCCATAATTCCAGCTCTAGAGGGGTGGAGACAACCAGGGCTTACTGTTTAGCCAGTCTAGCCAACATGGCAGGCTCAAGTGTCAGTGAGAAACCCTGTTTCCAAACTTCAAAAAGTGAAAAGTGATAGAGGAAGACCCATAGTTGACCTCTGGTCTACACACACACACACACACACACACACACGCACACACAATTTTAAAAATACAGGAGCACACTGCTTAGTACTTGGAGCATAGGTTATGTACAATGACAACTAAATCCACACCATGTCTGCTCAAAAGAAAGAGTTATCAGAACTAACCAGGCAACAGCGTTTATTTCTGACATCACTTGTCAGTATATACAGACACTTCAAGTAGGCATCTCCAGAGCCCCGAAGCGTCAGGAGTTTTCAGATGTGGATTAGCTCTACCAGTGCTTGCTTCAATTTGAGATCTGTCAGTCATGGCTTGAGCTAGGCAAGCTCTTACAGTCTTCAAAATCTGGTCTCCTACCATCACACTGGCCATGTTACTGCCTTCTAGTATTCTGATCGTTACATTAGATAGATAGATACATAGAGTAGAATTGATGGAGAGTCTGGAGTTGGAGAATGGGAAGCCTGTCAATCATTCTTTCAAGTGGAGTCCTGTTTAGGCAAATGCCTTGATGTGCTTTCCCATTACTATGATAAACACCATGACCAGAAGGAGCTTGAGGAGGAAAGGGTTTATCTGACTCCCGTTTTCAGGTCCATCACTGAGGGAAAGTGTGTGAAGGAACTCAAGAAGGAGCCAACAGACTGGAGAGTTCGACACTAACTGCTATTGCTTGCTTTCCAGTAACGGAGTTGAGTGGTTCACAATGACCCTGTGATACACTGTTCTCTTCTGATCTCCTCGGGTCCCTACAGTCACGCACGCATTCCCAAGACACACGCATAGACAGGTAATTGAAAAGAAAGTCTTTTTAAAAAGAGGATTAAAAACAAAAGAGCAGATATATCCGCAACTTAACACTGCCAGGAGATCAGCTCTGACCCAAGGGTTAGGCAAGGAAGTGACCAGGTAACCAACTATGGAGCAAAGCATCAGCAGCCTTGTGAGAGCCAGCCAGCGAGCGAGCGAGCGAGCGAGCGAGAGAGAGAGAGAGAGAGAGAGAGAGAGAGAGAGACTCCAGCTTTGCTCTAACATATTAACCGATATGTTCAATTTTCAACAACAACAAAAAATATAAATGACATGCGAAGAAACAGAAAAGCATGATTCATACACAGCAAAAAAAGAAAGCAGCCCAAACAAGCTGTCTTTGAAGAAATCCAGATTTAGGAATCAGCCGACAAAGACTTCAAAGCAGATATAATAAACATGTTCGAAGAACTAAGAGGATCCATGTTTAAAGAATCAGAGGCCAGTGCGGTGATGACATGTCAAATGGAGAGTGTCAGGGAACCAGACCGAAGCTGGGGAGCTGAAAAGCACAGCAAGGGAAATGAAAGATTTGCTGGAGTCCCCTCAGCTGCAGGTTGGAGAAGCAGCCAGGGAGGGACTCAGGGAGTGAAACAGAGCCATAGGAATGTTAAAACACCAGAGAAGGGAAAGACAATGGCGAGAATAAAATTAACTCAGCTCAGAGACTCCTGGGCCACTGTGAGGGCATCTAAGGGCTTCTAATACACATTGTGAGTCTCAGGAGCAGAGGCAAGGGGAGGAAGCAGACAAATATAGGAAGAACTGATGGTTGTGAGATCCCAAAATGACAAGATTAATTGAAGTATACAAGAAAGCTGATCATGGTGGTACATCCCTAGAAAGGAAGTGCTTTGGAGCTAGAGATGAGAGTCAGGAGCTCAGGCCATTTTTTTTTAGATTCACAGCAAGTTCAAGTCGGGGCTGCATGAGACCCTGCCTCAAAGTAAAATAAAATAAAATAAAATAAAATAAAATAAAATAAAATAAAATAGATACAATACAATACAATACAATACAATACTAGGGGCTGAGAAGGGGACTTAGTGCTTAAAGAATATGCACTGTTCTTGCAGGGGGCCCCTGTTGAGTGGCTCTCTATCACCTGTAGCTCCAGCTGAGGAAGATCCCACACCTCTGGCCTGAGCAGACACCTATCTTTACACAGACCACATCAACCTTGTTACTAAAAAATAAAATTAAAATCTTAAGACAACAGCAGCAATTCCCAGAAACTCAGCCAACAAGGAGTACAAGAAAAGAGAGACTTGTAGAGATAACCAAATATGGAAGACAGAAGAATGAGAAGCAGCACGAGAATGTCATCTCACATGTGCAAGAACAATATCACCACGGACGAATTTCCATCTCAAACACCGGAAACCACGCAGCTTATGACATAGTAAAAGTACTAGGGAAAAAAAAACAATCAAGCATATTACATTCAACAAGCTCCCTGTTAAGCAAGAAGGTGAATTAAATCCTTTCCTAAATGAACAAATAATGAGAGAGTTCATTGCTGGCAGATCTACTTTACAAGAAATGTCAAAGAAAGTCCTTTAGGTTGAAAGAAAAAGGCACCAAAGGGAGAGGGACTTGAACCCATAAGAAGAAATTTAAAAACAAACAAATAAACAAACAAACAAACAAAATTCACTGGAAAAGGTAACTATATCGATAAATACGGAAACTGTATTTTGTGTTTCCCTTTTTATTTTCTTATTAGATTTAAAGGATCATTACATAAAACAATATTTAAAATGCTGAATTGCTGGGTGTATATAAGGATTTTATATCTGTATATATGAGACATATAAAGCTGCATATAAAACATAAAATGTAATGTATATGAAGTACATAAAATGTTCTATATGTGTTTACATGATGGAGCAAAAAAGAGAGGGTGATGTAGAGCTATACACGAGTGAACTTTCAACCTTGTTTGCATTTTATTAGGCTTGACTTGGAGGAGAATGTGATAAATCAAGTCCTGTTCTATGGGTGGGGTTGGGGCGTGGCTCAGTCAGCCAAGTGCTTGCTGCACAAACATGAGGACCAGAATTTGATCTCCAGAACCTGTGATAAAAAGTACCACGCTAGGTGTGGTGGTGAGTGCCTATAATCCCAGTGCTGTGGAGGCAGGGACAGAGCTGCCTCTCTAATCAGGCTAGCCCATTTGGAGAGCATCAGGTCAGTGAAGGACCATCTCCAAAAACAAGCTGGATGCTACCCAAGGAAGGACACTTGAGGCTTATCTTTGGTCCACCCCAGAAAAATGCATACTGTAATCCTGACAGTAACAACTAAGACAGAAGTTTTAAAAGTGTCTTAAAAGTCAATTAAAAAAAAAACCATTAAAAGGGAACACTACAAAATATCTAGTTGATACAAAAGAAGGTAATACAGGAGGAATTAAAACGGCAGAAAAGAAACCATGGCAAATGAGAGCCCCAAAATCTGTACAACCAGGTTGAAGATAAATTGATGTAACCAAGGGGTAGAGACTGTTATGCCACATCCAAAGCAGGATCCCAGTAAGTGTGAGTTTATGAGATACATTTTAGTTCAAAACAGACTGAAAAAAATAAGAATAGTTATTCCACATGAAAACTAAATCTAAGGAAGCTGGGTCTAGCTATATTGATTTCAGACAAAATAGACATTGGAATACTTCTTTGTCCTAGCCTAATGTCAGATTCCTATCTGAAGCCCACTTCCTTGTCCTTGGCCAATGTGATATTCTTACCAAGCAGCCCATTTCCTTGTCCTTGGTCCATGTCAGATTCTTGCCAAGCAGCCCCCAAAACTCTCCACCTCTCCCTCTTCTTTATTTCATTAACAAGACTGAGCCTGTTTTAGATCGTTCTGACAAAAGTGCCTTCCTTACCCATCATGGAATATGCATTATCAAAAGCAATACATTTCTGTCTTAGATTGGTAAGGCTCTGTGCAGAACCTTACCCGTCCTTGGCTTGGCAAGCCTGTTAATTTGATAACTCTGTCTGGGGGTATAAAAATACATCCTTAAAGTCAAAGTGCTTACACACTCACAAAGACATGGGAGCTGGAGAGATGGCTCAGTGTTGAAATTGCTTGCTGCTCTTGCAGAGGACTTGGGTTCAGTTCCCAGCATACAAGCCAAGAAATTAACAACTGCCTGTAGCTCTAATTGCAGGTGATCCACTCTTGTGTGTAAGCACGTGTGCATGCACACACACAATTAAAAGCAGAAATAAATTTTATTAGAATAAGTAAGTAACAGAGGTGAACTTTTTATGTCATATAACTCACCCCTTAGAGTATACTACCCACTGGCTTTTACAATATCAAGCTCCACAATCATCACTGATAATTTCTGAACATTTTTGGTCTTCCAAAGAAAAATCTTATATTAGCTATCACCCTGGTTGTCTTCTGTCTTTCATTTCCTCATAAACACCAACCTAATTTCCACATGTATGTGGTGGTTTACTTTGGACATTTCACTCTAGTTTTTCCATGCAAAATGTAATTTGCAAAGTCTGCCCCTGTTGTAGCAGTGATCAGCACTTGGTTGCTTTTGAGGCTGAGTTACATTGAATGGAGAAGCCACATTCTTCCTTTTTATTCAGTTCATAGTTATTTGAAATGCTTCCAATTTGAGATACAATAAATACTACTTCCATGTTGTGTATGTATGTGTGTGTGTATGCACGTGCATACACACACACACACACACACACACACGTATGCACACGGGTACGCACATGTATTTCCAGTTATCTTTGATTAAAAACCCAAACATGGAATTAATTGGTAGATTATATAGGAATTCTGGGCTTCCCATCCTGAGGGATGGTGAATGGCTATTCTGTGTGTGAACATATGACACTAACATAAAACTAGGGTGAATGGCAAAAAGGTTTTCTTCTAAAGTAAGCACCAAGACAAGAATGTGAGTGCTTCCTGTGCTGAATGTTCTGCTGAGGGAAACCAGGGAGGCAGAGAGTGGAAAGAAGCCAGACTCAAAGGAAGAGCTAGAGCCCATCGATCTCTAGATGACATGAATTTGTAGATAGCAAATTATAAAGAATGCCCAGAAGAATATCTAAGACTAATAATGTAATTTAGCAAAAGTACAGTATACGCAGTGGACATGTAAAAATCATAATTTCTGTACGCTCGTCGTGAGTGATTTAAAGTTAGATTAAGATGGGCTCAGATGGCTCCCTGGAAAGGGCTGCTTGTCACTCAACCTGAGCACCCGAGTCTGATCCCCAGAACTAGCATGGTGGAAGGAAAGACTTATTCATGCAAGTTGTCCTCTGACCTCTCACATAATTAGATAAATTTTAAAAAATAAATTTAGAGAATAATTATTTACCTAGAATTAAACAGGAGAAAGTCCTTCAGAGTACATTTTAAAAGGAGCCTGTAAGACTTGTACACTGAAAAGCATAAAACCTTGTTGAAGGAAATTAAGGATGACCTCAAAGAGCAGAAAGGCATCCATGTTTTTGGACTAGAGAGCTCAGTGTGCTGAGATAGCAATTCTCCTCAAATGCTGCAGATTCAACACGATTCTTGTCAAAATTTAGTCTTGCTTGCATATATGGGAACAGTAACACTAACATTTATACTTCTTTACATAGTTAATTTATAGATTTTTGACAAAAAATGTGGTATTCTTTCTAGTGTTCTTGTTTTGAGGAGTTGGCTTTCAGAGGTCCTTATGCCATGGTCTCTTGAGTGTTGCTAAAGAGAGTTACAGCATCCACCTTTGAAAAGAGTGGGGATCTCAAATAGTATAACTTTACTTACATCTTAATCTAAAAATAAGTAATAAGTAAGTAAGTAAGATAAATTAAATAAAAATCAAGCACAACAGATACAAAAAGGAGACTAGTGAAAGAAAAAGAAAAAAATTGAGAAATCTATAAAACCCAATGTTGATTCTTCACAAAGATCTAACAAACCTGACCAAACAGTAGGTAGCCTGCTGTGCAAGAAGAGGACACACTCTGAGCAAACCAACAATGGTTCCATAGGAAGCAGAAGGATTAAGGGTCGCTGCGAATGAGGTCATGCCACAGATGAAGAAGTCTAGATGAAATGGATAAAACTCTGAAAAAGGAATAAAAACAGATAAAACAGATAAAAACAGATGCAAGGATAAAGAGAAAATCTGAAGAGATTCATAGTAAGCAGATACGTTAAACCAGAAGAGAGAAATCCTCCCATAAAAGCATGCACTGTCTTTATGTACTAATGAGTAATTTTTCTCCCCACCCTAAATGATTGCCTATTTTCTTTAGCTGTTCCAGGAAATAAGGTTTCAAGCTTCTGAGTGTGATTGCTGCCCTGTGTTGGTTTCTATAGCTATGCACGCTGATGTGAGCAGGGGAGCTAAAATTTCCATCTCAGGGGAAGCGTATTTTGGGGCTTATTTCAGCAATAATTGGTGACAAAATGAGTCAGGCAAACAGAGGCATTCAAACCTTAATCAGATTCTGCAGGCTCCATCATAAGCAGGGCCAGTCTTTAGAGATGATCAATAAAATACCATATACATGCAAACACACACATGCAAATGCACACAAACACACAACATGCATGCACAGACACATATACAAATATACATACACATGTTACACTTCCAAATATCCATACACATGTACATACACATTTCAAAACCAACTAAGCAAACAGAATCCCCGAATTCTTCCAAATATTGATCTACGTGGTCAAAAGAAAAGGTCACATTTCTAACTAACAAATGAAGAAACTGATGTTGAAGGTCAAAGAGAGTGTAAGACCAGAGATGTAGAAGGAATGGTTAAACTTGTCACTCGGCTTTCCAGTTAAGACACCAGAGAGCCAAAGGGCCTAGGCCTAGGGCCTGGGAAATGCTGCTGATCATAACCCAACTAATTCCCTCTGTAAGCCGAAAGGACACCAGGGAACAGTCCTTGGACCCAAGGAGTCCCATGGAAAAACTTACTGGTCTTGTCCTGCTGGCATGCTGTGTTCTTGTCCAACAGACCTGTGACTGAAGCTTCCCAGGGTGCTGATTGGCTATGCAACTGGCAGATTGGAAGTAGCCATTGCAATGAGAATAGGAAATATTTTCTTTTATGGCATAAGTGTATAATTTAGGGAAGTGGCAGAAATTCTAGAGTAAACGTAGAGAGGGAAAGGGAAGAGGAAGGATGGTTTTAGCAGAGATTCATGAATCAGAAACAAGGATTCAATATGGTAAAATTAAAGCACAGACAGATTACAACCAAGGGGATAGAACTAGAGCCGCAGCATCAAACATGTTTTAAATAACCCCAGGCCATACATTTGAAAGCTCAGTTGGACAATTTTCTGTTAAAGTTTTTACCAAACCTGGCTCAAATACACAGACATACCCAGACAAACATACAATTATTGAAAGAATTAAAAGATGTCTAGACTAGGTAGTCTGTGAAAATCTGTCTCCCTCCACCGGTGTCTTTGCTTCTCTCTTTCTCTGCCTCTGTCTCTCTGCCTCTGTCTCCCCCACACACTCACAGACTCGTACAAGTATATATATTTTGTGTGAGTAACTTAAATATGCAAAATCAGTGTTAGAATACTTTCCACTTGGGATAACAACCTCTGTGTAGGCACACTAGATGTATGTCCGGTGGGAAGTTGTCTAAAGTTTCCAAAGGAAGAAAAGGCTTGGGAAAAATCAATGTTCTTTTGGGAATAGTAACTGGTTAGGTTTGCTTGTGTGTGTCTGTGTGTGTGTCTGTGTGTGTGTGCCTGTGTGTGTGTGTCTATGTGTTTGAGAGAGAGAGAGAGAGAGAGAGTGAGAGAGAGAGAGAGAGAGAGAGAGAGAGAGAGAGAGAGAGAGAGAGAG
>NW_021604617.1:10841132-10880374 GCF_004785775.1 Grammomys surdaster
GAGAGAGAGAGAGAGAGAGAGAGAGAGAGAGAGAGAGAGAGAGAGAGGCTGGTATGTATGGTGTCAGGTCAGGCAACTTGGTAGATTTCAACGACTCCCCTGCCTCACTCCTCCATCTCTTGGCATTTGCATCATTAGACCTGCACTGTTAGATGAGCTATGGGGGTGCTGAACACTGGGCATCGAACTTACGCAGCAGGCATGTAGCTGGCTGAGCTACCTTCTAGCCCTCAGCCAGGTTTTTATATGAGGCCTCTGTTGGTTGCTCACTCTTGAGATCAGTGGGGACAGGGAACAATGAGAAGGGGCCTTGAGGACCAGATTTTATATCTTTCTCCCTCCAAAATATGGAAAAAGGTGCTTCAACATTACCAAGGGCACAAATAGGTTGAGGGGCAGAACCTAAAAATCTCTCAAGCTCTACATCTGAGCTACTGGCTCAGCAAGGTTGCATATGTTCTAAACTTGGCCTTAGATGGTATGTCAGGCTAAGTCTTCCCAGATCAATAGCTTCCCAGATCAGAAAGACCATCCCCCACCCCACCCCCATGCTATGCATCTCCTTGAACATCTCCCTGTGGAAGTTAGAGGTCAATGTTGGGTGATCTCCCCAGTCACTCTCCACTTTGACATTTTGACACAGGGTCTCCATTTTGACACAGGGTCTCTCCCTGAATCTGATCTTCATTGATTGGGGATCCTGACTGGCCAGCAAGCCCCAGAGATCTTCCTGTGTCTCCCTCCCTTCTGATGGAATTATGGGAGCACGCTGCCATGTCCAGCTTTTTGCTGTGTGTGCTGTGGATCTGAGCGCAGGGCCTGCTGCTGGCACAGCGATCACTGTGCTATCTGAGAAGTTATCCCAGCTTTAGAAAGGCATCTTGGGATGGAGGTGTTTGGGATAAGATGCCACAACGAGGCCACACAGTGAGGCCAGTGTATAATATGTGTCATGTAGAGACAGAGTGCCTCTGCCCGGTGCAGGAATGAAAGACAAGATAATGGAAAAGCTCCCAAGCTGATGAGCTAGCTCTGCCCTGAAGACTATAGATCGCACATATCACCTTCTCATGGCTGCTCTCCACGAGCTGAAATTAACCTCCACTTCCAAAGTTTTATTCCCTGGCGAAAAAGAGAGCTAAATTCTGAGCACACACCTTAGAAGAAAGAGAAGTTTTATTAACCAGGTGTTGAGGCCCTAGAAAGAGGATGACATCGATTGGAAAGAGAGCCACGAAAGGGGACCTGGGGACAGGTGGCAGGAACACCTTATCATTTAAAGGAGCCTTGGCTGAATGAGTCTTCTGCTTGCTGAGTCGAAGGCGTCTGGCTGCAAACAGATCTCAGAGCATTCTCTAATCCAGCGGTTGTTTTTCAGGTTAGACAAGGTAGATTTCATTTCATTGCTTTCTGCATTTTCTTTTTATCTTAGATAAAGGGTGTGCCCGATTTTTCTGCTATGAACAATGGCCCGATTGTCAGAGGCCTTGTGTGTGTGTGTGTGTGTGTGTGTGTGTTGCCGTGACTCGTGTTTTTGGAAGTCTCAGGGGACAGATGATATCCATGAATGATGTCCCAAGGGTGTAATCAAGGTGAGTCACTCTTAGAACCAGTTTGATCCATCAAGGGGTGCCAACTGCACCTGGCTCCCAGCTGAGCATACTCAATGTCTTCTTCCTGTACTGGTTTGGGGTCAGAAGTGCATTTTAGAGGGCTTTCTAGTTTCCCTTGAGGTTGAGAAAGAGTCTGCTCCAGGATTTCTGAAAACGTATCCTTGCAGGCAGTATCATGAATGGACCCACAGTAGCATGGTAGCAGGAATGAAGCATTAGTTTATCCTCTGCCATTCTTTAAAGTAGTTCTGATGTTAGAATTTCCTTCTCTTATCATCTCTGCTCACAGAACATCCCTTAGGCTGGAGGGGTGCAGAATGCCAAGCCGCTTTTTTCCACCTCTCACCTCCCCAATATAGTCATTTCACAACCATGGCTCCTGGGGTGCTGACACAGGTTATATAATAATATTCCACAGCCCCTTTAGCAAGGCAGGGGTAAAATGGGAGCGCACATGTGGGTGTCAAGGTTAGTAAGTTTTCATTGTAAGTCCCCTCCCCCCCCCCCCCAATCAGGCAAGCCCAAGTTCCTGATGGCATCTGAGACTTAATTAGCTATTGAAGTGTGTCCTACCATGCCCTTTGCAGAGGGCTGGCCTTCCAGGAGCTTGATTGGTTCCCGGTTCCTCAACCCCACATCACCTCATCCCCCGGGCACTCGTTCTCAACCAAGTCATTCTTGTTACTTGTGTTTTCTTGACTTTTTCCTGGGGACAATGATCTTAGGACGCTTGGCTCAGTCCAGCTGTGACTCTTTGTCTCTCTTATCATGCTTTTAGGAATCTTTATTGCCTCGCTTTCACACCCTTCCCCCCAATCAGGCATGCTACCATCGAGATGATTAGGTAGCCAGCCCTCCCTGCTTAAAAATTCAGCTTTGAAATAGCTGCCTGGATCTCATCTCTGAGAGAGAAGACGTGTGGAGCCTGGAGATGCATGTCAACCTGAACATCTGGCTAGCGGCCGGGAGTGGAATTCCTGGATGCTGGACGGGCTCCTTGCTCTGTGGTCTCTGGGGTTTGCTTGCTGAGTAACTCCACATCACGTCACTTCACAGATAAGGAAGATGTCATCCCCGCGGCATCTCTGATTTCGGCACAAGCTTCAGAAAACCCCAAGCAGCTAATCTAGAACACAGTGTTTTAAGCCGCTGTAATCACTAGCCAACTTTGAACATATGCCCTGCACATGATGGGCCTTTCTCCTCAACTGTAGCACTGTGGTGGTGGGGCTCATGTTTTCACTCCCAGTTCCTATGGAAGGTTCTCCCGCTGGATGCTGGGGGCAGGGATGGGGGGTGCACAGCACTGAACCCGAGGCCTAAGTAATACCTGAGGATGGCGCTCCTCCAGCAGACATCAGCCTATCAGCCCAGTGGGATGCAGGGACTGAATAGAAGTCAAGTGTTTGGTCTCTTCTTGCATTAGCACCAGCAACACGTGAGAGTACACAGGATCCCTCTAGGATTGAGTGTTCTTATCCTTCCCAATAGCTTCCCCCAGACCAGGAGGGATCAGTCTATTCTTTGAAACTGAACCAGGATCCGACTGAGCCAGGCTGGAACAATGGGATGGACAGAGAGATTAATGAGGTAAAGTTTAATGGAGGAGAGATTTAAAGTCCTAGGCTTGGGCTTAGAAACCAGCTGTACCAGTCAGGAGCAGGGAAGGTTGAGCACCCAGGGGCACATGGGAACAGGCTTGAGATGTTTAAGTTAATTTCAAGAGAGACCTAGAGCTCTTTCAGAAAAAGCAAGTGGAGAATAAGCTGAATGGGTAGAAATATCGTTCTGAAAATGATCTCACGAGTCAAACCAAAGCATGAGCGCTGGGTTCTGTCCTAGCCCATCCTTAAGAGGGCATCTGGTACCCAGTACTTGGGGCCGGGGAAACTGCCGTGGAAGCCTGGTGTACCTACGATGCAGCAGGAGAAACCAAAGATGTCCTTTCTGAGACCCAAGGAAAGGTCTTTGTAATAGGATGGTTGCTTCCTAGAGAATCTTTTGAGAGAGAACCAACCAACCAACCAACCAACCAACCCACCCACCCAAATGTGGTTGAGCTGAAAGGAGAGGACCCTTCATTTTCTCTTATATTTCTCCTTTCCCCTTCTCCTCTCCTCACTGCCCTTCCTTTCCTCTTTTCTTCTCTGCCTTTTTTGCTTTCTCAAGCTGACCTCCAGTTCCTAGCAGCATCTCTTCACAGAAGTCATAGAGGAATTCTTGTTAATATCACAAACTTACACAAAAAAGAACAACTCATCGACCAAACACACACACACACACACACACACACACACACACACACACACACAAATGATCACAGGGACTACCTCCCTCAGATTCCCCACCGTCCAGGACCAGCCTGGGCAGACCCGAATGACCCCAAGGTTATCTAGTGTGTGAAGCCAGGCTGTCTGGGTGTGCCCCAGCTTTACTACTTCCTCGAAGAGACTCCTTCACCAAGTTGCTCAAACCCTCTGAGTTCTCGGCTTCATAATCTGAGAGACAGAGATAATAATAGGGTCTCTCCTCTCAGAGGGCTGTGACCTAATTGAGCCCTCCATGTGTTCTGCACTGAAAACAGCTCCCTGCGGGAGGTAAATTCCACAGACATGCTAGCTTTCTTTTCTCTGCTGGAGTTTTCCCCCCCACCACTCCTCTGTGAACAGTCCTTTTCTGGGGTTCTGTGTCTGTTCTTACCGAGTTTCGTAATGCTCACAGAAGCACACGTGACTATCAGGTCTTTTCTCATTTTTTTTTAGTCCTGAAGTAAGTACATGATACGCATTGTTCATTTTTTAACATGATAGTGTATCTTGGAGATTCTTAGTCGCCAGGACAAAGAGAACTTCCTCATGCTTTGTCACAGCTGCACATATACGGAAGGACTTTTAAACAATCACAGCCTGTTGTAAGACACAGCTCCGACTGGAGGCATTCAGACAAGGACGAGACAGTGGCTTCTCTGGATGACAGGACTGAGATTTATGTGGTAGTGAGGTAGTTGGCTAGGACACAACCAGAGTCCCTAATCTTGTGTTTCATTTCCAAAGAATAATTGAAACAGAGTCAGAAGCTCCAACTGTTGCTCTATTTACCTGTGTCCTTGACCTGAGGCCAAGCCAAGGCTGGGCCAGGTGGATTTTTAGAAAGGGCACTTGCAAGGCTAGCCTGTACCATCTTGTAAGGCAGTAGGAATTGAGTGAAGAGTCCATTTCATCTGCTGGCTCCATCAGAAGCCAGCAGGGGAGACAAATGACTCTTGTGTGGAGATTCTGAACCAGCTTCAGTCTCACTGGGACACATCTTCCTGGGATATCGTGTCTGCTCCCCATGTATCAGCCAGGAATTCACCACTGCTGGCCTGACTTCAGTGGTGGCCAGCAGGCCTGAGTTTTCAATAGCAGTGAAGACTCCGGAGTCCTACCTCCTGGTCTTCACTGAGTGCTGAACCGGAAACTAGTTCAGCTTTTCTCAGTCAACTGACAGTTTAACCACCCACTGCCTGGAAGGAGCTCCTGTCTTATAATTAGAAGGAGAACCTCTGATCCCTGTGGTAAAAAGTCCCCAGCAGCCCTTAAAGGTCCCCTAAGAGATCTGTAAAACTGCAGGCCCTGCTGGAGTAGCACGTGGCGTTTCCAGGCACCAATTCTTTGGGGAAAGCAGCTAAGAAAAGTGTTCTTTCTTCATCATGCAGTTGGGCAAGTGTGTGTGTGTGTGTGTGTGTGTGTGTGTGTGTGTGTGTGTGTGTTAGGAAGGAGCATGTGTGTATCAGGGTTTCGACCCAAGAAGGTGCTAAGAAAAGGAAGGAAGGCTATTTATTGGGTCACATGACCCCAGACGCTAAGTGGGTTCTCCGCAGTGTGTTAAAAGCAGCTAGCAGACTCAGGTGGAAAGCTATAAGACATCCCTAGCTGTCATGCCGTGTTTCCCACAACATTCCTGAATCACCCAGACAAACAAGGAAAAGCAAACTTACTTCGGGATAAGTCACCAGAAGCACCTACTAACCCTCTTCATCTGGAGGGAAATCCATCGTGAGCTCTGATTATGCAGTCTGCTGCAAATTCCCCAACCACAAAGCCAAGCATTACACATTTTTAAAAAGGTACATCCAGTAATAAGCTGCACATTTTAATGTGTACAATTTGAAAAGCTTTGACATACGTAGACACCCATGAAACCATTACCATAGCCAAGCTAGTGACTGTATCTATTGCCCCCAGTAGATATAGTCCCTCCCTCCTGGCCTCCCTAACTTCCCCCACATCCAGCCAGTCATGAATCTATTTTCCGTCACTGAAGACTCCTTTGTACTTTATAGAAATCAAACAAACAATATATACTCTGGGGAGTGGGGTTGGGTGCCTGGACTCTCTCAGCTCGGTGTAAGGTGTAATTATTCAAAGATTTAGCTATGTTTTTACATGGAAATGGTTCTTGCCTCTTGTTTGTTTGAGGCAGAGTGTCGCTTAGCCCAGGCTATCTCAATTCACTGCTTAGCTGAAGATGGCCTTGAGCTGCTGCTCTTCTTGCCCTCCACCTCCCAAGCACCAGGGTCATGGCTGTGTACTGTCACCGCTGTGTATGTGGTGGTGGGATCGAACTCACCGTCTGATGCTCGACAGGCAAGCCCTTTACCACCTGAGCTACACCCAGGCCTCATGTCACTCATTCATCGTTTTTCTTGATCATTGAATAATATTCCAGCAACAGCACTGGATATTTGTTTATTCGCTCACCCGTTGATGGATGTGTGTGCTGCTTCCAGTTGGTGGATGCTATAAAGATCCGATGAAACTCACTCACACACGCGTCTCAGGACATAGACTTGTATTTTCTCTTTATTAATTCAAGTGGCATGTAAATTTCGATTTAATTATAGGGAGATGTTTTAACACATCTATACACGGTGTAACACTCAAATCAGAGTATTCGCTTCTTCAGACCTTATTTCCTTAAACATTTATTTTTAATGAGCTTATAGAGTAGTGACATATTCTTACATGCTTAGTTTTGATTGATCCAATAAACCAGTGGTTCTCAACCTGTGGGTTTTGACCTTTTTGGGGGATCAAATGACCCTTTCATAGGGGAACACAGATATTTATATTATATTTTCTTCCGCTTTCCTTACATTTTTTACTTACATTATTTATTTACCTATGCATGTGCATGTGAGTCAGTGAGTGGACGTACCATGTGTTCCAGAGAGCACATACGGAGGAGGTCAGAGGACAGCTCCTATGATTTTTTTTTTCTACCATGTGGGTTCTGGGATCGAACTTAGGTCATTCGGTTTAGCTGCGAGCACGTTTTACCTGCTGAGCCATCTCACTGGCTCTCTTAACACTTCCTTAATGTTACCTGTGCAAGAGCAAAAGCTAATAATTTTAATGACGTCCAGTGCGCTTCTCTTCATGTGTAGACACGTTTTGGACATCAGGACTGGGAAACCTTCGCTTTATCCTAGCATTGCAAACATCTCCTGTGTGTCCTTCAGAACTTTTAGGCCTCTGAGTCATTCTGAGTTAAATTCCACGTGGTTGTAAGTACAGACGGAAGCTCACTTTCTCGTAGAAATATGTAATGGCTGAAGCAACATTTGAAAATAATTTCCTTTCCCTTCTGAAACGCCTTTGTGCTATGTCAGCAGTCAATTAGCCGTATGTCTGTGGGGATCTTTCCTTTTTTAGCCTGAACCCCACTCTGCCACTGTCCCAGTTCCAGGGCTAGCACAGGGTGACAGTGGCAGTGGTGGCGGTGGCGGTGGTGGCAAGTGGTGGTTTCTGCTCTAGACTTCGCTGGCCTACCTCATTTCCATCAGCTCATCCTCAGCTCCAGTTCTATGCAGCTGTCTGAAGGAAAGTGAGAGAAGAGTAAGGAAGTCAGATGGCCTGAGGGGGCAGCTGGTCTCTGAGGTGGGGTGGGGTACACATGCTGACTGCTGTTCACACCCGTACCTTACAGTCAACACTGAATACATCAGGGTCAGCTGGGGTTCCTGAAAAACCCAAGAGAATCAAGCTTCTCACAGAGCCAGCAAGTTTCAGAGAAGATTCCTGGAGCTGGAGAAGCCCCGACTAGATAACCTAATTGTTATCTTTCGTTGTAATTGTTAGATAAGATTGCCCTCCGATATTTAGGTATACAAGATACCTGTATCCTGAGCAGCAAAATGAGAAAGAGCTAGCTCCACATGCTAGTGAAAATTTGGGCAGGTGTGTGTGAGAGTGCATGCGAGTGTGCAAGTATGTGTGTGTGCGAGCATAGATGCATAGGTTCGTGTGTGTGTTTGTGTGTGTGTGTTACATTTGAATGTACGAGTCTGTGAGGCCAGAACAGTGTTAAGTGTCTTCTTTATTTCACATTTCAAGGGCTTAGAAGCTGTGCGCGGCTTGTGGTTTTCATGCTGGACAATGCCTTTGTTTGCCCCTTGCATGTCTTCTATGCCCATCCCCCACCCTTTTCTGTAAGTCTTTATTTGGTAGAAGAATCCTTAAATCTGTATACTGGATTCCTTCTTTTCCTTTTCTTTTTCCTTTCTTTCCTTTCAACCTCTCTGACAGAAGATAGGCAAGCAGAGCCTAAAGGAAACCAAACTCACAGGGCAGATTGGCTGGCAAAGGTGGAAAAGATGGGGCACTTTGAAATCCAGTTGTTAGGTACAGCTGTTTACAGAGGTCCAGTCACATAAGCTTTCTACTGGATACACTGAATGGAACCAGAGGTAGCAAATGCATAGAGCCCACCCCTTCCTAATACATCTCACTATTCTGAGTGATCTTGAGGCAATTTCTAGCTCCTGGACCTAAAAGTGGGAACAAGTCTGCCTGACTACTTGTCACAGCCTGAGATTGGTACAAGTGTTTATGTCAGAAAACAGCAAGTGTTAACCAGCCTGGAATTTTCTCCACGATGTGCCTGCTGTTAACTGAGGCCAGCACTCTAGGAGACTCCAGATGGTACCAACTCGGTGAGATAAGGCATGCCATGGACTTGAAGCCAACGCTAGCTCAGTGAATGGAGTCAGAGTGGACCAGGTCACAAGGTCATCCATGCTTGGCCCTTTGTCTCCCCTTCTGTTCCCAGGAGGGAACTGATGTTCATCGAAGTAGCCAGTATCATTTCTATTTTTTCCCCTCGTTCTAGGTTTTTCCATATTCAAAGTTTGAGTGATATTAACTCACAATTAGAGCAGATTCTCACTTACAAAATTATTCTTTAATCTTTTGCCTCCAAAGGTGTTGGGAAAGGCTAGGAAAGGCTTCAACATTTACATGCCAGACAGTCAAAGGATTCCCTAGGAAGATATTTATGACTTATTTTTAACCTATCATTTCCAATCATTTCTACAGTGGCGTTCTAGTTTTCAGTAAGCTAAAATTTAAAACAGCATGGAAGTATTGTCAGGCATCTTTGAGGTCTTGTTGAGGCACAACCAGCTGGTGCTAAGAAGGGGAAGAGAGAGATTTTGCATGAAAGGGCTTCAGCTGAACCGGATGAGTCCCGGGGCTGCCCAGCGTTTGGGGATGAATCAATTAAAAGGGAGGTGAAACGGGAAGGCAGCCGACAGGTCTCTGCAAACCCCGGAGCTTTTCGGCTGAGCCACCTCCCTCCCACACGAAAGCTGCCATCCATCCTTGGAGATGACATATGAGATGTCTGTAATGAATATGGATTTGGTGTGATTTCATCTCTTTGCCAAACTAGCTCACAGAACTCATTCGACTATGGGCTATGCTAAATGAGGTTTTAAAAAGTGTATTAGAAGGCTAACTTTTGAAGTTGCTAAAATAGATCAAGAGGTGCTTTTGGGAGAAGACACTGGGGACCGCTCTTTTCCTCGTGCCCATGGTTGGAGCCCTGTTTTGATGTGTTTGATTTATTTGGGTGTGAGACCATGGGGATCTGTCTTGAGAGGCCTTTGACTTTTAAGGGATTCGACTAGTTGAAACCTTATGTGTCTTAGGAAAGAAAGCTCTTTTATATCAGAGTCTAAAACTTAGAGGTAGAAGACACCTCGGAGGTCAGTACAGTAAACCTAATTCAGACGCCCATGACCCTCCTGCGTGCCTCAGGCCACTGTCCAGCTTGGCCTGGCATGGCTCTTGAAAAGGCTTGAGCCATTTCAGGGGGAGCCCATAGAAAACTTTGGATACTTTGACCCTCAACCTGACTTCTTGTACTGTCCCAAGTTTTGGAAGGTGGAGACAGGGAAAGAGACCATCGGGGTAGTAGTTCAGATCAACCCGACTATTACTGATCCATCCCCATATGTAAGTTCTGACTTAGGTACGTTGGGAAGAATAAAAGTAAATACAACAGGGGTCTGAGAACTCACCTCAGTTGGCAGAATGCTTACTTAGTGTGCTTGAAACCCTAGGTTCCATCCCCAGCACCGCATAAACAGGGTGTGGTGGACCATGGATATAATCCTAGCACTGGGGAGGTTAAGACAGGGGCGATCAGAAGGTAGTCCCAGTGTGTTTGAGGGCAACCTAGCCTACACGATCCCCTTCCTCAGAAAATAACTTAAATAAATGTAACAGAATGAAGTCTCACACTTCTCACAATGACAAATGCTCCAACAAACCCTTAGGCAGAAAGTGAGTCCAGAAGGGAAGGGAAACAGTTGTTGGTGTCTGGTCCAGCACCTGAGGATTACACAATACCATTGCTAAGCCTCAGTTTCCCCATTTTTAAAATGTAATGTTGGACTCAATGTCCTCCAAAATCTATCACCGACCTTGTCTCCCACGATCCATCTCCCTCTTCCTGAATGGTGGCTCCGGCTTCCATCTTTCAGGTTTGGGCTAGCTAGTACAATGAATGGCAGGCTCAAAGAATTCTTCGTTGTGTCTCCTACCCACCCCACCCCCTCCCTGGGAACAATATTGTTGATTTAAAACTAGTTTGAACAAAGCGTTCAGAAAGAAACCACAGGCAACCATCTCGGGGAGTTGGCAGAGGATGACCCCATGACCTCAGAGGCCTTTTCCAGCTCTAATTTTTATGATTCACTAATTTACCCCGCCGTGGTGCTCAACCCTGTCCGGGAATCCGGAGTTCAAAAAAGATGCCATGTAAATTGCTGGAGGTAAAGAGAAGGCTGCAGGCATGGTAGGGCCAGAAGTGTGGTTTTCAGTGAAATTAAATGCAGGAAGATATTTAAAGAAGCCAGAGAGGCATTCCCTCACTTCCTTCTAGAAGCTCCCATGTTAAGGAGGGTATGATAAAATTGAGATTTGCTCTTTTCAGTGGTTTGACTGGGTTTTTGCTATGTGGTGCCTCCCATGGAGCGTTCCCGTGTTCTGGAAACCCTCTGGAAATGAGTTAATGGGTTTGGGGGGTGGCTCCATGGGTAAAGGTACTTGCTGCCAAGCAAGACGATGTGAGTTTGATGCCTGGGTCCCACATGCAGGAAGGAGAGAGCTGATTCCTGAAAATTGTTCGTCGACTTCTAGAAGTATGCTCTCCCCAACACACAATTAAAAAAAATAGCAATTCCAACTTTAAAAACTGGCTGATGTAGATGTGTCATTTATGATGAAGCTCTTTTGTCGTGCATAGAATTTACTTCAAAAAGAGGCACTAAGAAAAGACCGAGGTCTGTCACATATATCTCCTTTTGAGGACACAGCCAAGGCATGAACAGACACTTGGTATTCAGTAATTCTCATGAATTTTAGTGCTTTCTACATTGCCCCCAATACGAGGACTCTTGTCCCTTCAGGATATTTTTCCCCCACGGACATTTTACAATATGATGATGTACAAGCAGGGCGGTCATCTACAAATACAGTCTTACTGGAAGGCCAGCAAGCCAAGAACCTTGGGTATCCATGGAGCGCCATGAGAGCCGATGTGGTAGAGAGAGGGAAGAAAGAGCTGGGCAAGCTCTGGGCATCCCCACGTGGCAGGATAGCAGGAAGCTGCTTCTGTGGTTGCACATTTTCTCGGAAGCCAGCTCTGCAGAGCGCACCATGTGCGGTGTGGTTGGTGCCAAATGTCACATGGAATCCAACACTGGTGATTCTGGCCTGTGATCTGAAGCCAGCTGTGCAGCCCAGACCATGCATGCCCATGATTGGTTCAAATGCTTCGTAGGTACCACACTGATGAGTCTCCTGCGGTATTTGCTTCTGCTCTTGGACACCAGGTAAAAAGCTTATCTTGGTTTAGCAATCCTTTAGACAAATCATGTTTCTGCATGCTGGACCTGTGTAGATTTAGCAAGCACAACCCAAACCTGTAAAACACACAGAAGGGGCAGCAGGTCCATAGACTTCATCCTGTGCTCCTTGGAGATAAATGCCTGGAGAAAAACTTCAGTTTAAACCATCAGCAACTCTTGAAACTATAGGTATTCCTTGAAATGGAAATTGTAATTATCTATTCTTTGTTTTCTCCAAAGATGGAAAATTGAGCTGGCAGGGCAAATAGACACGTGACATACAAGGATGACATCAGGACCTGCTTCTGCTCTTTCTTTGGTTTTCACAGGAATCCCCCCACAAAGTAGGTGCCATGGCCCCTATTTTATAGACAGGAAAGCAGAGGCTACGGAGCCTGATGGGATATTGACTTGAGGCTCCTAGCTGATGCTCTTGTTTCCCTTATGTCACTGACTGGATGGTCCCTATGTGTAGGGTGTGTGCTTGTGTGCTTGTTTGTGTACATCTCTCTGTGTGTGTATGAGTGTGTGTGCATGCATATATGTTTGTGTGTGTGGGTGCCTGTGTGTGTGTGTGTGTGTGTGTGTGTGTGTGTGAGAGAGAGAGAGAGAGAGAGAGAGAGAGAGAGAGAGCGCAGAGCTGATACTGGGCCTTTCCCCAGTTGCTCTCCACCTTCCCTTTTGAAACATGGCATCTCATTGAACATGCATTTCTCCAATATTTCCAGTCTGGCTGTCCAGTAAGTACAAAGATTCCCCCTGCTTCTGTTCCCACAGTGTTGGGATTACAAATGCATGCCATTGTATATGGCTTTGTTTTAAATGTGACTTTCTGGGGACTTTAATTCCTGATGCGTATGAGGCAAGAACTTTACCAACAAAGCTATCTCTTCAGCCTCTGAATACTCATTTTAAAAGACAATGGGAAATTAGAAGCCACAGAAAAAGGAAGAAAAGGTTGTGGGGAGGGATAGAGACATGGCTCAAAAGTTAGGAGTGCTTGTTGCTCTTGTAGACCTGGGTTCAGTTCCCAGTGCCTCCTGGTGGCTCACGACCATTCATAATTCCAGTTTCATGGTATCTGATGCCCTCTTTCTAGCATTCACAGATACCAGGATACATGTGGAACACACACACACACACACACATGCACACAGGCAAAACATTCGAGTACATAAAATTGAAAAGAATTAGAGATAAAAGCATGTGGGAGAAGAAAATATATTGAATGCCTGTTATGTACCATTTATTAGGCTATTTTTGTATCCCAGACTTTATTAGCTTCCTGCAGATGCTGTAACAATCTACTGTTACAGATAGGTTAAGCAATAGAGGCTTGTTCCCTCATGCATAGTTCTGAAGTTGGACTGAAATCAGCACCACTGTGCTGGAATCAGGTGTTAGAAGGCCTGGGCTCTTTAGGTGGATACGGGAGGATGTGTTCCCTGCTCATAAGTTTTTTTTCTGGCATCTGCTATTCTTTAGCTTTGATGATGTCACTCCAGTCTTTGCTTCTATGGTGATATTACAGTCTCCTTTTCTCTGTGGGTCAAATCACTGTCCTTTCCCCCACTTAACAACATACTTATGGTTACATTTGGGGTCCATTCAGTTCACTAGGGAAACTCTGGCTTCATCAGTCCCCTGCTGCTACTCTAACAAAACATTCAAGATTATCAATTCACAGAGTATGTCTTACCTTGTTTCCCTGTTGCTGTGATAAAATACTCTGGCAGAAGCAACTTAAGGAAAAATGGGTTCATTCTGCCTCACAGGTCCGTGTTATGTCCATCAGGTATGGAAGTTATAAGAGCAGGAGAGTAGGAGCTTGAGGGACCAGGTCACATGTCATCCATGGTCAAGAATCAGGGAGGAATGGACACATGCAAATGCTGTGCTTGCTTTCCCCAGTTCATTCGATCCAAGACCACACGCCCAGGGAATGGTCCCACCTACAATTAACAGCAGTCTTCCTACATCAATGAATGTAATCAAGATCACACCCCCACACACTCCCACACCCCCACACCCCCACACACACACCCACACACACCACACATAGGCACATGCAGAGAGAGGGCCATCTCCAGGTGATTCTAGTTCCTGTCAAAGTGATGTCAATCACATGAAAAGCTTTATTTGGGCTCACATGGTTGGAGGTATCAGTCTATATCTAATTGATCTCGATGGTTTGGTGGTATCAACCTCATGGTGGCCAGAAAGCAAGGAGATAGAAGAAGAAACTGAAGTTCCATAATCCCCAATCTCCCTCAAGAGCATGCTTCCAAAGATCCTGATTCTTAAAGTTTCTATTGCCTCCTGATAGTAGATAGTATCATTGGTTGAAGACTAAAAGCATGTGTTAACATATATGCCTTTGGGGGAACATTCCAGATGAAAGTACAGTCCCCTTCCTATTTGGGATTTATGGTGTCTGTGGTGGTTTGAATGAGAAATGAGCCCATAGGCCCAGATATTGGAACACTCGGTCCTCAGTTGGTGCAGTGCTTGGGGAGGTTGAGGAGGTACAATCTTGTTGTAGGAAGTATGTCACTAGGGGTGGACCTTGAGAAGTTAGAACTTCACCCCACTTTGCGCTCTCTGCTTCATGTTGTGGTCTTTCCGCTTCTTGCTCTTGTCACATGATACCATGCCTTCCCCACTGCTATGGCCTCTTCCTCTGGAACTGTTCCTCTGGAACTGAAGATAAACTTTCTTCATTGAGTTCCTTCTTAGCAGAGAGATTTAATCACAGAAAGAAAAAAAAAAAGTTAAGAAGGCTACAGAAGGTTGCATCCCACGTTTCCTAAATGCACAGGGGCTCACGTTGTAACAAGAAAAATTTGGATGAGGCGTGGAAAGAACCTACTGGAGAAGCAAGTGAGGGGTTAGATACTCATTTAAAGTGTTTGTGATATGGATTACAGCTGATCTGAGAGGCACTCTGAGACTGAAGCTGCAGAGCACACCATGACCTTACCGTTTATTCTTGATCTCAGCACAGATGACTACTGTTTTCTTGGAGAAAAAAGTCCCTATGAACTTTTCTTTTGACTTGAAAATTAGGCACTTGGTCATTCCCTCCGCATCACTGTAAACCCAGGGTTGTTGAACTCCACTCGAGTCAGTTCACCCTGACAGCGTTTCCATTTCGGACATTTGGGCACAAACATTCTTCCAACTACTAAAGACTAGATCCTTGGTATTAATATACAATCCTCCATTTCCTTAACTCCCCACCCCCTCAGAGTGCTTAAAGAAGAGGGAGATAGTCCAGTGGTCTGCCTGTTTAATTTGCATTCAGTGGGAAACCAAGAATGATAACCGGGTGAGTGTCAAACTCTTCTTACTTCTCCGTGGTCTGGAGCCTGTTGTTTCTCCTCTGAAAAGTGGGATAATAGAACCTGTCCCATAGAGCTATTTAAAAGGTGACATGGGACAATTACGATAATGGTTATTGTCATGTTGTATTTGAATTCAGGGCTTCAGTGCCCAAATCAGTCATACTAAGTTCTTTTGAAAGCAGTAGTCTTTAAACCTTTTGACTATGACACAGTGGAAAAAATGATTTCATATTATAACATTACAAACTTACATATGGAACAGTCTTCATGATATACTCCAATATTTTCTATTCTCGTTTCTTGCAGAAAAGGTTGATTTTAATCAATAAGATTGATTGCAGGATCCACTCATAGCCATAAAACATTGCTTCAGAAACCATGCCAACTACAGGGTCTACCCCTTACTAACTCATCAAATACCACATTTTCAAAAGGAGGCCTCCTTTCTTGTGCAGAACTGGCCTCATCTCCATTCATATCTCATTTTAGAGTTTCAAGTGATTTTGCTTACAGCATCTCATTTAATATTATTCTTTCAGAAGAAGATGTTTGCTTTGTAAACCTGAGAAAATTAGGGTTTAAGCTAGTCATGGTCCTTGTCTGAGATCTTGTATTGGGGAAGGACTGAATCAGGATGGATCCCAACACAGGCATCTGGATTCAGGGCTCTCTCTCTCTCTCTCTCTCTCTCTCTCTCTCTCTCTCTCTCTCTCTCTCTCTCTCTCTCTCTCTCTCTCTCTCTCTCTCTTTTTCTCCCTCCCTTCCCCCCCCCCTCTGTCTCTCTGCAGAATCGAGTTGAAAGAGGTGTTTATAAATAAGAGTACAAAACAGACTATAGTCATGGCCAAACTTCTATTTTATGTTCTCTGACATATAACAAAACATGTAGGATTATCTGAAAGCTTTCTCTAAGAAAGTCAACCTATACCAACCACACTGGCTTTGTGACTGGTGCTGCTGGTTGCTACATCTTTATCTATTGTCTTAGCTATTTTCTCATTGCAGAAATAAAAGACCATGGTGGAGGGAATTTATAGAAGAAAGAGTTTGATTGGAAGCACAAGGTTCCAGAAGGTTAGACTCCATGACTATCACTGTGGGGAGCAGGGAAACAGGCAGGCATTGGAGCAGTAGCTGAGAGCTCACATCTTGTTCCACAAGCAAGAGGCATCGAGAACTAGCAGGGATAGTCAGAATCTTTTGGAACCTCAAAGCCCTCCCAGTGATTTTCCTTCTCCAACAAGGCCACAGTTCCTAATCCTTCCCAAACAGTTGGTCCTCCAACTGGAAAGTAAATGTTCAGACGTGTGAGCCTATGGGTGCCACTCTCATTCAAGCTACCACATCCGTCTATTCACCTACTAAAGAAACCCATACATCAAGACAGAGTAATCGAGTGTCTGTAAATATTATGGTGAACAGGGGAAAAAGTTTCAAGCTCTCAGATAGAAGCTCATGTAGGCAGAGGTCTAAGTGAAGGAAAAAATAGATGTCATATAGATATTCAGGGAGACATTTTATCAAAGAGATGAAGGAGGATCAGGGGATGAAGTCATAGAAGGAGCTAGGTCACACAAAACATCACAACCATTTAGAGGACTGTTAAGCTTATCTCCTTGCTCTTTGGACTTGTCTGTATGGATAACATACAGACAAGTGTTAGGCTGTTTCTGTTTGGTCCTCTGTGCACATCATCAGTGGTGGCACAAATCCATAGCTGTGGCTTGAGAAGCAAACATACTCAGCCAACCCATCCTCCTCTCTCCTCTGCATGCCCCTCCCCTTTCTCCTCTGCACCCTCCACCTCCAGACTTGGGCTACTTGCATCTATTTAACTTCCAAAGAGCTTCACAAGTAGTACTGTCTGGTCATTCCTAGAGGACCACATTGGACCATAGCGCCTTTGTCACAAAACATCAATGTCCAGAGTGTGCCCTAGAAAACATAGGCAGGGAGGTCCCATGCTGTTGGAAGTCTGATTTGGCATCTAACAAAAGATGTGCTCGAAGCTGTGTGAATCTGGTGACTAAGGCTTTCTTGGGTCAATAGGCATCTTAGTTATCTTTCTATTGTTGTGATAAAGCACAGTGACTAAAAGCAACTTATAAAAGAAAGTGCTTTGTTGACCTTGCAGTTTCAGAACTTTAGAATCCATGATGGTGTCAGAGCGAAGGCATGGTGCCATGAACAGTTGTGAGCTCACATCTGGATCTGCAAGCAGGGACAAAGCACACTGGGAAGGTTGTGTGGTGTGTATCTTTTGAAACGTTAAACCCACCCCCAGTGACATACCTCCTCCAACAAAACCACACCTTTTCATCCTTCCCAAACAGTTCCACCCAACTGGGACCAAGTATTCAAACATATGAGCTATGGAGGTGATTCTCACCCAAACCCTCATACGAGGTCTCACTATTCCCCTTGTGCAGCTCATTCGATGGAGAGGATTTTCCAATTGCAGCCCCCATTGTCTTTGTCCTCCGATGGATGTTAAGAATATGTCTTTCTCTAGCTACTTCCTGGAGTCTAGGTCTGGTATGCCTTATTCCAATCCTGGAATCAGGCTCCCTACAGTGGATCTCCATGGAGGCAGCTCAAATATGCATTCTGTGGGCAGAATTTAGTCTGCTTTGTAGTTTTCTGTCTTCAAAAATATCCCAATGAGCTGGGCATTAGCGTCCAACTAATTTTATAAAGGCGAAAATTAGCCATAGGAAAGATACATTTTCTAAATGAGATTTAGTCTGGATTCAAATTTAAATCACTAGCATGTGCCTTAATATCAGCATCCTGGACAGTTGAGCAAGTGTGCTTGACAAGTGCGTGCTCTCATTACACTCTTGACTAGCATCTTCCTCCCTTTCAGTTTTCTTTTCCTTTGAGAGAAGACACATTCTGTATTCCAATTCATTTTCCATGAATCTTCCTCTCTCCCTCCCTCCCTCTTCCTCTTTCTCCCTCTCTCCTTTCTTCTCTCCCTCCCTCCATTCTCCTCTCTCTTTTTTCCTTAATGAAATATGGTTCAATATCAGGAATGAATGTGATGGATACACCAGTAAGCACAATCATACTATGTTCACACCTGAGCAGCCTCCAGAAACTGCTATGTTCGTCACATATTTAGACAGCGCCCCCTACAGGCACTTTTTCAAGTCTGTGTAATGTCATGGACCCAGTAAAGAGTCAATCATTCCCAGGGGGTGTCAGTGGGTTCTTGCAGATAAGAAATCAATCACAGAGGTATTGCTTTTACTATGGAACAAAATGGCAAACCATATAAATCATATCGTCTGTGAACCTATAAATGTCCTTCAGGCAGAGATGTAGAATTCTAGGGATGACGGAGATGAAACAGTCATACTTGAGAAATTCTTATTCTGTAGGAACTGGCCTAATTTATTTATTTACTTTTGAATATTTATGCATGTCATGTATATGTGTATGATTGTCCTTATGTACATGAGCCCACATGTGTGGGGGTGGGGTGGGGAGTTCAATGTGCAGGTGTGTGCATATGCATTTGCACATGACATGTGGCAGTTTGAGGATGCTGATGCTGAGCGTCTTTTGGCATTACTCTCTACCATTTTTATGGGATCATGGTCTCTTGCTGTACCCAAAGCTTGCTGTTTCTGCTTGTCTAGCAGCCAGTTGACTCCAGGGAGCCTCCTGTGTCCGCCTACCACGTTTTGATATTACAGGTGACCACTGTATGTGCCTGGCTTTTAAGCGGGTCTTAGGGATCTGAACCCTTTTGGTCACTCTTGGACGGCAGGTACTTTGCCCATGAAGGCACCTCCCCAGGCCCACTCTGATTATTTTTAAGTGTTTTCCCCAAAGTGACATTAGCAAGGATCAGTAGGTTCAATAGTCATTTCTTCTTATCAGTGTAGAGATGTGGGACCAGAAAGCCCACGAATGAGCCAGGAAAATAAGCAAAATTCTGGAGTGTGGAATGTCTTTCCTTAGACGACTATACTGAGAAGTCTCTCTCTCTCTTGACACCAACAGGGGCAAAGAGAACCTGTAAGAAGAGAAAGCCCCTAAAATGAACATGGTGTGACCATGTGACCAGGACAATCTCACCCCTCAATTGGCCTTACCAGTATAAACCAACCATCACCTGTCAGTCATCCTGAGACTCTTCCAGGAGCTAGTCCATCTCAAAGGTTACAGGTCAGATGGCTATAGGGCTTACTGACTGCATGAATCTACTCATTACTTCTTGACTCCCAGATCACCTCTTCTCCCACCCTACCCCCCAACTATCAAGTGCTTTCAACTCTCCAGGCAGAATCTACTTTTCTCCCGAGCTGAAGTACTCTGGGCACATTCTTGAACAGAGTTCAAACTGACAGGATTTCCCTAAAACAAGCAACTCCCTGGATGCCCTGGGAAGCAGTGTGACTACTGGGGGATTAACATAGCCAGAGCAATGTGGCTCTGGTCCAGGAAGAAAATGTATGTGCTTAAAAAAAAAAGGCTGGCTCAGAGTCTTGGGAACCCCATAATCAGAAGCATACTCATTCTGACAGTTTCAAAAGACCCAACACCCACCTCAGTATGACCTGGCAAGGGTTCAGAGAAATCCACCCCCTCTTTTGTCTTTTGGATGGAATGCAAGAGCCAAAGAAGACTTCCTGCCCAGAAGGCAGAAAAGGGGCAACCCTTTGCCACCCTAGTCTGACAAGGTAGGGGGACATTGAAGATCAGCTATCCTTCATTTATCTTTGAATGTTATGGTGTTGTCATGTGTCATAAGGTACTGTGTGATAACTTCACATGGCTCTTGGGTTGGTGAAAATCTACTATCTAATCTTCACCCATGCTTTTGATTGGTTCTTTCCTTGTTTTGCTTTCTCCTCGGGGGCAGCTACCCACAAGTTGGAGTGTGGGTGGCTCTTGTCAGGACCGGACATGCAGGGGTGGAGCAGGAACTGAGGAGGCTAAGAGAGAAGAGACTGTCTTCTTCAAGGTCAAGGCAAGCATGCACCCAGCCAGTGGATGGATAAAGGAAGGACATGCAAAGATGTGTTGATGGTTGAAGGAAGCAGGATCACAAATGTTCTTAGTTGTATGCCAGGAAATAATAGCCAGGCTTGGTAGAAAAATAGGCTCTAAGTGCCTGCTTAGTTACTTTTGGGCTCTTGGTTAGTTTTAGTAAGCTTGGCACAGGTCTAGGCCTTGTGGGTACATACTTCTCTCTTTAACAAATAAAGATTGGAGTTTGAGATCTGGAAAGAGGGAGTGTCTAACAACTACTGACAGATACTCTCCTATGGTCAGGATCTAATCTATATGCCAGAGGGCTTTCTTCCTGAGTATTGGGTTCCCAGGTCATTTTGGCGAAGGAAAACAAAGAAGCTGCTTCCCTGTCTGGTCTGCTATGATCCATAGTTTCTGTAACCAGGCTAGGGATACTCATAGAAGAATTTAAAGTACCAACCCACACTGAGCTAACTTTTGGGAGAGGGAGGGCCTTTGGGATACAAATACTCAAACACCCCCTTAGAAAGCTTTTTTTTTTTTTAATGACTGGCGAAATCTTGAGACAAAATTAATTTTGTTGGCTTTCCAATGGCAGCCAGGCTGTCCATGCAGACTCATAATTATAAACTCTGCTCAGAGATTCAACATCGATCCCCGCATCTCTCTCTGTCTCTGTCTATCTGTCTGTCTGTCTTGCCTATGACTCCAGTGTTGACCAAGCATGAATGTGGTACTGCCTTCACACCAAGCCAGTGCCTTGTGGTCAAAGCTGAATTAATACATTGGCGACTATTCTCCATCCCAAACAGAACACCATGCCATTGGTCATTCAACAAACACTTGCATGGATTTCTACTAGCCAGATCACATACCACGTGCTGAGGAAAAGATCTGAGACTGGCAGGAAAGATGAGCTGGACATGGATCTGAAGGATCTGAGGAGCAGCAGAGTCAGTGGGGCTTAGAAAAGAAGGAGGAGGAGGAAGAGAAGGAAGAGGAAGAAGAGGAGGAAGAGGAAGAGGAGGAGGAGGAGGAGGAGGAGGAGGAAAGATATTGATGTCTCTGAAGATGCAAGACGAGGCAACCTTGATGCAGTAGGCCAAATGATGCATGGCCACATCTCTCACAGCGTCGCTAAGAGTGATCAGAATATTTTACTCTGCAGGGACTTGAGGAAGAGAGGCAATGTGATCTTTCCTGAGAGAACATGCCCTGGCCTCTCATGAAGTTCTTGTGATGGGGACTGGTTGAGGATGAACTTGAAGAGCCCTGTCTAACCACTAGCTTGTTTCCCTGGGTTTCATCAGATGCTCAATATATTCTGGTGAATATATGAAAGACTTCGATGTTAAGCAATACATTGTAGCAGGGATGAGTAGACACCTACGACCTTGAGAAAATATCCTAATGTATGTCTGCCGTTACTGGTTAGGGGGAGAAAAAGCTTGAATCCATTTCCCCCATGACCTCTCAACACCACACAAGGGCTGAGCACACAGACGCCATTTGATTATCCTCTTTTGTAACATTCTGTGTGTTGTTGTCTACAAGCCATTAAAAAAAAAAAAGAATGATGCTGGTCCAAGAAGCTTTAAAATGTTGGGAGGAAGTCACTTCTGGCCAAGTTCAAATCCCTGGGGCGGGACAGATCAATATCAGCCAATGTCTCCCAAAGCAATAAAAATAAAAACAAAACCCGTGTGAAATAATACTAGAGGTAATTTAATATGGGAAGTCAGGTACTAAGGTTTTTTTTTTAGAAGAGTTGAGAGGGCAGCTAGGGATGGCCACACAGTCCCAAACAAGCTGTTGAAGCCACTATTTATCTGGGGCCTGGAGAGACCTACAGCATCACTCTAATCCAAGAAACTTAGCTGCCACTTAGAAGCTGTTTCTGTGATGAGTCCAACTGGCTCTGGGATGCATGGGGAAGACATATCCCTGGGTGAAGGTGGCTGTGGAGCCTGGCTTCTCTCTTCTAGCTCCATCTCCCACCTCATGCTTGGGCTCCCATGAGGCAAACTGAGCAGGAAGCAAGGGAGAGTCTTGATACTTTGTGGAGTCATTTCTTTGGATACCAAAGAGTAGGGTGAGGTAGACTGTGACTCCAAGGGCAAACCGGTGAATGACCAGAACGACAACTGTGGATTCACCACCTTTCCCAACACCCCTACCTTCCCTGCTTTATGCTATATGATTACAGAGCATGGGTTCATCCAGCTTGCATAAATGGCGACTCTTTGGTAGGCTTGTAATGAACCATTTCCACCATCTCTGTCATGTTTGGATTCTTCCAGAAAATATTAGGCTGCCTACTAAAGGCACTAAACTCCCACACTTGAGACTGACATTTGCCTGAGTGGAGCACCTATGAGAACTCTTCCTGTGGACAGCATCTGACCTGAGACACAGACTGGGGACAGAGGAAAGCATCCGGAGGCCCCTGGAGAAGAGACTTGGAAGGCAGACACAAGGTCTTCTGGGTACTGAGTTACAGGCAATGAGACCAGGCAGATGGAGGAGAGAAATGAGGAGACTGAGGCTTACCTGCGTTCTGGTGTCCTGTGATGATGACACAGTAGATGAGACTCCAGTCTGAGGTCCCATTGTGGGTTCTGTGGTCTCATGAGTAGACAACTTTCCTGCGTCAGTTGGGGTTTGAGCCATAAAGTGCAGCCACTGGTAGCTGGTAACAGGGTGAATAGGGCTTTGTTGTAGATGGCACATACTCCGTACCTTTGTGGGACCTGTGGAACATTGTTGCCTTGCATGGTAGGGGTCTCAATGTCACTGCAGATTGTGTATGACATAGGGAGGAGTTCCATGGATGGACTAAGAGTCCATGAAGGTGAGCAGAGCCCCCGTGTTACTCACTGTCTCAGTCCCTTTGCGTTGCCTTAACAAACTCCTTAGACTGGGTGGTTTACAAACAACTAAAATTTATTCCTGTAAGTTGTAGAAACTGGAAAGTTAGGGATCGGGCCTCAGTCGCTTTGGCATCTGGTGCAGACTCATTTCCAGCTTCCTGGATGATGCCTTTCAGTGCTGTCGTGTGCTGAGAGGAGCAAATGAATTCCCATCAATCCTTTTGCAAGGGCATGGACCCGTTTTGTGATGGGCACAGCTCTCATGACCTAATTGCTTTTCCAAGACCCCAGTTGTTAATGCTATCACTTGATAGCACACAGAAGGCATTTACAGATGTGTTTAGATCGTTGAATCTGCCACGTTGACAATAGAAGCAATGTTCCAAAGCAGGGAATGTTCACCATGGAGTTGAGGACTTGGAGAAGCTAAAGGAGGAAACTTGCAGTATCTGCTGTTCCTTCAGGTTTACCTCTCTCCCAGCTATGTGGGCAGGTGAGGGGGCCAGTAGCAGCAAGGGCAAGTCCTAGACCTTCCCAGAGCATGGCCTCCTTCCTAAAGTAAGGAAAACAACGTCTCTTCTGCCTCTGAGTCCCCTTTGGACCACTGTCACCTGAATGAGACAAGAAAGGGAATTCTGGGAGTGCCTATCCTAGCCTCGTAACTTATATATAGCATAGCTAGTATGTGTTTCAAGAGGACCCTATAGACTGATAATTGGGAGAGAGATTTCTGTTTGGATACAGAAATGAGCCTTCATCTCCAATAGAAGTCAGCATGCCTTTCTGTTTTGGATATGGACAGAAATAAAGTTTGTGACCTACTCTCTGGATGGCTCCTCCACCAAGAGGAAGGCACTGACTCTAAAGTCCTTAGATATCTGGGAGGGTACTAGCTCACCAGACAGTTGAGGCATCTTTTCTCCAGGAAGTTGAAGGCTCCAGGATGATGGGGCCACCTTGGTCTATCGCACCCCTTTCTGCAGGACATCTCCTACCATGGTGCTGTGAGGCTTCATTAGCTGGGGAAAGGGCTTTGAAGGAGGAGCATGTACAGTGAATACTGTCATAATTGCACACAGATGCTTGAATTCAGGCTGGCAGACACTCTGCTGACTAACGGGAGATTTGTTGGACTTGGTGGCGACCTTTTCTCCTCATTACATTTCTAAATATTTTGCTTGTCAACTGTAAACAAGCTCATTCCAAAGGGGAAAAAATTTAAAAAAAAATAAAAAAAGAACAGACAGTCTATTGGTGCTTGTAAAATTTTTCTTGTCACAGTGATCATTTCCGGTTCTCCTTTCTCTTCAGCTAATGTGAGCCGAAGAGGTTTATTTAAGTCATATGCTTCCTCCCAGGACACAACCAGGGGACTTGGCATACCTTTCCAACCTATTTCCCTTCACACTCATTTCTGAATAGGTGGACAGGATGTCTAAGATGTTGGCCATCTTTGTCACTGTGATAAATACATCATTTGGATTTGTGGCGATGGTGGTGGTGGGAGTGGTAGTGGTGTGTGCATGCATATCCAGATTTCTGGATGCTGGGATCCAAGATCAAGTTCTACAAGGACCAGAAGTCAATCTTGGGTGTTGTTCCTCAGGCATCGGACCATCCATCTTGTGTTTTTAGACAGAGTCTTTCATTAGCCTGGGGCTTGCTGCCTCTAGGGACTCTGCCTGTGTCTGCCTTCCCAGCTCTGGGAGTACAAGTGTATATCACCATGCCTGGTATATTGTGGCTATTTTTAGAGGTTCAAACCCAGGTCCTCAGGCTTGCTTTAAGGGTTAAGCCATCTCCTGAGCCATTTGTTTTACTTTTTTAAATGACAAGAAATGATTGGTCTGTGCTGTCCCTCTGGCGACACTGCCAGTTTGTGCTTCGCTGTCTTAACACTTCTCTCTTTCTTGGTTCCATGTTATATCTTTGAAGTAGGTTACAAGGACAACAGATTGTGATAGGTGTATGCTGGTAGATAGCATCTCTCTGTGCATCCTTCCCTTTGGGATCTGGGCTTGGTTATGGTAAGATGCCAAGGAGAGAGGGGAAGACAAAATTTCAAGTGGCCAGGGACGGCCCTGTCAGTCAACAAAGGAGAGAGCTGAGCCAACAGTAGAGGGAAGCAGGCAAGAAGATAGACATGTAGGTGAGTCTGAGGGCCACCGAGAGGAGTAAATAGATTTTGAGGTCACTGATAGGGAGTTGAGTTTATCTGTTCGGGGAGTTGTAGCAAAATGTCATAGACAGGGCGACTTGACAACAGATTTATTTTCTCAGAGCCGGGGATGCTGGGATCTAAGATCAAATTGTTGGCAAGGTCAATCTCTCCCGAGGCCTTTCTCTTTGGCTTGAGGAAGGCTGCCTCTGGCTAGGCTCCCAAGGCTGTTTCCCTTTGTGAAGGCATCTCTAGTGACTCTCAGTCTGCAAGGACAGCAGTCACACTTAATGAGGATCCAACCCTGATGACCCTGACCACCTCACGTAACCTCCATTACTTCTTAAAGGACCTGCTCCTAAATGCAGTCATGTGGCTGGCCACGGGGAGAGACCAAGGCCTTAACATATGGGCTAAGGAGGAGATTTAATTCAGGGTACAGTAGATTTTAAATATACCCTCTGCCCCCAACTGGGTGTTTTCTGAAAATAAAAATAAAAGTTTTAAATTGCTTTCAAGTATATTGTTTTTGGTTAGTTGCACGGCTTTGTCCTTTAGGATGTATGGTTTTGTATGTGTGTTTGTGTGGGGTCCTCATGTATCTCAGACTGACCTCAGATTTGCTATGTAGCTAGCAATGTCTCTTAAAGTCTGGATCCAGCTATTTTTTTCTTGAGTGCTGAGATTGTAGGCATGTGCCAGCATGCCTGGTTTTTGCTGTGTAAGGGATCCAACTCAGGGCTTTATACAAAATTGATAAACATGTTGCCAACTGAACCCCTTCTCAGACATTAGTTATTCTTAAGACAAATTGTGTTAAACTTTGGTCATGAGGGCCTTGAGGTTTATATGAGTTATACATAAATTTAGGTAACTTTCATCCAATTCTGGAAGATGTAGGCTTGCCTGGATAGACTGGAAACAGCACTATTTAATCTCTCACTTGTAATTCAAATGTGAACGGTACCTCCACAAAGAGTCTAGATCAGACTGGCAAGATGGCTCAGCAGGCAGAGCAGTTGCTACCAAGCCTGAAAGGCAAGGTCCTTTGTCAGGACTCACATTGTTTAAGGAGAGACTGACTTCTTCAAGTTATTCTCTAACCTCTGCATGCCAGCGGTGGCACATGAATCCTCCCAACACAAATAAATACATGTAATTATGTAAGGGTAGGTCTAGGTAGAGTTTTGTTGTTTAGAAATCTAGTGTCGTACAACCCTGATACTTTATGGGTATGAGTTTGTACCTGTGCGTAGACTTTCATTTGCCACTCAGAAAAATTGGGACAGGCTCAACATGACCAGTTTTGGTCTTGATCATTCCCCAAAATAAAACCTGTCATTTAGCAACTGCCACTTGGAAGTATCAATTGATGTTTGGAATCACAAACCACAATCTGGATGCAGAGTGAGGCGGAGGGGGAGAGGGGTGTCCACCCTCCAGCCCCATGGTCTTCCTCTCTAGTTACTCTGGAAGCTGTGATAGAGTTGAAGGATGGCCTTTGTCTATCCTGGGGGAGGCCACGAGGGCTGTAAGCCCCTTATGCCAAGCTGCAAATCCACGGTGAAACAGCTCAAGATGGCGGCCTAAAGGATTGGTGATTTTACATCTTCCACGAGAGACTATGCAGACAGAGATCAGTACCTGCGTCATTTTCTGTCTAGGGGGCGCCGTGGCTGCTGCTGCTGGACATGCCCGAGACACTGTGTCTTCTTGAAGTGCTTATTTGCAGGGTCTAGTCTCAGATCATGTCTTGGATACAGAACAGCTAGAGCAGAAAGAGAGAGACGACGAGATGGGGTGGAGAGGGAGCGAGAGGTGAGGCGAGGTGAATATCTCTTAAATCTCGTGCTGGGAGTAAGTGGGTGGAGATACATATCTCTTATTTATTTATACAGGGACAATTTCCAAGCTCATCACATTGCTGTGGCCATCCGTGCTGTAACCGTGCTAATTCCATGCCTATTCCCACAGGCAGATGGTAGTGAGAGGTGGGTCCAAATTACAGAACATCACGGGAGTCTGTATACATTTCCAGGTATAGGCCTAGACTTTCAAAAAAAAAAAGCCATTATTACTATTTGCAATCTACCTATCTATGATGGTTCTTTATAGGTCAAATGATTTAAATCTGGGCCTTTAAAGCTCTGCCTGATTTATTTGCACAAGGAAATCATGTTTTCTTTGGAGCTTTTCAATGAAGGCATAATTACAGAGTTGCAAATACCATGCTCTATTTAAGGATCTGTCAGCATTTCCATAATAAACCTCTATTTTCAGGAGACTTGGACACTGCCAGAAAGACACAGACACTCAGGCAGGGACACAGAGAGAAAGACAAGCCTTCTAAAACATATATGCTTGGTTTTCCCATCCGGAGACTTCATTTTGATCCAAATCTCTCTCTGTGTGTGTTTGTGGCTGCAGCACATTCTTCTGAGCTCCTATGGTGGTGCCAGCGATGTGCCTGGCACCACTGCCCTCTGCCCAGCAGGATTCAGCTGGAAAGCAAGCAGGCTCGGGTGGTAACTGGACGCTGCGGCGCTCTGGGTGGCTGGCCAGTTCCCTTTCCAGACCCCAGCCAATTGCCAAGTGGCGCTTCAGCCTAAAGAAGAGACGAGAGGCAGAGGGGGGAAAAAGGCCCCTGCTACTGCGGACTTTTCTTCTCCAGCCCTCTCTGGTTAACTTAGGCATAGGCTAACTTGGATCTTGAAGGATAATATGTTGATAGCAACATTAAGTATGGTTTGAGTGCCCGGCATGTGCCTGGCACTTTCCAAATACTGAATTTGTAAACCTTATAATGATCGTGTAGAACTTGTTATCCCTAGTGTTCGGACGATGAAAAGAGGCAGAAGAGGAGGTGGCTTGCCTGGCAGAGCTAGAGAGCAGAGCCTGGGGGACTGAGGAGGAGGCACAAGCTTGCACATGCGCACGTGCACACAACAGACCGTCTATCGACAGGCGGAACTACCAATCAGGAGAAAAAGCCTCCAGATCGGTCACCTCCTGAGGCCTGGTTTCATAGGTTAGCAGGATTCTGGCTGCGGTTTATTCATTTATTTATTTATTTATTTATTTAGCCAAGGGACAAGCCTGTAGTCTGTATTTCACATGGATTTCTCAATATGCATTTCTCAATTGTACCCAAGCAAAAAGTGAGGGTTGTTGTTGTTGTTGTTGTTGTTGTTGTTTTGGTTTTAAGAGGCTGAATATGATGCTTGAGATTATATAACTGAGAGGTGGCAGGCATCCCATGTCTGGAACCCTGGTTCCTGACCACTCTGCTTTATGGCCAGTCTCCCTCCTTTCGGGAGGCACACTATGAATGGAGACAGAAAGTTGAAACTTGGGATCTTGCTGCCCTACGTGGGAGATTCTGTCTCCAAATTGCCCGTGGCTCCTCTCCAGGAGTTTGTACACTGACATTTCGCAGAAGGGGAACAGGTAATAGACACCCTCTGGCACAAAAGCTTCAGGGACAGGGATGGAGGGGAGACCACCCTCCCTACTGTGTTCGCAGCCAGCTCTGGGGAAACTGTTTTGTAAATTCTGCTTCCCTTGTGGGTGGTGCGATTGAATTCTTTTCTCTCAACTTTTTCTGGGATTGGTTTTGAGTTGCTAGTTCCAGCTGAAGCTGGAAGTGGTAACATAGTCCAGAAAAAAAAAAGAAAGAAAGAAAGAAAAAAGAAAAAGATTGAAGAATATTTTTTTTAAGCTAAGAAAGCATTCTGCCTGGTGGAGAGATGGCTCAGCAGTTAAGAGCCCACACTGCTCTTGCAGAGGACAGGGGTTCAGTTCCCAGAACCCACGTTGGGCAGCTCTCAGCTGTTTATAACTCCGTTTCCAGAAGGATCTGGTGCTTCTGGCTTTCCTAGGCATCTACACCTATGAACATGCACACGTGCACACACACACACACACACACAGACACACACACACACACACACACGAGCATGCAGGCACACAAAGAAAGCTATCTTCCTGTGACTGCAGATGTAGTTTGGTGGGTGAAGTGCTTGCCTTACACGCATGAGGAGCAGAGTTCAGTGTCTGGAGCTCTCATAAAACACAGCACGGCGCAGGCTAATTGTCCCAGGGCTGGAGAGGAGGAGCAAGGCTCCCTGGCCAGTCAGCCTAGCCTAAGCATTGAACGGAAGGTTCCAGAAAAACTCTGACTCAAAAACCAAATGAAGCAAAGTACATGGGGAACCAGGAGGAATGACACCGGGGGTGGTATCCTCCATAGGTACAGGCACATATGTGCATGCACACTGACACACCTATATGCACTGGCACACACATGAACAGGCATAGGAACCCATACATTAGCCAAAAATCACCAAAAAGGGAAAGCACCAAATATTTCCATTTTTCTGAAGCACAATCCAGTACCTTGGTAGGGGAAGCTACTCATCCAGGGGTCTCAGGCTCTCAGCACTGGGAGGGATCCCCTGCCTGTCAGAGAGGAGAGTACGCTCAACTTTAGATAGGTCTCAAAGTCTGTCTAGTCTGCCTTTACTCAGCACTGCTAAGGAGTCTGTGCTGGGCACTGTTCTCATGGGGAAAGGCAGTTTGCTTGGCATGAGAAGTGTGAAGTGTTGAGGGCATGGTGGGTGGGGTTCTTTCCTTGATAGCAAAACTCTCTTCTTTGAGACATCACCACATTAGTATATAGACATGAATTTTTTTTGTAACCTACTTTTAATAAGGGTTCAACCTCTCCTCTAGCCCACCACCCAGCAGAGGTAGTGGAAGAGAAAAGTTATTAGGATGGGGGCAAGTGGATCTGTTCAGCAAACTGGGGGCGAGCTTGGTCTTCTTTGGCAGCAGTTCAGTCCTGTAGCAAACACCAAATAGGACTCAGCAGCTCCAGTCCAGTCCCCTCAGCAGGGAAACATCAGGCACAAACACCAACTGGCCTGTGGGGAGGCTACAGAAGTGGCAAGCTGCCTCAGGAACCTCACTAGCAGTTCTTGGCGGGGTTGAGCTCAATGACACTATGTAAGGTGAACCAATACATGCCTGTAGTTAGTGAAGAATAGCGAGGTGGAGTAAACCAAACCAAAACTCAGTGCTCATGTCCCACCGTGTGTGGGGTCACATTTATACTCCTTCATCACAGGTCCTTTCACGTGTCTGCTATATCAAGACATCCTTTCACCTGCGTCTGCTTCAGGAAAACATTCTTTCACGTGTCTGCTTTAGCAAGACATCCTCTCACCTGTGTGCTCCAACAAAATATCATTTGACATAACTAACTTTCCAAAGAAACTAGAAGTGTCCGCTTCAGAGGTCTTCCCTGGAATAGGAAACAAAGTGAGTGGCCAGTATTTGGAGCAAGAGCTGTACAAGGCTTCAATCAGCCACCATTGACAGCATCTGCTACATGCTGGGACCTGAACCAGGAGCTGAGCATTCAAAGAGGCACCAGATCATGTGGCCTCTTAGCCTCATAGCTCTGCAGACTGAGTAGGAGACAGAGACGTAGACCATCACACTCACAGATGGGGTTCTCATTAATTATGGCCATGGTATGCTCTTTAGAAAACAATTCAGCGTCCTATGAGAGCAGAGAGATTAAATATGTACATCTAATTTCTGTATCGCTAGCTACAAGCTCTAGGATACCTAACCACCAATGGCTTATATAAACAGATTACTGGACACAACCAAAAAAAAAAAATCTAAAAGTAAACATTTGCTAGCATTGGACCAGTAAGACCATCACATTTCTAGGTCCTGTCCTTAACTCCTTCTTGTCATCTTTAATCCATAAAATCTTCACCCATTTGCTTGTAACAATCTACATGGTAATGATTGTGCAGAATAGTGACGTGTATATGTGGATTACTCATGCGTGCGTGCGTACACACACACACGCACACACACACACACATCCATCACAGCCATGAGCATGAATCCTGAGTTTTCCATGAGTCCCGTAAGGAATATAGTTTCTCAGGTGAAGGGACTAGCCTGAGGACACATGATTGGTTGTCCTTTACTGTAGGTCCTTAGCTCACTCCCCATTGTCTTCTGCTAGGATGAAGCTGAATCTCTCTGCCCTTTCCCCACAGCTACCTCTGGAGTTCAGAGCCATACAGTGGGAAAGCAGACTGCCAAGTAGAAAGCCTGCTGGCCACAGCAAAGCCAGGACTGTCTGTGGAGCCCACATGGTCCTTACTTGCCATGGCGTGAAGAGATGTATAGAGAGTGATATTTACAGAGAGATAGATAACCTCTTTTCTGAAGAACTTTGGAAAGGCTGAATGCAAATGCCTTTGAGTAACTCTTTCCAACCCTGACTCAGGCTGGTGTGTTTAACACCTGGAATAAATAAACGAACATTAGATATCACAGGATCTCATGATACTCAGAGGGTGCCTGCCCCTCCCCCTGTGCATTCTGCTAATCATAAGAGATACTATAGGTTCTGTCTCAGAGCGCTCTGCATGCAGGGTCTGTCACAGCATCCTGGCCATTCTTGGGTACTTGAGATGAGTTACCCACCCTCCTGGGTTCCTTTCTCTTCCCCTCTTAGACCTGGGCTCTGAAGTTGTCTGTGGCTTGTAGCTGGGCTGGTTCAATGCACAGGCAGGCCTGCCATCTCGGCACTGTCCTGTAGTCAGGGAGCCCAAGACCCACCAGCATACAGCCCTGACTCTTTGCTGTATGCCAATGAAAACCAGGGTCACGCTCCGTGAGCTGGGGAACATGTGAAGTGAATGGCATTTACCAGAAGTTCCAGGGCTTTATGAGCCTTTCTGTGAAGCTTGCCTGCTCTGAGTGGAAAATTTTTGTTTTCTGGTTTTGTTTTTTTTCAAAAAGAAATCTTTGGGTGACCTCCACAGCACCTGCTGCCCAGCAGAGATCTGGCCTGTGGGGCTGCTTCTGGGAGTGACAGGCAAAGGAAGAGATATGTGGCAAGCAACATGGCTGCAAGTTCAAAAGGCCAGAAAACAGGGTGCAGGCTCCAGTGTGCAGGCTGGAACACAGATGTGCCCTCTTTCTTTCTCGTAGTAAGATGAGACACAGATCCCTTATTTCCATAGCTTCAAATAGCCCAAATAGGATATTCTTTTCTTATGTATAAAATGTTTTTATAAACAAAAAAAATCTACCACCAAATTAATCTTCAGCATAAATTTAAAACTTCAAAATAGCAAAAACTTGGGTTTAAGCAGCATCTATATCTGTTGTTATCCTATATTCTAGGAGGTCTTTCCAACTTCTGTCAAGTAATTCATGTGTATTCCAGGGTAGCTATGAATGTGGCCCAACACATTTGTAGATGACAAGGTTGTATGTCAATGGCAGAGGTAGGACACCCGTGCTAGAGTGGACACATTACCAAGTGGGGATCTTTTGGGGTCAACTTTTGGAAGATGTCACCAAGACAAGGAATCAATGTCAAACTAGATGGGTATGAAGAGTTTGATGCAGGACAAGAAAGCCTAAGGTAAAGGGTGGGAAAGTCTAAGCAGCAATTCTCTGGGCGCTGAGGGGAGTTAAGTTCAGCAGAGTTGGAAAGAGTGAGCCTTTGTGTGTGTGTGTATGTTTGTGTGTGTGTGTGTGTTGTGTGTTCCACACACACTGGGAATGGAACCATCAAGAAGGCTGTGGCAAGAGAATGAAGAGTTCAAGGGCTGTCTGGGATACAGTGAGTTCAAGGACAGACTATGTAACTTAGCAAGATCTTGTCTGGAAATAAAGAGGAGAAACAGGAAGGAGCTCAGTAGTTAGAGCTTGCTTAGCATTTCTCAGGCCTCAGATTCAACTAATCTTTAATCTGTGGAGTGAAAAAGCTCAGATGACCTCGTTTGGTGGCATCCCTCCCAAATTGTCTATCCACAGAACCAACACAAGTATGTCCTGAAAGTGGGGTGAGGAATCCACACAGAGCCCCCTTTACCTCATTCAACTTGTCTCAGAAAGGGACTTCCAAATGACAGGCACACATCAGCAGCTACGAGTTAGCATCTGCTGACCTCTAGAGACTTCTAATTGAATGTGTGGATTTCCAGCTATGTCCTTCTCAGGGACTAGAATCTGTGCCTTAGGTGGGGCAGGATGGAGAGGAAACAAAGAGCCCAGGCTGGCTGAGGTTGGCTGGGTGTCATTGGTCACTTTGACCTGAAGTGTTCAAGAGAGGAAGGTGGGACAGAAACAAAACAAAACAAAACAAAAAAGAGTGAAGGATGTATATTCTTTTTTTCCTAAGGGTTCCTATGATAGCTTGTGTATAGAGAAAGAATGGATGGATGCATGGATGGATGGATGGATAAATGGATAGATGGTATAAATTGAAATAAGAAAAAAACAAACAGTGGCTGATAGGCAGGTACGGTTTCAATTAGTTGCTATCTCTTGTTACATGTTTTCAAGAGCTAAAATATTTTGCGATGCTTGTTTTAAAATTAGAAAGCAATAAAGCCACACATGATGCAGAAATTAAAAAAAAAATACAAGGTCAACCCCCACCTTTCAAAGCTGGTGAGTCCATCTTCCCTCTCACAGAGGTAACCCTGACTGGATACCTGGAAGTGTAGCCTAAGAAGAAATAGGGAGGAGGTGAAGGTTGTCATCAGTGCACGGCTAGAGCCATGAGCTCTCTCTAGAAAGCCAGTTGCTGGTGACCCAAATGGATATTGCTGATAAAAACTGATTTTATAATGATCTTTGCACTCAAAGGAAGACTTGGTCTCAGCCAATTTACCCCATAGCTTAAGATTCAACAGATAATTACGTCAACTAGAGTTGGGATTAGCCTGCTTCAGCGAGGACGATCATCTCTGAAGCATCCAAGGGAAGTCGAATAGAGAAGAACCTTCTATAAGGTCCGGACTAGGCTGGACTTCAGGGAAGGCAACATGTCCCTCCCCTGCCCTCCACACTGCACAGTGAAGCAGTTTGGAAACTGGTCCTGCAGCAATCTCTGAGGCAGAGGAAACAGGCAAGAGTTGATAAGTTACTGGCTGGGCACTGGATAAAGAGAGGAGAGGTCAAGGGTCATTGTTTTGTCTCTTAGCCTGACACTTGGTCTTACTGAGGCTTTTCAAGAAGCCTCTATCTTATGATCAGGACTCATTTCCACCATCATCCTCTGCAGAGCTGTGGGCTGGCTGTCACTTCTGGAGAAGGTGCCTGGCTGGTGGAGCCTGTCCTGTACAAAAAGGGCTTGGCTCAGAAGGAGCGTGGAAAGCATAATGCTTAAATTAACCTGCATGGTTAGTGTCAGGCTTTGGAAGTCTGGGCTTGTGGAAGACATTACACATGGACTTCACAGGTCACTCTCTGAATCTGTGGACAAAGGGCTCTTGGAGACAGGTGCTTACCAAGCCAAGAGACCATTCCTTCCAACTCCTGGAAGAGTCCCGGAGGCCACTTCTTTTGGATTGTTGGGTAACTCTGGCTGGCAAAGCCTCCGAGTCACTCCTTTCTCTCTGGAACTCTGTTTTTCTCCTCTTTGAAGAGGTGTGTGTGTGGGGGGGATAGACTAAATTCTCTGCACTAGGCTGGGATGGCTTTGGTAGGCCTTGCTGCTAGACTTTTTGTTTCTACAAGAAAAGCCACGAAACCAAGTCAAGAGAAGAAAAGTTTCTTTGGTCTCGTGGCATCCAAGGCTTTGGCCCGAGGTGATCTGTATCCATTGCTCTTAAGCCTATGGCAAGATGGGTACATTATGGTAAAAGATAGATGGTTACCCATGGTTACCCTCTTGGTGGACAGGAAGTGGGACTGGGCTAGGGATAAGAGATTGAGGAGCTGTCCCCAGTGCCTTATTTTCTACAATGAGGCCCTGCCTCTGGGTTTCTGTCACATTCTGACAATGCCACCAAATTTAGTCACAGCCCTCAAGATCCAATCTTTTCTCTCTGGTGCCACTAGCTTGGAGCCAAACTTTCAATATACAAATCTTTTGGCTGCATAACCAAACCACGTGAGAAGTCAAGTCGCCTTGTTAAGGGTTTATTCTCCCTATGAAGAGAGTCATGATACGCAGAAATGCCAGAGTATCTCAATGTGGGGTGAGCTCTTACTTGGTGGCCAAAGACAGACAGTTTATGATACTCTCTTCCTTGGCGTCCATGAGAAGTTACTGCTGTGGATGTTGTATCCTCTATCATTGTATATTTGAATGCCATCTCTTCAGACACTTCAAACTTTGGTCCCAACCTGTCTCAGCCATGCTTTGTGGTTTCCCAGATAGAACATGGCACAGCCTTGTCCCTCAGGAGGCAGATAGAAATCCAGAGGCACCATACTAAAAATAGAAGCCCTTGGGTTTTGTTCTTCTGTGGCTGCCACAGATACAGCCTTTGACCTAGGTCTAGCCTAGAGTTACTTGTCTGCAAAGGGTTAAGGCTGGCACTGTAGTCTGCTTGTGAGACCTGACACTATAACTCACAAGCAAGTCATCCTATCTGCATCTTGGACAGTATGTATTGAAAACAGCAGATACCTTGTCAACAGAAAACTTACACACATGAGAATGAGGGTCCCCTTCATTTGCAGGCATCAGGGAACATTTACCTGTGATGTCAGAATAAGATGAATGTGATGGTCTTAGGGTTTCCATTGCTGTAAAGAGACACCATGACCAAGCCAACTCTTATAAAGGACATTTAATTGGGGCTGGCTTACAGCTTTATCGGTTTAGTCCATTGTCATCATCGCAGGAAGTGTGCCAGCATCCAGGCAGTCGTTGGGCTGGAGGATCCTAAATTCTACATCTTGATCCAGGAAGCTAGAGAGGCCTCAAAAACCACCCCTACAGTGCACACTTCCTCCAACAAAGCCACACCTCCTCTTAGTGCCATTCCCTGGGTCAAGCATATTCAAACCACCACAGTGGTTATTTGGGGCCAGGCCCCAGCAATTGCTTGGACTGAACCACCAAACTGCATGTGGAGCCTCCAGTTGATTTTTAATTGGGCTATTTCAGCACGGCCAAATATTTGCAGTGTAAAGGATTCATGGAACATTCTGGTGGTCCAGGAGCTGGATGGCTGTACCCCCTGCACATCCTTGAGATGACTTTATGATTTGGTGACGGTCCTGTTTGATCCTTCTACCTCGAAATAAATGTGGATGTACCAATAAACAAACAAACAAAAACAAACAAACAAAGAAATAAAGGTAAATGGCTCTGAAACTAACTTCCCTCCTAGAAACCCTTATCTGGAGGGAAGAGGAATTTTATTTTCTTTACCTCTAGAACTGATATGTATTTAATTATCACAGTTGCGATTTTTCTTACACTACACTAGAAGACAGAACCAGCTCCCCTGCCAATCTTTATACCTGGAGTGACACGGTCTCTTGTGAGAGGATTCTCCCCACTGTGTAGCAGGCACAGCACAAGGCTGATCAGTTTGCTATAATTAAGCTTCAAAAGGGGGCTGGGCCTCAGTCTTATCTCCAGCTTCCTCCTTAATTCCTTCTCCGTGGTCCTTGCTGTAGGTGGGAAGTGCCTCCCGTGGTCTCCCAGGACGGCAGGAGCCTGCTTACAGAATGCCTTTCTCTGAACTTCCTCCAAGACAACCCTTTCCCCTCGGGTTCTCTGCTTTCCAAAGGGAGTTAATTGCCAGTGACCTTTTAAAACAAAAAAATCCCCTTGGGTGTTCCACAAAGTCTGAAGGAAGAACCTAGTAAGAGCTAGTTGGGAGCTGGGGTGGGGGTAGGGCTCACCTGCCACCAGTGACCCCCAATGTCTGGGGGCTGGAAATAGGAGGTCCTGTTTCCCAGCCTTTCTGGAAACCACACAGCTCCAAATGAGGCCTGTACAACACAGGCCCCCGTGCTTTTGTATAATCTCCTTCTAAACCTTTCATGGAAGCCACAGTGGCTGCTTTTGTCCCAGGTAATCACCGGATGGATTTTTCCCCCCTTTCCAGCATCAGCTACTGTGGGACTCATAAGAAACATTTATAACCCTGAGGTCTTTATGTGGCCTTCGATTAATAAACACGAACCCACCTTTTTAGACCAACTGGGAAACCATTTTTTTCCCCCTGTGTGCCGCTTCTGTGTGCAGGGTCCATGAATGGGGGCTTTCAGAACTTGGCCTTTCGTGGCCAGCTATCAAAGTGTTGTTCATATCCAAATGGACCGCCTGGAGGTGCGGCCAGGGCCACCACCGCCCAAGTGGCCTCCCAGGGCGCTGCTCTGATGGCCACGCTGGCCGCAGGAGCAGACTGGTGACGGCCCAGTTTCTTCTCTGGGACGAATGCCGACCCACCAGGAGGAGGATGCGGACCACCAACAACCATTCTCCACTGATCTCTAAAATAACAAAGCTGGTGTTTACCCCCTTTTGTGGTCTCCCATTTAGACCCTTATTTTTGGGGAAGAAAGAGGTAACATTTTAAAGTTTTTTTTTTTTTTTTCTGGCCTAATATTTTCCCTCTTCTTTCCGCTCCTCTCATCTTTCCTTACCCTTCCTCCTCTTTCTCTGTCCTTCTCTACATCCACCCTTCTATCACATCAGTGTGAGATTGCTTCTAGAATCTTCTTCCATGTGCTGCAGCCCCAACCTCTGAGCTAGGAAAGCTTCTCTGGGGCCATGTGAAGAGAAGCAGGTAGTTCCGGGCTTGAGAACGGGAATGCCAGCTAGGTCCCTTGGTAAGACATAGAAGGGTGTGTCCCCAGGACTTATCTACGGCCTCAGGATCTGAGACTGGGCTGAGGAGATCACAGCGAGTCTATTTGGGGAAGACCAGAGGACAGTAGCATGGGAGTATTCAGTACTGACTCTCAACACTTGGCCACACCGGGTCTTTGGGGGAAATCCTGTCTAAGGAAAGAGCTCTTCACTTCTGGGGTTCTTTGACTAATGTGGGGCACAGAGTGTCTGAGTCAATCTAAAATGGCAGGACCTCTAGCCTGCCACCCAACTGTGTGGCAGCACACGGGTCTGGATGACATCTTCACAGAGAGGAGATGCTGAAGGGCAGAAACAGATTTCCACCCTCGTAAGGCTCTCAGAGCTGGAGAGGGAGCCATTATGTACACGATGCTGACGAATACACTGGGTTTTCTTCACAGCATTATAGGGCGTTAGGGCTCCTTGGATGGAGTTTCTTTCAGTTCTACCCTAAATACTTATTCATAGAGAGCAGAAGAGGAAAACTGTACCCCCCACCCAACCCCATGCCTGCTCAGAGACTACCACCTGCCTGACTATAACATAATTCCCAGCCCTCCAGGGAATCATGGGAAATGAGGGAGATGACTGGGCTTAATTCTGGCAGCAATGGTGCCATAGAATGGTAGGTGGAAGGCTCTTTGCAAAGCTCCATCTGTCTTTCAAAGCTTTCATTCTGGTTGCGCCTGTGGGAATCCCCGGCCTCCCACATGGCACGACTCATGCCCCCAGTGTGTCTAGGGCTCCCAGGAAGCTAGAAATGACCTTTCCTTCCTTCCTTCCTTCCTTCCTTCCTTCCTTTCTTTCTTTCTTTCTTTCTTTCTTTCTTTCTTCCTTCCTTCCTTCCTTCCTTCCTTCCTTCCTTCCTTCCTTCCTCTCTCTCTCTCTCTCTCTCTCTCTCTCTCTCTCTCTCTCTCTCTTTCTTTCTTTGTTTTTAAGAGACAAAGTTGGCTGGGGAGAAGTGTGTGTCTGGGCCAGTTGAGAGTTTGGCTCCGTGACAGGCCAAGCTCATGGAGATTTAAGAGGATGGAGCTGACAAATGGAGGGCTTGAAAAAAGTCAGAGCAGGTCCAGGGAAGTTGGGGGGCAGGAGGGGTGCAGCTATAGTTATGCTAGTCTCAGGCCTGGTGCCAGATGCTTTTGTTGTGTGGTTCAGGTACGCTGATGGTGAATGCTGGATAGGTGGCTTTTGACAAGGGGCAGTAGGCCCAGGAGTTTGGCGTCTCTTCATTATCTCCATAGTCAACCCATACCCCAGAGCAAAGAACCAATCAAGTCCTCCACTTTCCAAGTTCAAGGTGAGATAGCCATGCCTGCAGGACACTCTTCCTTAAATGCTCAAACCTATTCTGAGGACATGATTCAGGAAGACTGACTGATTATACAGTACTGGTCAAGGGGATAGGTGTCTCTCAAAATTTTCCACACACACACACACACACACAC
>NW_021604617.1:10880474-10881095 GCF_004785775.1 Grammomys surdaster
ACACACACACACACTATACACAGATAACACACACACACACTATACACACACCACACACACCACACCACATCACAAATTTACACACACATACCACACATACCGTACCATACACATGTACCACACCACACACATACACATACCATACAACATACACACACCACATACACACCACATACACACAGACACACTTCCCCATACCACATACCACATATACCACACACACACACACACACACGCCACTCTCACAATGTCTTAAAAAGTAACGTTTTCATGAAAAATGAGGAACCCCTCAGGCCCAGGCTCTGCCTCACGAGTTCTTGCAGTAAAGGATTCCTTTAGCTTTGTTAGCCTTGGAAGATGCCAGTGCCAGGTGACATCTCTCTGGGGCTGTGTGCTTCAGCCCCTACTAATTCCTAGTCTTCTGGCTGTGACCAAATACCTGAGCCAAAGGGACTCAGGGAAAGGTGGGTTTTTATTTTGACTCAAAGTTCATCACCTTGTGAAGGTGTGGCCCTACAATGAAGAGTGGGGAGCAGGGGGCTGGTCAACTTGTGTTCCCTGTCAGCAAGTGGAGGAGAGAGAGAGAGAGAGAGAGAGAGAGAGAGAGAGAGAGAGAGAGAG
>NW_021604617.1:10881105-10899921 GCF_004785775.1 Grammomys surdaster
AGAGAGAGAGAGAGAGAGAGAGAGAGAGAGAGAGAGAGAGAGAGAGATATGCCTGTGCTCAGAGATCTCTCTGTTCGGTCTGAGAGCCCACGGGATGGTGCTCTACACACTCAGACTGAGGTTTTGCTTCTCCATCAAATCTCTCTGGGCATGCCCTCACTGGCATAGCTAGAAATGTGTTTTCTACGTCATTTGGAGTCAAACTGACAATGAATGTTATCATGGCATGTCTCTCAGGAAACCCAAGGAAGCTTCCCAGCTAGGAGAGGGGGATGGGCTGTGGAGAGGCGTGAGGGGAGAGAGTGAAAGCAATTAGGGAAGAGGAGGGAAAGGAAGTTTACAAATGGGAGGCTCTGGTGGCTGCCGGAGGAAGCTGCCTGGCATGGCCACCTTCCCAGTCTCCATTCACTTACTTCATCCCTCCTTTGAGATTTGTCCCATCTGGGGACATCCAGCAGAGCACTAGGCCTGACTGAATTCTTAGTGAGGGTGATGTGGGTGGCAGCAGCTTTTTTATGCTCTCCATAAGATAACAGCCCCTGAAGGACCAGACGCCTTCCTCTGGGACACTTCCATCCTCTCCAGGATGGCTGGAGTCAGGCAGGAGTCATTGCCATAATCTGCCCTGGGTCTTATTAGTCACAGGCAGAGGTTGTGGGGGTACAGAGGGAACATGTGGGGGGTACTCTTGTCACCTGGGACTTGTCTTCCTTCTGTTAGTTATCTTTCTGTCCTCAAGATGAATAGGCAGAGTCCAGAGAGCCTGGAGTGCCACGGGTGAGCAGCACTGTCTCTCTGATCTGGGATGCGCTCCCGGGAGCCTGCGGGATGATGCAGCATTTGTGGGCAGGCAACACCTGTTCAGGGACACAGCTGCAGCTGGGGCAGCGGGCATTCTCAGTTGCTGCCTCATGGCCACCCCAAGCAGCTGCCTGGTCTTTTTCCCATGTTCCCAAACATGGGAACTTGTGTGACTCTGATGCCCGGAAGGCTCAAATAAGGGAGGAGCTTACCTACTGCTTCCTGGGCTCCTAGCACTAAGGTTCTGTGGTGTCCCCGGACTTCTGTATCATACCTGACTCATGGTCAGGAGATGATTTGCTTCTCCGTTTGACCAATAATCAAAGAGACTAGCAGAATTTACAACGGAGAGCTCAAAGTCCAATTTGTTTTAAGTTGCGAAACCAGAAACCAAGTTAAAAAAAATGAGAGATGCAAGTGGAAGCAAAGAGGATGGAGAAAGCAGGAGACAGAGGAGTGTGAGGGAAGGGAAGGGGCTGCCTGTGGCTTGTGCCTGGTAACCCCTGGTGAGAAGGCTTGCACAGTCGCTGGTGAAACGGAGGCCTGAAGAGCTGGGTTCCATCCACAGGGTGGAAAAGGGAACTAAACCCAGCCTTCTGACGGCAGCTGTATGTGTGCTGTGGCACATACCTCTCTCCACACACACCAGATCAATAAATAACAGATAAATGAATAATAAATAAATAACAAATAAATGTGTTTTTAAAATACAGATTTTTTTTAAGAGAGAAAAGGAAAGCAATAGAATTTTTTTTAAACTAAGGATAAAAAGACCAAGAAATCACCTAAAGGCATTGTGATTTCATAGCTCACAGTACTTTTTCAAAATTACCCAAGATACCAGGGAAGGACCTCAGGAATCACACAAGACAGGACAGCACTCGCTTCTATGGAATGTCTTTAATCTATGAATCTTTAAAGAAGTAAATGAATTTCCAATAGTTAAATCCCATCTCATCCCCATGGAAAGGAGTTGTGTGTGTGTGTGTGTGTGTCTGTGTGTGTCTGTGTGTGTGTGTGTGTTGGTATAACTCTAACAGAGGGTTTGAAAGAAAATATATTCAGAGCTCACAGTGTGAGCCTGTCTAATCCATACTCTACAGTCTGATGTCCCTCTGTGTGGAATCTCAGCTCACAGAAGAATCTCGCCCACCCACTGCCACCAACCTGCACCTTGACAAGCAAACAGCAAATGACAGGAATGTTTGGTTAGGGACAAAAAAAAAAGGACATTTCTGTTAGCTATAAATAGTTAAATGAAAATATAACAGTTGAAATTTTAAAGAGAAATTTTATAATCTTAGTTCATTAAGATTTTGTTTCCTTTCTCCTCCCTATGTTCGAATTTTGCCACTAGAGCACTGTAGAGTATTTGCCACCATAGAGCCCTGTAGTGGTTTAGACATTTCCTCTTGGACTGAGGATAACAGGTCAGTTGGTAGAGCACTGGCCTCCTAGCACACACAAAGCCTTGGGGTTTGATCCTCAGTATTACATAAACCAAGCCTGTGATCAAAGCACTCGGAAGGTGGAGGCAGGAGGAGAAGAAAGTCAAGGTCACCCTAGGATGCTTAACAAGTGTGAGGCCATCCTGGGCTATACCAGGAAACCCAAAACCAACCCTCCCTCTCTCTCTCTCTCTCTCTCTCTCTCACTCACTTTTTCTGGACTGAACGAGAGGAAAACAATGGAAACGTCTTTTTATAAAGATAGAGAGATCCTGATCCCAAGTTGTGCTTTAATAATGTGAAGTGACACTGGGTTTGTACAATGCTTGCACACGTACTCTCAGCATCGCAGACTCTTATGGGTCTCATTTGAGTACCCTATAACTTTAATTCCAGGACACTTTAAAATGTGTACATGTGTGTGCATATGAGTTTGTATATGTACGCAAATATGCGTATATGTACATTTGTGTAGGTGTTTGGATGTGTGTGTGTGTACACATGTATTGATATTTTTGGGAGTCCAAAGAACAACCTCCAGTGTCATCCCCAGGGACACAGGCCACCCACTTCCTTTGAGAGAAGGATCTCTCATTGCTCTGGAGCTCATCAATTAGGCTAGGCTAGCTGGTCACCCAGCCTCTGGGTCTTTCTGCCTTTGCCTTCCATCACAGGGATCCCAAGTCACCAAGCCTAGCTTTTCATGAGGAGACCGAGGTTTGAACTCAGGCCCTCCCGCTTGTGAGGCAAGCACTCTTCCTGCTGAGCCACAAGCCCTGCATCTTTAGAGGATGCCATTGACCCAAGAACATTTCCTCTCTAAACTCCTGGGAACAATTATCCACATCATGAACACAAACAGGTCATAGCTGGTCTTAGCTGGCAAGGGCTGGCCAGCCCTGGAGGTCACTCGGCTCACACATGATGCTGTAATTTACTTGAGTGTCTCCCATTAGTTAAAGTGGTGATTCTGTGTGCCTCCCTAGACCTGAGGGGGATGCCATAAGTTCTCATCATGTCAGACAGTGTGGATCTGAGGAAAACCCCCTCTTTCCTCTGTATTCTTCTTATAACCTTCTTCTCTATTGTACAGATGTCCCAAATGTAAAGATCAACAAACTCATAACTAGCCAAACATTTAAATGATTAAATGATTCAAACATATAAATAGTTAAAGCAAATGATTAAAATCAAACAGTAGCTTAAGTTTCAAAGGAAGAAGCATTCTTTTGTAGATATGTTGGATCTACAGAGAATTTTTTGTAGATATATGGGATATTAATACCACAGTGGAGTCTGGGGACAGTATAGTGGCAGTCAAGGAGAGTGGCAGCCTTCTGCTTCTTCACCCTGGTTACTCAGGAGGCTTTGCCTGGTGCTCTGAGGGGAGCTGGGAGGCACTCTGAGTCTTTCCACGTGTCAGAAGAACATCTCGTTGACTCACAGCCAGATCTGGAGGAAAATTCACAGAAGTCAGGAAATTCCCGGTAGACATTCTCATCTCACCCTCTGCTAACCCTGCAGAGAAAGCATAGGTAGGGTCAGACAGCAGGCCATTTCTAAAGAGGAAAAAAAAAATCAAAGCGTGGCTGTTGCTGCTGCATGCCTGTGGCAGGGCATGGAGTCCTAACAGGCCTGGCTGAAGTCACAGAATCTGCCTCAGCCCCGGTGACCCGGGGTAGCCAGGCCTGGGCTGTTTCTACATTCTGTATTTGTATTTTCTTTTTTTGCAGAAGTTTCCCCCCTTTCGTTGGCTTTGACTTCCCATAGGGACCAGCATCTTTCCTTTTGGGCAACACTAGATGCCCCACGGCTCCTCCTTCCGATGGACAAGGCCAAATTTAGAGTCGGGGCTGCTCATTTGAGCTGTGTATATAATTGAGCCTGGCACAGAAGGTTATCATTAGAAGAATGGCATGGAAGTACAAGAAAGGGGAGGCCAGACCCAAATTAGAAAAAAAAAAGGACCTGAGGGAGAGACGCAGAGGCAAGGCTAGGAGGCGTGGCCAGAAGGCGTGGCTTCAATTGAACCCACGAGAGGAGAAAGTTCTGGTTAAGAAAAGTGCCTTCCTAGGATACTTAGGGAAGCTATGGTGGGCACTGCCATCTTTCAGGACTGTGTTAGGTCTTGGGGGCAGGCTCTGCTCTGGACCTGTTGGCAGCATGGGGAAAAGGCGTATCCAATTGGCATTCATGTACCACATGTCTCATTTTGTCTCTCAAGATAGTTGAGGGCCCTGGAGGATCTAGGTCTTATCTCTGCTCCACTCCCCCACCCCCAGCCCCCACTTCCTGAGAATCCTTAGTACAGCTGTGCCGTTCCGAGCTTTGGAGAACAGAGACCATCATCCCCAGATGGAATGTCCCATGGTTCATCCAAAATACGGGAAAGAGGTTGGCAAGGACCACCATGGAATTGATTGGGGTGCTTGTCTTGGCAGAGCTGTTAAGTGGCCACATGTACACAACCTGTCACCTGTCACTCTTGGCATCTTTGGCGGTCTTTGAGGTCTACTGTGTGAGGGAGGAGCTTCAAGGAGGCATTATCCCTGTGTGGCCAGGCACAGAGCTGCCCAGTCCACCCAACTGTCCTGGCCGCCTTTCTTGCCTGCTGGCTCATGCCAGGGTTGGCACAGTGGGCTTCCGGTTGTTTCCCAGCGGCTCGCCAGACTGTCTCTCCTACCGACATTCCTACTGGTGTCCTGGCTCCTTACGACCCTGGGTTCTAATATTCTTGGGCTCATTCAGACGACCCGGGCTGGCTGCTCCCCAGCCGGCCTGGCCTTGTTAAAAGCAAAATGCCGTCTTTTACAGCCTGCTCTTTCCGTCAAGTTCACCGGGAAGCCTGCCTTTTTTTACAAGGGAGATGGCCCCTTGGATGATCTCTTGCCTTGGTGGGCAGAGAGCCTGGGCTTCTGCAGGGTCCTCAGGACCTAGCCTTGGAATTGTTTCTGTTTTTTTATGATAGTTTAGAAAATTAAGTTCAAAGGTGAGGGGCTCTCTGGAAGGAAGGATTAACTGTGTCGACTTGGAGCTGTTCAACCCTGAAAACAGGGCTGAGGAACATAATCTATTTTGAACATTCTCTCCCCTGAGCCATGGTCCGTTATGGTGTAGAAACAGCTTTTGTGTTGTGTGCCTTTCTTTCTCCATAGGAAAGAAAATTTCATGCCAAAGAATATACAGGTTGTACAAACACCTTGTGTCCCCCACCAAAAGCTATTCCATATAGCCACGTGGAGTCTCTATCCATATGGGTGTGTTCCCAGATACACGGAGAAATCATCCACGTACTGGATGTACCAGCTATGCTAAGAGGTGGCAGAGTATCCCTGTGTAAGTGGATAGAAGCCTATCTTGGGGCTTTTTAAAAAAAGCCATAAAACCCACACTGGCTTTAACTGCATAGAGATGTATCAAAGGCTATAGTAGCTAACCTGAGCAGGGCAGAAGCCAACATTCTCCATATTGTTATGTAGGGTGACAGCAGGGGTTTCTTCTTTTCTGAAATTCAGTCTAGTCCTAGAAAAACAATTGTTTCAAATACCACAAGCCTAGAACCACTCTGTCGATCCTCTGTCAGTGTCTTGGGTGCTCAGGAAGGCCGAGTGGTTCTTCGAATTTCATCTTTCTGCCTCCAACCACCAGTTAGCAACCAGAGTAATCTTGAAGAAGCAAATTATATCTATCTTGTGCCTGCTTAAACTCCACAGTGGCTTCCACTGCCTGCTTAGAGAAAGAGAGAGAGATCTTTATATGTTTCTACATATCTGTGTGCCTGTATGTGTTGTGTGTAGTTTTTGCTATCTCACCTTATGTTCCTGGGCTGCTCTGAGTCTGTTTTCATCTTTCTCCCCGAAGCATCTCGATCCTCTTCTTCCTGCCCTCTCTTCTCTCCCAGCCTGTGGGAACCTGGAAGTCCCGTCTCTTTCTTTCGACCCAGCCATTGGCTGCTGGCATCTTTATTGCTAGATCAGAAACCAATTGGGAGCAGGACAAACTCAGATTCTCAATTAAATCAAAGCATCAGAAACACTCCTTTATATGTATGTGGGGACAGGTTGGGGCCAAAGATTGATGTCATCTGTCTTCTTTGATGGCTCTTCATCTCATTTTTTTGAGACCGGGTTTCTCTGTGAGCCTAGAGCTCATGGATGGGGCCAGACTAACTGGACAACGAGCTCCAGGGAACCGTCTGTTTCCTTTTCCCACTGTTGTTGCAGTTGTAAGAGTGTCATCATGCCCAGATTTTTATGTGGGTTCTGGACATCTGAACACAGGCCTGCTCACCAAGAACTTCACCAGCTGAGTTATCTCCTTCATCCTTCTTTTTATGGGAGCCCTCTGTCCCTTGCCTCAGCCCTCTGTAGGCTGGTCATTTCAAATTGAGCTTCCTTCTACCTTGAGTGACCTTGGGATGTGAACTCTGCAGTGACCACATTTGATGCCTAGGATAAGAGAGACAAAGACAGACATGGCGGGGCAGGGATGACACTTACAGGCAGGGCAAACAGAAGAGGAGTTAAGAAGGTGATTTTGAGCAGAGGCTCACGGAGTGAAGAAGGTGTGAGGGACATAGATACCTGAGGGGGAGGTGTTCTAGGCAGAGGGGCTAGCAAGTGCCAAGGCTGTACAACAGGAACATGCCTGATACCTTCAAGAACCACTAGGAAAGGGATGAGGTGTCTAGGAGCATGGCTGGGGGACATGGAGTTCTGGAGCACATACAGTTTCTATGCACATTTAGGGCCTGTGCCAGTGGACATTTGTGGCCCCAAGGAAGCATCAAACATTTTGATTAGGAAGCACGAGGGTCTGAGAGCATCATTTTCTTGCCACCTACATCCACACAGTCTCAACAGAAGCCCTTAGTAGCAAAACGGCCCCTGCCCCATCCTTCTGACTCAGACATGCCTTCAGAGCATTTAAGGTCCAGGGTTAAGTAAGCAGCTCTATCCTTGGAGACCTGCTGGGGTGTTTCATCCACACTGTATCCATAGCAACCTTAGCAGCCAGTTATTCATTCAATCCCTTTATGGACAGTTATGGAAGTGCACACATAGCTATGTTCTCCGATGCCTGGACCAAACTGTGACTCGAGATGTCTCAAGTTCCCCCTCTCTTGTCCCAAGTGTCTCTGTTCTTCTGCCCAGAGTGAAGTGTATTCCATGTTAGTGCACCGTTGCTGTGTTCGCAAGCTTGCAGCTCAGTGACGTTGGTTACGTTGATATCACCGCACAACCACCACCACCATCTCTCTCCAGAACTTTCCTATCCCCCTAGCTGAAGCTCTGCACTCAGTAAACACTATCTCTCCTCTCCCTAGCACTAGGCCATTGTCACGGCTCTTTCTGTCTCTGTGCATTTGTCTAGTCCAGGAACGTCATCTAAGGGACCCAGATGGTATTTGTGTACTCACTTTCATGATTGTGCTATTTTACTTAGTATTATATTTTCAAGGTATGACCACGTTGTAGAAGGTATCTGGTTCTCTTCCTTTTCAGGACAGAATAGTATTCCTTCACGTGTGGTCACCTCTCCTTCTGTACCACAGTGGACCCATTTATGGTCCCTTTGCCCATTGTGAATAATGTTGCTGATACCCTACATGCATGGACTCCGTTTACTTCAGTGTCTCCTTCCTTGAAGGAACCCCAAGGAAGCATCCTTTTCAGCTACACCCAGGATGTGTGGTTGCCTTCCCCCTCTGCCTTGTAGCACCCTCCCTTCATGAACTCAGTGGCTAACCAGGACCCTGACTCCTTAGTCCTAGAGACTGAAAAGATGGGTGGTTTACACAGACATCCACACTGAATACTTCCGGTGTGACACTGTGGCGACATTGCCAGGGATGGAGACCGTGGCTTTCCCACATGCTCAGCTTTTGACCTTTGACGCCTTCGGCCATGGGGCTGAGAATATACATCGATGGGCAGCGCTGAGGGGAGAGGCAGAGGGTATGTTACCCGTGGCCCAGTCACCTCTATGAAGTGGGCCTATGAATTGAAAAGGAAGGTATACAAATTGGAACACACACACACACACACACACACACACACTGGCCCATCGAAAATGTTTCTTCTGCACTATCTCATGCCTCCAAAGCACCTGTCCTATCCATGACAGAGTAGCCTTTCTAGACATAAGCTACCTGCTCTGGGTCAGGGTGCAGGGTGCCTCTCTTAGCTGAGCCTCAGGTTCCTCAGTGGTATAAAATTAGTGGCAGAAGCCATGCCGAGCTGGCCACGAAGATTAATCAAGTGAATGCATGATTTTGTACTTAGCAAGACATCACTGAATATGGGCTATTACTGTCATTGTGGCCCGTGCCATCTTGGGGACTCTAGCCTGTCTCATGCCTGCTTCTGAGCCCTTCTGTCCTCTCCTAATGAGGTGTCCAGGCCCTGCTCTCCCACCGAGCCAGGCTCCTGGGAGATGTCTGCTGAGAACTCAGGATGAAACTGAGTCAGAGGTCTGTATAGACTTGACTCACCAGGTCTTCAAACCAGAAGATCACCCCGTGGGGCTCATGACGTTCCTGGAAAATAAAAGAAGTGAATATTATTGGGCTGAGTTCATCAGACACTTGTTCAGCCCTCCCTTTAGTGTGTCTGCTGTTCCGAAGGGAGCAGGCAGCCATCCAGCCAAGCCTGAGCCATCAAAGGCAGAGGCCCAGATGCAGCACTGAGAGTCTCTGGGCCTTCAGACACCTCACCCTCTTCCCACAGACCTGCTTTCCTGAAGGCCCCGGGGCTAGAGAGTTTCCCCCGCCCTCCAGGCTCCTGGGAAAATGTTTCCAAGGGCTGCCTCTGCTGAGGTGTGTCACAACTGAGCCTTGCTGGAGGCCTGGGTGTGTCTGGGAAAAGGCCACCCAGACTCCAGAGAACAAGAAAGGGAAAGTTCCCAGTCTGGCGCCTTGAACTAAGGCCATTTCTCTCCTCCTTCTCCCCCTACTTCCCACATCCTGGCCCAACAATCGGACTTGTCCTCTTCATAACCCAGCTGCCTCTCTAGAGCTACCCAGAAACAAACATGGCTGCTGTGTGATGATTCCTCATCCCTGGCTGGAATAGTTACAATGTAACCTAACCCATCTTCCCTGCACCCAATGCAAAATGTCAAAATACATAACTGAGCCTCATTCTCTCTGTCTCTCTCTGTGTCTCTCTCTCTGTCTCTCTCTCTGTGTCTTTCTCTCTACACACACACATGAGATGGGGGGAGGGAGAGAGAGAGAGATTGAGAGATTGACAGAAACCTTCTAAGAGTTCTTAAGATAATTCTCTGTTTTCACCTCATGGACAAGGCTCCGCAGGACCCCAGGAAGGAGACTGGATACATGAGCACTTGTCTGAGTGGATGTCTTAGTGACCTTTTTATCGCTGTGACACAGCGCCAGAGAAAATGAACTTAAAGAAGAAAACGTTGCTCTTGGCACAAGGTTTTCAGGGATACAGTCTATGGAATGTGGCAGGAGGGTGTCGCAGCAGCCTGAGGCCCCTGACCACGCTGCACCTCCATCTCCTTTTCCAACTTTGTCCTTTCTCTTTTTACCTTCAGTCGAGCACCCCAGCCAATGGGACAGTGCCACTCACATTCAAGGAACGTGTTTTTTCTCTCTCTCTCTCTTTCTCTTCAGTTCAGCCTAACAGGAAACAACCTCACAGACATGCCCAGTGGCGTGTCAAGTCTTAGGTGGTTCAAAATCTGGTCAAGTTGACAGTGAGTATTAACCATCATGATGATCACCGCTCAGTTAAAATAAAGGACGGAGGAGAAGATACAGGTGACAGTTGGCAGTTCATGTGCTACTCCCTCTCCCGAGCCTCATGTCACCTTGCGCTCTTCCTTCTCAAACTCACTATACAGCCAAGGATGAGTGTGGACCTCTGAGCCTCCTGAGAGGTAAAATTCTAGGTGGGCACCACTACATTGGTTTATGTGATGCTGGGGATTGAACCCGGGGCACCAAGTAGATGCCCCTCCCTACCACCTCCACAGACTTGCCTGAAGGCCACTCCGATAGAAGCAATTCCTCAATTACGTTCTCTCTTCCCAGGTGACTCCAGCTTGTGTCAAGTTGATTAAAAAAAAACCAACAACAACAAAAAACCCAAACAAAAAAACCTAACCAGAACAGGAGGCTACTAGGGTAGAAGTACATACAAATGGCTTGAGGGGCAGGGGGTCACAGTAGGGAGTAGCCACAATGTCAGGCAAGGGTCCAGTGATCCTGTCCACCCTATCCTCTGAGGGAGCACCAACAGCCAAGAGTCCCCATCTCAGCCACATCTTGTAACAGGCCAAAGCTGCTTTGGTGATGGCAGCTGTTTAGCCATCTGTATAGTCCAGGGTCTGAGGTGCCGGTCTTGACCAACTTAATCCTAATTTGTTTTTTAACAGAGGAATGCCATGGAAAACATTACGTTTGAAACCACTTCTGTAGAACATTCTGTATGGTATATTTCTCTTTGATTTCCGCGGAGGTGTCTGGTCTGCCACAAGGATTAGAAATACAATGCTAATATCATTCTCAAGAAAGTCGGTGTAAACAGTTTGCAAAGCTTCTCTCTCATCATTTCCAACTCAAGGGCAATTATGGGCCAGACACACATGTGATTCTTGCTTTGTATAAGAGGGTCTCAGAAGCCCGAGGGAAATTGAGGTGGGGTTGAGGAGAGGCAGTTCAAGTCCAAAGCAGAAAGTACTCAGGAGACTTACCCGAAGAGACCTTCTCAGGCATGGTGGTGACTTTGCTCAAAGGTTGCCAGCTCAGGATTAAACTCACCTCTGGTCAGACATGATTCCCAACCACACAAACTGAGTTTCTGAGCATCTGGGGCCCATGAGCAACGGAAGGACCTTGTTGGATGCTGAAGCCAGAACAGATGGTGGATACAGCCTTCACCATATTTCTACAAAGGATGGTCTCTGAGGGCCAGCCCACTGTCAGACAGAGCAGTCTCCTGGGGAGAAAAAGGAGCTTCCTTTCTAGTAGTGATGATGCAAGCTCTCTTGGTCAGTCTCACTAGACACACTTCTTGGGTGACTTCAGAGGGACTCCAGCATGTTCTACCTTTGTAGAGTTTGGGATCACCAAAGAATGGGACAGAAGATACAGAGGGGATAGAAACCAAGAGCAAATAATAAAATGCTTGCAGGAATTGGAGGAGGGGCTTCAGACACTAGACTTCAGGGACCCTTAGGACCCCTGGTAGAGTGATCATGAAGCGTTCACTCACAGGTAGTAAATGTGCTTATCGAGGTAGCTGAGGTGTTATCTACCCGGATGTGGGCCCCTTGATGCGAGGTCGGTAGCCTTGTTATCATGTCTAGTCCTAGAGAGCTGCTGCCTGCTTTCTACCCAAAGGTTCAAGGGCTCAGCAGAGGGCTAACACAGGGCTGTTCATGGCTGTGACACACATCACTGCCACCAGCTGCAGACCAGACAGTGTATTAGTCCCGAAGGGTCCTTGGAACTTCTTAGATCGATGATAAAATGAGACCAAGTCCCCAAGGAAGAAAAACAGGGCTTCCTAGAGTCCCACAGCATCTTCTGTCTCAGAAACTCTTTCAATGTTGTATTGAGATTCCAGTGTTGCTGGTGTGTGTGTGTGTTTTCATATGTTTAACATAGTCCAGAGATCTTGGGCTGGGCTCCCTCCTGCCTGTGTCCTTCTTGAGACACTGCTTTCTTCACAGACCTCTCCTCCTTGCTGGATATTCCTCTGAGCGGCAAGAAATCCAGTTCCACATTTTTTGTTAATTTCCTTAGCATTTAATGTACAGTTGCTCACAGAGATAACAGGGATGCCTGAGTAACCTTTTCCTTCTTCTTATTTGACAGATTCAGAGCCCAGCACCTTGGACTCACAGTCTTCCGCCACCTTGTTTCTGTCCTCAGAGGAGCCTGGCCCCTCTACAGCAGCTCTGCCATCTCCATCCTCCTCCTGTGAGCCCCAGCCCTTCTCCCCAAGCCCCACCATGCTGCCCTCTCTCTTGCAGCCTCTGTCCACTGCTTCTACAGCCCCAGCCCCCTGCGTCCCCCGGCGCACTGGGCTCTACACCATCGTGACCTCCTCCCCAGAGGCTGCACCCCACCTTGTTGACTGGCTGCCCAGCTGCCCCACAGCCACGTCTCCTGGTGTCCGAGGCAAGGATCGTGAGCGGCCACAGACCATGTTGGCCTCAGCCCCAACTTCAGAGAGGGGCCACAGTCAGCAAGCAGGCCTTGCCAGGGATGATCACACTGAGCGTCCTGCAACCTCCCCAACCCCCTGCGCACCTCCAGCCGCTGCTGCCACCCTGGAGGCCAGTGTTGGGGACATCCTGGTGGAGCTACGGACAATGAATGGCCACCTGGACATCATAGCAAAGGCCCTCACTAAATTGGCCTCTTCTCTGGTGCCCCAGGCTCAGCCTGTGCCTGAAGCACCAGATGCCAATTAAGGGAGTTAAATCTCCCAAAACAAAGGGGTGCTGAGGGTACCATACATCCACGCTGGCTCCTCTGACCCTGTCTCTGCTGGAGACGGGAAAAACCAGTGCAAGAGCCAGTTACTCAGCTTGGTTTGCTTACAGAACAGATGCCCTTGGCCTGTCACTCAAAGAATGGCATGTCTCCTGATGGCTCTACAAGCTGACAAGCTATAGCCTTTCTGTGTTTCCTTTCACCGTCAAATACCCCTCTCTTGTTTTGAATCCCCGATAGAAAAAGCATCTCCAGAAGGTCCTGGAACAAAGTGATTAGAAAAGCAAGGTTTCCTTCCCAGTCCACTGAACCCCGAGCAAAGCAAGAGGAGGAGAGAGGAGGTCCTGTCATCAAAAACACCCTCCGGAGCCCCTCCAGCATTCCTGTCTCGAGATGCTAATGGTGGGTCCACCTCCAGTGGACTCCAGTGGATTTCACATATCTCTTTCTTAAAGTATCTTTAGAAAAACGAATTATTCTTTTTCATTTATACCTACAGTTCAGAGAGTTTGAGAAATAGGGAAGGAGGGAAAAGAACAGAACAGAAAGACTGGGGGTGGGTATTTAAGTGTTTCTTATGAATAAGAAAATATCGTGTGTCTTGAATAAAGTGTGTGTCTACAGTCTCTGAGCTCTGGCTTTTGGGCTTTTCTCCTCTTCAAGGCTCTCTTCTTTCAGGTTGTCAGGACTACTCCCCCTCCCCGCTCCCTTACTCCTGGAACATTCAACTGTTTTTAATACTTATGGCACAGAAGCAGCTGAGGGTTCTCCTGAGTCTTAAAACTCTAAACCCTAAATCTAATACATTCCTCTTTCCCCCTCTGTTCCTGAGTAGAAGCCTAGTGACAGACAGTAGCCAGTGAGGGGGACGCCAGCATCCTTGGCCTCTCTGCTCTTTAGATGCCTGCCACTTCCCCGAGCTGGGACAACATGAGCTGTCTCTAGATGTGGCCAGTGTTCTTGGATCTGACCTAGGCAGAAGGTCATAAATTTGTAAAACCCCATGTTCCCCCACGGTTTAACTTCTCTTGACGGGGGCAGGATTCTTCCCCGCCATCCTTTCTGAATTAGAACATGGATGCTGCCACCCCATGGGGCAGAAGACAATCTAATACATTTTTCCCTGGAAGAAACCTTGGGTCTGAAAGCATACCACACTGTCACTGAGCATGTTAAGGGTTGACAACTGGTACAAGAGCTAACAGCAGGGTCTGCTCGGTTGGCCCAGTTTCTAGTACTTCTCAGACAGACCTTGGTGGGCAGGACTCAGGTGGAAGGAGACCAAGTGAAAACTCAGATCTGCTTGTACAGCTCTGGGGTCAGGTCACAGACTCATACCTCTAATCAGCTCCAAGAAAGACAGTTACAGTTTTCCAAGAAACACTTGGAGTTGCAAGTGAATTATGTTCTCCCAGGAGCTTGAACTTGAGTCTGTTACTCAACAGCTGCCGAGAGTCTAACAACTTGCTAAACATTTCTGATAGCTGTTTGAAGGATCTCTCTCTCTCTCTCTCTCTCTCTCTCTCTCTCTCTCTCTCCTGTGTGTGCATGTGTGTGTGTGTGTATATGCTTGCGCACACACATGCGTGGATGTTCTAACCATCTACTTCTGAAGAGCTTTAGGTGAAGTTCATCCCATTTCAACACATTAACAGAGTATCCAAGGACACAAAGGAAAATCAGGTCCCATCCTCCAGGCTCCCCCAGCCTAATAACTCACACTAAAGGGTCATCAGATTTCCAGACTGTGGTAACAGTACTCACAGCGAGGTCAGGCTTTCTTCTGAAAAAGTGGGTTGACTTTGGGGGTAACTTATTTAAGACTTGTGAGCCTTGATCTGCTTGTGTGTGTCAAGTGGGACTATCACCTACTCTGCAGAATCAGACACTAAGGTGAAGGGACGTGACAGTCTAGAAGTGCCACCTAAACACCTGTTTATAATCTCTATACTGCATCCATAGGAGGCCATGTTACACAAGCATTCTATTCTCAATCTCTGATACTATGCCTCTGTCTCGAAGGGTTGCAGTTTCTCTTTATTGTTATTTTGTATTTATATTTTGGCTTCCCATCCTGTAGCTGTGGTTGACCTTGAACTTCTTATCCTCTTGTCTCTGTCTTCCACACATTGATCTTATAGGCCTTTTCACCATGCTGTCCTCCATGCCTGTCCACATACATGTCTATGTAGTGCGGGGGATCAAACCCAGGAACTCCTGAATGCTAGTCAAGCACTCCACCAATTGAACGACACTCCATCCATTATTTACTTTATTGTATTTCATCTCTTTTTTGGGGAAGAGAGCCCGTGTTCCCAAAGGGCTGTCTGCAGGCTGACCAGTGTGGATGTCTACCCTGATAGATGGGAACCTAGCAACTGTCTCGGTCCCTTTGTACTTGTTAAAGCCAAACACCCAAGACAAGGAAACCTAACAGCATTTCTCACACTTCTGGAGAGCAGGAGGTTCACAGTCAGGGAGCTGACAGGTGTGGTGTCTGGTCGGGGTCTCATCTTGAGGTGCTGTTTTTGGTGTGGTGCAGCACACCTCTGATCCCAGTGCTGGGGGAGCAGAAGCAGGGGGAGGAGGAATTTTTGATCCTCTTTGGCTACATATGGATTCAAGGCTAATTCTCCATACTTGAGACCCTGTCAGAAACAAACAACAGGTTAGAAATGTTGCTTTCTTGCTCTGTCTTCATGAGCTAGAAGGGCAGGAAAGACCTTTCTAGGTCACCCCTTCCCTCTTGAAAGGGCACCATTCCTTCAGTGGGAGTGGAACCCTAGCTGGGTGTAGAGGCACACACCTTTAATCTCATCATTTGGAAGACAGGCTGGTGGATGTCGGTGAGTCCAGACCAGGCTAGACTATATAGTGAAACATTGTCTCAAAACTAGAGTGGATTCCTGAGGAGTTCACCAGTTCCTCAGAGTCTTAGTCTTTTGTTACTATTTTTTTTTAAGTTTTAACAAATACATTTTTGAGAAGTATAATGTGCAGTATATTTGCAGTCACAGCAAATATACCTCCAGGGACTAGCCCTGGCTACCTTGCTTCATCAGAACTATATCTACGCTACAGCTGTCAGGCTCCTGTGTGGCCTGCTTCCCGTACTGGGCCTCATTTAGCACTTCTGATTACTTTGTAGGCAAAATGAGTAGCTGAGACCTGTACCCCCATTTCACCATGGCACAGAGAGGCCATGAGACCTGTCTGTGGTCACAGAGGTGCTAACTAACAGAGCCAGGATCTTGTCCATGCCCCCGTTCCTGCCTGTGACTCCCCCTGCCCTTTGAGCTGCCTTTGGCTACTGTCTTTCCTCCTGGGTGGCAGCAAATGCACTCCCTGGTGCTAAGATGTCCCTGAGAAACGAGAAGATGCCAGGAAGCAAACAGGAAACATGAAAACAAGGCATCTCAGCAGCATCTCCTCTCTCTCCATCCCTTTCTGGCTACAGCGTTGATGATGTCATACATCCTGGGGTTGGAGAGAATGGGAAGGAAGCGCTGGAGGACAGGACAGTTGTGTCATGTGGGTGGCTAAAAGGATCCATTTCCCATTGGGTCCCTTGAGGTGAATGTTCCTCAGCACACTACACGCCCTCAAACATTCCCCGCTACTATTGTATGTCATTTCCCTCCTTCTGTGCCACCTCAGGACACCTGATTTAAACAACCAACTCTGCCCAGAGGCTCAGAAAATGTCAGGCTCTCTGCAGGTCTCTGTACTGATCACATCAGGTCCAGAGGATCAGGTACATTGCTACCAGGTTATTAGTAAGCAAGGACTTACTCTGACTCTGTCCTTTGCTTCTGTGGAGAATGTTGGCTATGGAGACAGTAAGCCAGAGAGACCTGACTTGCCTCTACTGTGGCAATACCTGGCTCTCCTGGAGTGAAAAGCTCCAGGGTTATTGTCATCCCAGCAGCTTCTTGGTGAGTTCTGGGCCAGTGAGAGACCCTGTCTCAAAGAAATACAGTAGATGGTATGGGTTGTTTGTAGATGTCAGGCACCTCCATATATGTACACACATATACAAGTGCATATACAAGAACCATAAGGTGAATGTACAGGGCTGTGGAGATGACTCAGTCAGTAAAGTTGTTACCTTGAAGGCATAAGGACTCGAGTCTGGTCCCTAGAACCCACATTAAAATGGCAGATAGTGGTATAGAGTCCTAACACCAGTGGCCAGCCTAATCTACTTAGTGAGTTCCAGGCCAGTGAAAGACGTCTCAAAAACAAACAAAGAAACAAAGAAACAAATAAACCAGTCAAGGCAAATAGTATCTGAAGATTGACAGGAGAGGTGGTCCTTTGTCTTTTGCCCACAGCCCATGTGCATACACCCCCTCCTCCCATGGACACTGCAAGTATGCCTACACATACGTACACACAAATAAATAAATAAATAAATAAATAAATAAATAAATAAATAAATAAAAGCAAACATGCAAAGCCTCTGGGTGGCCACCAAAGAAGTCTTACAAGGTTGTTGGATGCAGCATCTTCCTCCTAAATTTACAAGGTACTTCTAGGCTTGCGTTCCCTTGGGAGGATGCTCGCGCTCAGGCCTAGCCATCCTTTTCTGAGCGGTCCCCATGTGCTGTCTATACCATCCGTATAATGTCCAATGCCATCGGGGGATACAAGTGGTCCTCAATAGATGTTGATGGAAGAAACAGCACCAAGCCCATTCTGGCAAAGGTGTGGCCCACCTCTTGTTTCCTGAGGGACAGCTGGACTTAGATGAAGGCTTGTCCAGTGGCCAGTCTGAGTCCTGGCCTGGGACGGAAGGTCATGATGACCTGTCTCCATGGCAGCTTCCAGGCCTCGCCTTTGCTTGTTTTCTGGGAGCCTCAGTGTCTGCCCACAATGGCATGGCTCCTTCAGCCACCAGGATTCTTGGCGCAATGTGCAGGGCCACATAGCTTGTTTCCATGGTAAGTATGGTAGGGATGACCGCCCGTCCTTGGCTTTTGCTTACTCCTCTTGAGTGTCCCTGAGTTAGGCTGTGCCAGCTGCTCCACTCCACAAGGGGGAGTTTTCTGCTGTGGGAGGTAGTCACCTCAAACTTGGCTGAGCTTTGAGCTAATAGATTTTCTTGTAGTTTTTTTTTGTTTGTTTGTTTCTGATGTTCCATTCTGTTTCCAAAAGGGGGCTAAGGTGCCTACCGGGAATATTGAATTTGGAAGGAAACTTGGGTATCTCCAGACCTCCTTGGTCCTGAAGATGGGACTGGAAAGGTTACCAAAGCCATGTGACTTGCTTGGGGGAACCAAGTAAGTGTGGAGCTGGCTGAGACGAAATCACCTGTCTCCTAAGGCCTATGTTCCCTCTACTGTGGCACTTCTTGTTCTCCTGGAATGAGGGTTTTCAAGGTTACTTCCATCCTAGGACATGAGATATGAAAGAACAGAAATGCTTGGAGTGGTCAGGTACCTCCCCACCACCCACAATGGACAGACAGACAGATGGACAGATGGACATGCACACACACATACACTACAACACACACACACACATACACACACATACACACACACATACACACACTCGGAGTAATGGATCAGAAACCACCTTACATGCAAAATGTTTTCGTTTTTGTCAAAACTAAGGATCAGCAGGCTATATTTGGCGACCAGCTTTTGTTAAGCTGCAGACCCAGGAGGACTTTGGAATACTTAAATTGCTGCACAAAAACTAAATTCCAGAAGAGAGACTACATGTGATACCCAGTTAAAAATATCTGTACCCTGATTCCCTCTCGAAGAAGCTTGACAAAGCCTGGATTAGATGATGTGTTTAGTTGTTCACAGGGCTATGGTTCTAAGGCTTCTCAGACTATGGAGAAGTCATCCTTACAGGTAGGGCTGGCCCCCTTCCTGGGACCCAGATCTAACAATGCAGCTTATCTCTGTCATCCATCAGACACCAATGGCCTTTCTTATATTCTACGTTGTTGCTATTTCTCTCCCTGTCCCCCTTCCCCTCCCTCTCCCTGTCCCCCTCCCCCTCCCTCTCCTCCTCCCCCTCCCTCTCCCTCTCCTCCTCCCCCTCCCTCTCCCTCTCCCCCTCCCCTTCCCTCTCCCTCTC
>NW_021604617.1:10900021-10901744 GCF_004785775.1 Grammomys surdaster
CCTCTCCTTCTCTGTCTCCCTCTCTGTCTCCCTCTCTCCCCTCCCTCCCTTCCTCCTCCCTCTAATAAATTACAGGAAACATCCTAAGGCAAGTGGGTGAATTAGAGGCTCAAAGGTCTGAGGAGGTGACACAGCTGCCCAAGGTATCCTAGTGGTGGCCTAGCTAGACAGAAAGTAGCTGAGATGTTGCCAGAGGTGGCGTTGACCTGCGTAGGGGACTGTGAGCAAACACCAGCCAATAGCATCACAAGGAAAATGTCTTTCCTGTAAGAGAGAAATATAAAGATGCTTGCAGCCTGGTTACCCCTGTCTCCTCCCCACCATGGCAAGATCTCAACTAGTTCCTGTCTAGCCAGGCCACTTGTTTCTTTTTAAGTCAGTGAACCAGAATAGCCACAAATCAAGCCGGAAGTGCATGATAACCCACTGAACTCTGCATAGCCTCAACTGGGTTTTCTCTGAGCAAATAAACACCAACCCCAATCCCTGCAGCTGGGAAGTGTCCAGTGAGCTTCCAATTCAGCCGAGACTTCAGCTTCAGTCCAGTTACTGCCATAGTTGGAGAAAGAAAGAGACAAACAAATGTGACAGCTCACAGAGCCATAGGCAAGCTTGTTGGAGCATTCATGCAGGCTGAATACATACATGTAGAGTTTAAATACGAGATGACACCAGGAAAGTCTCATGCACAGCGATGCGAAGGCAGAAAATGGACCTGGAACTCCCCCCTCTCCAAGATTTCAGACATCTTGTGCTGCTGTTGACTCCAGGCAGGGTGGCAGCCAAGAAGTATTTCATGGGCTCATAAATATAATAATATTAGAACAACACCAACAATAAAAAACCCTTCTCTAACTGATTAGGCCCAGATTGGCCATCCCATAAATCAATGCTTAATTGGAACTCTTAAGTTGTGAATCAGCATGTCTCAGATCTCCAATCCGTATGAGGATATCTTAGAAAAACACAACATACAATTGGAGTTTTCCCAGAGTCGTTCTCAATGACCCCCAGCAACTCCACCTTTCAGCACATTCACCTTGAAAGCTCTCCCTCTCTGCTTCCTGGTTTGGCCAGCATCTCGGGATAGGAAACAAGAGGCCATCCTTCATCCTGTTATGTTTCCGCACAGGACCAATCCACAGCCCTGTCCTACCTCCCTGGCCAGGTCCATCTGTGGCAGAGAGATGCTGGCATGGCCTTTGTCATCTGTGTCACAAAGACAGGAAGGTCCAGATGTCCTCCCAGTGATGGGCATGTGGTAGGTAGCCAGCTCATATTTGGCTGGTGAATGTTTGCTGGGTCTAATTAACTTAAGGGCAATGAATTTCTGGGTTAAATGACAAACATGGTCGTCCTTTGTCCTCTTAGGAGAGCAGATCCCAAAGTGCTAGCCATGGGAGCTGGGAAGATGGCTAACTTTCATCTAACTTGAAAACCCCAAAAACCTACATAAAAGCTAGACCCCAGTGGTGTGGTGTGGTGTGGTGTGGTATGGTGTGTGTGTGTGTGTGTGTAGTGTATGTGTGTGTGTGTGTGTGTGTGTGTGTATGTCTGTCTGTAATCTCTGCTCCACTATGGGGGCTTGGGAGGTGGAAAAAGAAGAGTCTCTGAAAAGCTCCTGGACTACCTAGCAGTTGAGAATGACAAGCTTCAAACAAGGCTATCTTTCCCCGTCTCTCTCTCTCTCTCTCTCTCTCTCTCTCTCTCTCTCTCTCTCTCT
>NW_021604617.1:10901754-10915826 GCF_004785775.1 Grammomys surdaster
TCTCTCTCTCTCTCTCTCTCTCTCTCTCTCTCTCTCTCTCTCTCTCTCTCTCTTCTCATCCTTTCCTTCTCCCTCTTTCCCTCTCCCTCCTCTCCCCTCTCTCTCTCACACAGACACACTTTTTTTTTCTGAAATGCCACCTGGCCCTGCCTGTTGGACAAAAGTTACCTTTGGAGATTTGGGAGTGGACACAGGTGTTTCTTCGTGTGAATAGAGGACAATTCTTGCTCTGCTTCTGGTAGAGTTCTAAGGCAGGAAGTATTTTTGAACACCCTTCTCCTTCACACCATCTCCAAAATACTCTCCTGTGATGTTCTTCTGCCTTTGACAGCCCCATTTCAGGGACACCAGGCACCTCCACTTCCCCTCACCAAGGGCTCTTTGTTAGGGGCCTGCTAGTGCCCACCTCTGCTCCCATTAAGAACTTTTAGGGTTTATAAGTGTCCTGGGCTAGGAATTCTTATTTCCCTGGCCATCCCAACCCCCAGCATACCCACTACTTTTCTTCCCTGTGAGGAGGACACATATATAGCCATCCACGCATACCGTGTGCTGGTGGCCTCCTGGCTTTCCTAGGATCTCAAGGACTGAAAGAGATCTCTGTGTCAACAAGGCATCCCAGTTTACTTCAGGGAAACTGAGGCTCATAAAAGTGCACTGAATTACCTAAAATTGTCACAGGCTTCTTGCAGCCTGTAGGTCCTCTCTCTGGCTCAAGCCTTAGCTACGTCATAGGAAACAAAATACTCATTTGGGTCCTCACAAACTGCTCATGAATTAGAAGATGGTTGAGGGTGTGGTCCCCACTTTCTGTTGACACTTTTATCTGCTTCTACGTGCTTCTCTTGCTGCCTGACATGATCATAGACACACCAATGCAAGATCTCAGAGGAAGCTCTGTCTTTTTCCACTATGAGTCTCTGGAAGGGAAGGAGATGCTGACAGTGATATTTGACGTGTTGAGTTTTACACAGTATGAAGTGCCATGGTATTCCTACAGCTGGCTGGACAACACATCCTTATAAACTTCTCATTGAGACACCCTGGTCTACATTGGTCTCTCTACTTTGTAAGGAGATATCCCATCACTAAATAAGTTATAAGAAAAATGAGCTCACAGAATAAAAGACAATGCTCTGAAAGAGAAATATGTTAACAACTTATCTATCTGGCCAGGAATTGACATCTAGAGCATATATGTAACATGTCAACTGAAAAACAGATGAAGGGGCCAGTGAGATGGCTCAGTGAGTAGGGGAGCCTGCTGCTAAGCGATGACCTGAGTTTAATCTCAAGGATCTGCATGGTAGAAGGATATAAATAACTCCAACAAAGTTGTACTCCGACCTTTACACATACTTCGTGACATGTGCACACACACACACAAACACACACCACACACACACAAACACGCAGTCACTCGATTGATTGTTCCATCATCAATAATGGCTGATGAACGTTGAGTATGAGTTCTCCAAAGAAGATATGCAAAGAACACATAAATACATGGAAAGATACTCAACGTCTGTACTCGTTGGGGAAATTCCAAAAGATGTCACAATGAGGGGCCACTACCTCACCTCTGTTAGCATGTTAAATTAACAACTGCACACTGGCAGGGGTTGAGAGGAGCTAGGGTTGTTATACAGTGTTGGTGGAGATGGAGCAGGGAGCTGGGGAAGAACAGCACGATCCACTTCTTCCCTTCTTGGTAACCTTCCATGGACCTTTGCTGCTTAGCCTTGCAACCTGTTTAGCTAACAAGACAATGTGAATGGTGCTATGTGTTGGCTCCAAATCCTTGCCTCAGAGACCTTGTGCTGCTTCTTTCTGTTTTGTCCAGCATTCGTTGCCATGACAACATGTTTACCAGCATGTTGGAGGAGGAAACTGGAGGGCAGAGCCAAACTACCGAATTTGTCCAAGGCTAAGCATGTTTAGATCATTAGAATACAGCACAACCTTAGGACAAGTAAGAAACCCCCAGTCCAAACAAGCAGAGCCTCTAGCTGACCCCTAGCTGACCCCTAGGTGGCCCCTGGCTGACCCCTAGCCGACACAAGATGATCACTGTTGCGTGTCCCTAAGACTTTGTGTTTCGTAGGTAGCATTGCCGTGGAAGTAGATGACTAACATTGGGGATTACCCCATGTAAATTTTAGATCACTCCTCTTTCCTGGTTGCAACTAACTGCATCTTTCACGCCATCTGGCTACTGTAAAATGTCTATTCTGAGTCCATTTTTTTTTTCTGTTCTTTGATAACATAGCCACCTGCTCAGCTAAAATCCTACATTTCCCAGCTTCCCTTGCAGAAAGCAGGTGTCATGTAACTACTCTGGCAAACTGTGTCCTGACTGGGAATCCTGGAAGGAGGGTGGAGACATGCTGCCCTTTACTTTTCTTATAGCCTGCAGTGAGAATTCATAATGGATCTGACTTTATAGTCTAAATTCAGAGTGACTGGGAGGAAAGAGGCAAAGATCTGGAGTCTGGATGGCATGGCCACAGTGCCAAGCTTGAGTTGCCTTGCTTATGGTCCTCTTGTTCACATGAGAGGAAAAAAAAACATTTCTTGGGCAGTGAAATAATTCAGTGAATAAAGGCACTTTTCCATCAAGCCTTAAAACCTGAGTTCAATTCCTGGGAAGGAGACCCCCACCCACAGGTCCTATAGCAGTGTGTGTTTTTAGCTCCCAGCACACCAATCGCAAGTGGATGTCACCACAGCTGAGGACAGGGGAATGTGTTGCCCTTTGACCCTCTTGTATTCCATTCCACAGAGGAGTCTACCCTGACCAGGACTGCTTACATATGCACGTCTCTTTAGGTAAGCTCCCTACCCAAAGGCTGACTACCTTGTACAACTGGACCCAGGGAGGCTCTAAGAACAGTAGATAATGTTTTATTAGCAACAAAGGAACTCTGTCCTAGGAATGGGTAGGTATGACAGACCCTTTAAGATCTAGCCTTGTAGATGCAGATGTCAGTGGTCTGGGTTGTCACCTGAAGCCATGTCGACATCCTTGGGCCATGCTGCCACTGGGAGTCATATTGATCTGAGTGGCTTTCGCCGTCACCTAAGACCATGGTGATGTTCATGGTCCAGGCTACCTCTAGGGCCTTGTCTAGGTCGGTGGTCCATCTACAGCTGGAGACCCTGTTTGTGGTCTTGTGAAACCCCGTGGAAGCCCATGATCTGTGCTCCCACAGACTGTAAAGAACAACGGAGCTACTTTTTCAGTGATATCAACTGGTGCAGATGCATAGCTGAGAAAGAGGGACATAGAAGGTTTCTATGGCAACCCCCATCCCTCCCCCAACCCCAAAGTAGCAGCCTCAACAGGAAACCATTGAAGAAAACTCATAAAAAGTTTGATAAGGAGGCTGACGTTAGCAATCCACAATTGATGGCTCCTGGTAAGGGTGCAGGAGGGAAGCACTTAGTTCTATTTAAAGGGCAGGCCGGGGAGAATTTGACTGTGCTCTAGTGAGTGTATAGAGAACACAAGTTGGGCTTGTGTTTTTACTATTTGTCTTTTTCATTTAAATTTTTTTTAAATCATTTACTTTTTGAGGGGAAGTTGTAAGGGTCAGGGGAACATAGAAGGACTGAGAAATAAGTGTGATTCGGGGTTTGATGGAAAATTCCTAAAGAATCAGTAAAAATATTATGTTGGAAAAAAAATCTAATCTTGCTCAAGCTGGCACTAAGATTCATAGACGTGAAGCAGCAATGGGAAAAGGCAGTTCCCATTTACTGAGCACATATTATATGGCAGAAAAGAGGCACTTTCTTGAGGTATCTCCTGAGGGTCTCATGGCAGCATGGTGAGGTACACTTTGTTAAGACCCCCAATTTAAGGATGAAGAAATAGGTTCCACACAATTAGGCACAATGTTCAAGGTCTACAGCAGTAAGGGACACGTGCTTGTTGGATTGTAGAGTTGTATATCTCTGTCTTGCCTTTTACCTAAAGACATGACCTCTATGCCATTAATACAGTGGCATTGGCTAATTAGCCCACGGGCACCAGAACACTTCCTACCTTCTCTTGCCTTGAGGTCAGGACCATATGACTGTGCTTCCAAAGGAATGGAGGCAGAGCTGGTGTGCAACTGTTCTTAGGTGTGACACTTGCCAGCATTCTGGAGGAGCCATCACCTCTCTCTTCCTGTGTGACAGTAACCCTGGGAGCCAGATGTTTCAGTGATGGCACCTGAGCATCAGGGAGCCTAGATCCCCAAATGACTGTGAGGACGAGATGAAAAACCATCCAGTGGAACCTTCTAGTAATCAAGACGTCAGGGGAGCAAAGCTTATCCTATCCGGAGGAATATATCACAAAGTATAGGAATAGATTTATATAGTTAGGCTTTATATTTGCTTATTCTGATCTTCAAAACAACCATAAGAGCTGGAGTGTATTATGAGCCTCCATTTTTAAGAGAGGAAGCCAAGTGTAGGAGAAGACCATTCCAAGGGTGGATAGGTGGTCAGATCAATGGTCAGCACTTGGTACTTTCCCCCATTCTGCAATTTTCTAACTTCCTAGCTCATGTTATAAAAAAGCAAGCAGAACCTCTGAGGGAGTGACGGCCCCAGCCTGCAAAGTCTGGCAGACTAAATTAAACACCTTGAAGGACTGAGAGGCTAGGTGGGCAGCAGACAGGTGCACCAAATTCCAGAGGTTCAGATTCTTAAGTCAACAAGAGGCTGCGGGCCTGTAGCTCTTCAGACTCCGGGGTGGTCCTGGGGTGGGTTGGTCCCAAGGTTGGTTCTGTCTAGCAGTCAGTGTACAGATCTTTAGCTGGAATTACAAGTTTAAACCATCTCTATTTGTGACTTGAGGTAAGTTGCAACTCTGCCTTTAGACAGGTTCATCCATTTGGAAAAATTTACTGAGTTGCACTGTTGTCTTAGAACCTGCACTGGCCTCTGAGGACCACACCCTCGCCCACACTGCTTACATTTGCACACCCCTTGGCCTCTATTTAAACCTAACCCTCATGTCAGGACCTTAAAGATGGATTCGGGGCTCATTGGGCCTCTTTAGTGGCCTGTGAATAAATCTCCTTCACTATAACTTGACTCTAATCGGCATGTTGAGGATGGCTGGCCAAGCCCACCTTTTAGGGCTGCAGGGCTCAGGTTCCAACTCTAAAGACCACCGTAATGCCAGTGGCTTGACACATGGACCATCCCTTCTGTGCCTTCCCTCCTAAATCCTCTCTCCTTTGCTCTCTGATGCCTGACATACAGATCCACTACCTTGCTCAGCTGAACCACAGTCTTCCATCCTTCAAGGCTTATTCTGGGCCTGTATCCCTCCAAAGAATCCCCTTTCCTTCTGGATCCACTCTGTGAATGGAGCCTGTCCTCTCCAGTTCCACAGAGCCCCTTTCTGTCCCTCATGTTTGCTGCACATGGAAAGGCAGCTGTCAAATCTGTTCTTGTCACCTCCTGTGGATTCCACACAGAAGGACAAGAGCACCTGACATTCTCTAGCTTCCAGGAACCAAGAAGGGACAATAATTTTACCACATGGGAGACCAATGTGTGGCTGCCCCTCAGAAGTGGCTCCAGGAATAAGTGCCCAGGGGCTCTATATTCAAAGGCACTTGAGGGAGGGGAAGGGACATATCTACTTTTGTGCTAAGCCCTCCTGACTGAAGTACCAATTCTCCTGCCTCCTCCTGTACTTAGTTTCCCTGTGGTCACATGATTTCTGCCTCAGCGATCCTGGTAAGAGATAGAGTTATTTCAAGGAACATGGCAGCAATAGCCTTTAGAAAAAGCATGTTGAGAATTTACCAGGGTGAGAAGTCTTGTGTCAGGAGGGGTCAGTCCCTGGAAGCCAACTCCTAGTGACTTTATAGATGAGAACAGGGAGAAAAGTGGATTTATTTATTTATTTATTGTTCTGATTGTTTACATCTGTGAGATATTCACACAGGTTACAGCAAGATGACATTTGTTTGTGAATCTGGGAAACTGTGTTGTTCCTTTGCCCTGACACATAAGGGTGGGCTCTGTCACCATCAACCTCTGCGGCCACAGCAGGCTATGCCAGGCTTGGGGAGCAGAGCCAGGACTCTTCAGGGCTCACCTGCACCCTCTGTTCAGATCGCTCTTTCTCCTGATTCCTGTGGAGGATTTTCTTTTTCTCCTGGAAATGAGTGTGGGAATCAGTACAGTCAGAGGCCAGGAAGCTCATGGGGTTGAATGGCGAGCTGTAATAGGGAAATCTTGGGGGACAGAGTCAGGCCCACTTCCAATGACCATGTTTATAGGGTACAGGGTTTTAAGAAAGCCTATAGCCTGAATATTATAGTCTATACCAAGACTGTTACAGTTAGAAGCATATTCTCATCTTTACAGTGGAATATGATTTAGCTATTAAAAAGAATGCATTGTTAACAGATAGGATAATGTGACTGAATTCCAAAGTAATTACACTAAGAAAGCAGTCAGAGAGGAAACAAAATATGCTGTATGATTCTATTTATTTAAAACCCTTCAAAATGATAAAAAAATAACTGAAGTAATTTGGTGAGCTCTGGACCACTGGGAAACCCTATGTTAAAACATCTACACACACACACACACACACACTCATACACACAAACACACACACACACACACACACACACACACACAAAGGCATGCAGAAAGGGCCTCAATAAAACTCACACGGTACACAGACATTTTCATTCTCTTGACTGCAACAATAATGGTAATGATTTCATGATTTTATTTTTATTTACTTATTTATTAAATTTTAGTTTATTTCTAAATATTCTTTTCCCTTGGGTTTATATACATGGTGAAATTGTCCACATGAAACAAATTTAGTTTATTGTATGCCAAGTATATCTTTATGAGTCTGTCTAAGATTTTCTTAACATGTGTATACATTTTGACCCAATAATTCTGTTTCTGGTAACTCCCAGAGGAAAGAATTGAAGAAGTGTGCAATTTGTGTTTAAGATTGTCAGCGTGCAGCATAGAAGGGTGAAAACAACCAGAATGCCCAATGGGGGGTCTGGCTAAACAAATAATGTTGTAATAAATCCCAGATGGTGATGGGCGAGTAGTCTATATGGTTAAACAACAGCAAGAAAAGCACTAGTTACTGTGATCCAGAAAGTGTGCGTCCTGTGGACTCTGTTTACAGACCAGTGTGAGCGCCATGATAGTGCTGTGCTATAAAGGAAAGGAAGGCTGCAGATTTATACTGAACGCCCACGATGTCATTTCTGGGTGTTGAGTGGGGTCACCATTGTTTGTAATCTTCCTGCTCCGTGCAGTATTCCAGGTATTTTTTTTTGAAATGTGTCACTTTTGAAAGTAGGAAACAATGTAGGATAATAAACTGTCTCCTCCTTTTCCTCTAATCCTTCACCCTCTTCCCTTTTCCCTCCTCCTCTCCCTTCTTGTCTCTCTTCCTCTTCCTTCTCCTTCTTTCTCCCTCTCTCCCTCCTCCTCCATTCCCTTCCCCTACCCTTCCTCCTCCTCCTCCTCTCTCCTTCTCCAATCCTTCCCCTCTCCCTCCTCCCATTCCCTCCTCCCCCTCCCTCTGTCTTCTCTCCTTCCCTTCCCTCTTCCTTGTTTCTCCCCTCAATTTCTTCTCCCTTTCCCTTCTCTCCCTCTCCCTCTTCCTTTACTCTCTTCCACTTCCCCCTCCCACCTCTCTCCTTCTCCTCATCTCTCTCCTCCTTCCTACTCCTCCACCATGAATTGACCATTCAAGCAGATGCAGTTACCCCAGGATGCAGACCCTTCAGGTAGCTATACTTGAAGTTGACATACTTTGAGGATAGCTACAGTGCTGGTTGATACAGTGATAAGTTAATGCCAACCCAGGTTTTGTTTGTTTTAAATATATATTTATTTCTTTAGTGTGTGTGTGTGTATGAACATACAGCACATAGTCCAGGGCCTACATGTAGAATAACTTGCAGAGGGTGGTTCTTTCCTTTCACTATGTAGGTCCTGGAGATCAGATCACCAGGCTTGGAAGTTTTACCAGAGGGCTATCTCACTGACCAGAGGGCTATCTCACTGACTCTGTTTTGTTGCTGTTATTGTTTGTTTGTTTTTTGTTTTTCTTAGAAACATGTAACAAAGGCTAGCCTCAGATCCATTATGCAGCTAAAGACGACTCTGAACCTTTGAACTTCTGGCCTCCATCTCCCAAGTGCCAGGATTACAGACGTGAGACACCATGCCTGACTGAAAAGTAAAGGTCACTTTTATTAAAATCATCACCAGTCTCACTAGAAAAGCCCAAGGAGAAAACTATAGATAGATGTTTTCACCATTTTGAATTTTTACTTGAAAGCCTGTATTTTATCTTTGGCTACAAATACTATTAATTATTTTCTAGAAGGTACCTGTGAGATATCCACTCCCAAGTAAGCATGGCTATCTGTCAGAGGAGACAGTGTCCCCGAGTAAAATCATGGTCTACAAAACAATAGCCAGAGAGCTAAGCTAGCAATTCATACAGTGGCACACACAGCCTCCTTCGAGTCAACACTCTATTTTGGTTGATGGAAGAGGGCTTTATGCATCTTCTCAGAGAATTAAAAAGATATGCTCAAGGACCTAGACATAATAGAATTATTCATTTGCATAGTGTCCCCAGGAATCATGAAACTGAGACCTTTAATCAGTGAATGGGTAGCAGAGGAATCTAGTGACCACCGAAGCCACCAAAGTGGGTAAAAGGCATGTTGGAAGTACAGGACTCCTTAGGGGATTTTAATAAAACATGGCATTATTACAACTTCAGGTTCCATACCACAACTGACTTCTAGAGAGTGCTACTGGTTTGATTTTGGTGTGGCATCAAACAGGACACCTTGAATGAAAAGAAGGCAATGTAAAACCAATTCTTCTGTATGCAGCTGTTATCTGAGTGGTCACACATCTTGGGAGACACATGTCCTCCATTACTTTCACGATGCTGGTGCAAATGCCAACAGCAAAGCAGGGTTGTGGGAGAAGATGACAGAAGAAGAAGATTCGTGTTATCCTGAGAATAGTTCAGATCTTCTGGGCTAAATCTGCAGCAGGGCATGCTTGGAATGTTCTAGCAACAGCAAGGATCACTGGAGATGTGGCTATGGGAAGCTGTAGAGAATGAAGTCACAGAATGGATATTAGCTAGGCCATATGTGTGCCTCCAGAGAAGTCCTAAAAATGGAGGGTTCCTTGTCAAGAGAGCTGGGGAAGCCTAGGAGTGTGTCAGCAGGGTATGACACAATTTGATTTTTCGATGGAGATTGGATCTTTGGATCAAATTGAATGGGAGGCTATGGTCAGGGTCTGAGTTGCTGGCACACAGCAGGTGTTTAATAGGAGTATTCTAGGTGAAATAATCTCCTGTATTTCTGTACCTGTCAGGGAATAAGGAATGTCAGCCAGCATGTGACTCAGTAACAAACAGCCCTCAAGAATTCAGTGTTTTTTGTTTTTTTGTTTTTTTTTAAAGATGAACATTATTTCTTGCCTATGTTCTTTGAAGGCCATGTTGGCTGTAACTCTGGTGAGAGACAGAAGTGAGTTAATAGTGGAGACTAATACAGTCTAACAGGGCTATTCTGACAGTGAGAGCATCATCAGCTAATTACAGACTAACCTGAATTAGAATATTTGACTAAGCCTTTTGCTCACCGTGCCAGGCAAAGGCCATCTTACAAGAAGGCAGCTGCCAGAGTTGAGTCATCCACTTTGTATACAAAAGACAATGAATATGATTCATACCTAAAAAACAGGCTGAAGCGTGATGGCCTTTTTACCCCGGGAGTGTGGAGCTTGTCATTACGATTGCTTAAAGTGTTAGGTGTGGGCACATTAAAGGAACAATACTTAGGACTCTGAAAGAGGGTCTTGGTCACATTAAGTGTGTACTAGTCCATTTTCTGTTATTATGACAAAAGACTTGAGGCTGGATACTTAATAAAGAAAAGATACACATCTAGATTGCAATTGTAGCCATGAGAAAGTATAACATTAGCTTATCTTCACTTAGATGGGGGCTCCTAATGCTGTTTCTTAGTAGAAGGATCCTAACTGTGTGCACGTGAGGGTGTGTATGTGTATATGTATATGCTTGTGTGCGCGTGCGCGTGTGTGCGCGTGTACAGGATGGGGAAGCCAGAGGACAACGTTGGCTGTTATTCCTCGGTTGCTGTTATTTTGAGACAGTGGCTTTCATTGGCCAAGTAGGCTGCTTGACTATCTGGCTAGCTAGCACTAGAGACCTGCTGTCTCTGCCTCCCCAGCACTGGGATAACAAGCCATGTTTATGTGGGTTCTTAAGGGAACAGATCCAGGTCTTAAGCTTTGAAGGCAATAACATTACTGAATTAGTATTCATGCCAGGCCCACAGCTAAGATCCTACTTGTAAAAACTAACCAGGGTCCCTTAAAACAATATTTCAAAAATGATGTACCCTATGATATAATGATCTGCTCCTAGACCCCAACTTGTTCACACAGATATCCAATCCTAGAGAGAACACAATGAAGATATAGTCAAGCTGTAATAAGGCTTTTGCTACTGAGAGCAGAAGTCCTTGATGGGAAAGGGGTCCTGTTAACGTGATTCTTGAACCTTACTCTAGAAATACTTGTGGAGGCTGGGGCAGGGGCTTTTCCAAGCTTGTTTATGTCTTCTAAAAGAAAGAACAGTCTTTTAACAATAGGAAGTCAGGGGCTTGGGAGCTAGCTCAATCCATAAAGGCATGAGGACATGGGTACAAGCTCCAGAATCTACATGGATCAAGACAGGCAGAGCTCATGTACTTTAAATTCAGCCCTGGGGGACAGCATCAGGTGGGTCTCTGGGCTTGTTGGCTGGCCAGTCTAGCCTAACTGAGGGCCCAGTGAGTGGTCCAGGTTTTGTTGTTGTTTGTTTTTCAAAGTGGGTGTTAGAAAAACTTGATATCCACCTGCAGAAGAATGGATTCCGTACCACTGACTGACCTTGTACACAATTAAATTCAAATCAGATCAAAGACCTGGATCTCAACTCTGAGGGACTGACACTGCTGGGCAGAAATAGGGGTGCTCTTTAACAGACGGCTTTAGCAAGACCTTTCTGGATAAAATTCCAACTCCACAGGAACCAGTCTCGGGAACAGGAACCAGTCGCCTCGGGAATCAACCAGTGACTGCAGGAATTCTGAAGTTTCTTGACAGCCAAAGAAACAACAAAAAGACAACCAGCAAAATAAGAGAAAAGTCTTTCTTAACTATACTTCAGAATCGACAAGGAAGTTCAAAAATTAACCCAAAACTCCCCAAACTGCCAGCCAACAAACGTGCTAACGAAACGAACAGACAGCTCTCAAAAGAGGAAACACAAATGACAAATAAGTATTTTCAAAAGTGTCCAACATCCCTAGCACCAGGGAAATGCAAAGTAAAACTATTTTAAGACAGTGCCTCACCTTAGTCAAAATGGATCTCAGCAAGAGACCGGACAATGAATGCTGTTGAGGACGTGGAGGAAGAGATAACCATGTTCAGTGCTGGGGAGAGTGTAGGGTAGCCCAGCCACTATGGAAATTAAAAAATGAAACTACCGTATGACCCAGATGAACTGTTCCTTGGCATGCACCCATAGGACTCTGCGTACCACCACTGTGACACTTGCAAGTCCATCTTCATTGCTGGCATACTCACAGTAGCAAGAAGAGAGACATAGCCTAGAATCCCATCAGCAGATTCATGGGTAATGAGAATTCGCTGTGTATAAGCGATGAAATCTTACTTAGCTGCTAACAAAAATGAAATCACAAAGCCCTCAAGAAGATAGATGCTCCAGAACCCACCTGGGAAGTATAATATTAAGTGTGTGTACGTGTTGGGGGGGAGACCCCCAAATGCCGAACAGCAAAATCAGCATGTTCTCAGTCACACGAGGAACCTAGGTTGTTATGTATAAATGCATGTATGTTAAGGGGTGTAAATGTGGGTCAGATCTAATAGAAAGGAAACCAAGAAAGGGTAAAAAGGATTTCTGAGGAAGGGGTTGGGGAGGCACAAAAGGGCAGATGTGACATGAAGGTGGAAACTGGGGGGGGGGGATAAGAAAGGAGATGGGGTGGAGGAGATGACCGGGAAGAACTGATGGAGTGCACAGTGTTTGAAAAGGTCACAGTGGTGTATAATATCATATATGCTAAGTTAAAAAGTGAAGGCTGGAGAGATGGCTCGGCGGTTAAGAGCACTGGTTTCTCCTGCAGAGGACTCAGGTTCAGTTTTCAGCACCCACAGAGTGATTATTGAATGTATGTAACTCCAGTTCCTGGAGATCCAGTCTCCTCTCCTGACTTCTGGTAGCAGGTATGCACATGGCGCGCACACACACAGGCAAGACACACATACACAGGCAAGACACGCATACACATGAACTACAAGGAAACACATCTAAAAAGATGCTTTAAGATGCCCTTTTAAAGGCTGGAAGTGGACAACTCCCAAAGAACAGCGCCTAGAGGCTGATTGCTACCTCTATACACATGATTGAATACGTACTTGCACCAGAAGACACTCATGTCCCCCAAACCTTCACAAAACAAGACAGTAGAAAGGACAAAAAAGACTGAGACACACGGCAGCAGCCTGCTCCTGGCCCCTGCACAATGCCTTCTTCTCTAGGTCTGGGAGCTCCGTGCCTTGAGCGAACTGTGTGCAGACTTCAGTGTGGTGGGCAGTGTGGATGAGAAGTCTGACTCGCTTTCTTCAATTAATGCGTCAGTAACTTGCCAGAGCTACTGAGAGTCCTGGCCATTTTCTCAGCTTCACAGTCGACTCGCTTGGACTTGGCTGACCATTAGTAAAAACCTCCATCCAGGAGGCCCTTCAATCTTTGAACTCTGGCTCCCACCACATCTGCTTCTGAGAAGTCTTAATCTTCCCGACTCCAGAACGCGCATGCGCCGGTTCCTTATTGTTAGGTGACTTTGCGGTACAGAACCATTAGCTCTTACTCACTTCCGAGATTAACGATGGATCACAGCCACCTCTACCTGGACATGGGTGGGGGTATTTTCAGGTTTTGTCAAGTTCAGTTGGCTTGGGGACACCTTCTGGGAGGCCTCTCTGGTGATCCAGGATGATTTATAGCTCCACTAAGCCGTCTCACAAAAGAGAAATGAACACTCAGGCAGGCGTCTCTGTGGAGAAAAGGCGTGGACCTAAAGCCAAGATGATCTGGGAGGCAAGCTCTTCCCCTCAAGTAGCCCATTGGGTGGCAGCCTTGGAGGTCACACCCAGTTTGGCCCACCAGACTCCTGAATGCTTCCAAATTGGCCCCTGCTTTTGATTTAGTTTCTGTCTTGGTCTTTGTTTTTCAATTTGTGTCTGTGTGAATTCATTGTTTCCCAATCAAAGAAAAACCATGGGAGCACAATGGGTTTTGGAGAGAGTGAGGGTTTGGAGAGGTCTCTCTGGGTGTGTCTGCTGATCCTTCTTCGGGGAGTGCTTCAGCGGTTCTAAATGCATGTGTAACATTGTGTTGCTTAGACTCCAGCAAGGCTCTTGAGGTTTGTAATCAGGACTCCTGAGATTCCCTCACTGTCCTTCAGAGAAGAGCAGGACTCCAGAGACAGTGAAGGGAAACTGGGAGCCATTCAGAAAGGGAAATATTGAGAGCAGGGATAAAACCCTAACCGGGGACGGACTGGTTTGCAAAAATCACATATGGTAAGGTCGATGGTTTTGGTCAGTTGGATATCAAGTTTTATGTGGAGATTGAGCTTGTCAACTAAGAACCAGAAATGGGCTAGGTGCTGTTCTGGGTCCTCTAATTAATGCATCTATGAATATGATTCTATATATCCGCTTTAAGCTCCGCCAGCCATCTTGCAACTGGGGGATTTTTCTTTGAACCAGTGTTGATGGATTTAGAAATCTGACTTTTCTGCAAAAAGCTCTCTCCATTTTGGGGAAGGGCAGCCTTACTGGACTAAGTCATTTGTCATTAAATGTTCATGCAAGGACAACACGAGAGAGAGAGAGAGAGAGAGAGAGAGAGAGAGAGAGAGAGAGAGAGA
>NW_021604617.1:10915836-10978303 GCF_004785775.1 Grammomys surdaster
AGAGAGAGAGAGAGAGAGAGAGAGAGAGAGAGAGAGAGAGAGAGAGATCCTCCAAGTGATGAAGTGAATTCAATGCCTTCTCTCTACAGACTATGTCCCAGATACTGCAAATGACATGTGATAAGCCAGGGTGATTGGAAGGGAGGTACTCATGAGGCAAAAGTAACAACACATGATAGATTCCTGCTGCCAAGCTGAGTGGGTTAAGTCCCTCATCGGTATACAGAAAAATGGCACACGAAAGGGCAAGAACATGCTAACTGGAATTGTCTTTGGATGGACGCATTTAGTTTATTTATTTATTTTTATTTGTATGTATGTGATGTATGTGGTGTGTGTGTGTGTGTGTGTCTGTGTCTGTGTATGTGTGTGTTCCCTTGAAAACCAGAAGAAGTCACTGGATCCCTGGAGTTAAAGTTATAGATAGTTGTAAGCTGTCTGAGACAGGTTCTGGAAACCAAACCCAGGTCCTTTCTAAAGGCTGCAGGAACCCTTTGCAAATACCTTTGTATAGAAAGCTACCTCCTCCCCTCCAGCTTCTGGAGACTCTCTTTAGGACAGAAGGAGAGGAGAATTTATGAGTCTGTGAACATTTGTCAAGATTCAGTATTCTCTAGAGCAGCCGTCCTCAATCTACGGGTCACAACTCTTTTGGGGGGGGCGTGTCAAGCATGGGTTGTGTAAGACCATTGGAAAACACAGGTATTTACAATAGCAATACAATAACAGTAGCAAATGAAGCAGCAACAGAGATAATTTTATGCTTGGGGGTCAACTGTGTAGAAATGCGTTAAAGAGTCACAGCATCAGCAAGTTTGAGAACCACTGCTCGAGAAGCTGTAGCTCAGTTAGTAGAGGGCTTGCCTGGCATGCACAAAGCCCTAGGTTCCATCCCTAACACTGTGTAAATCAGGTGTCAGTACACACCTATAATTCCAATGCTGGGGATACAGAAGATCAGAAGTTCAAGACCACCTTCTGCTACCCAGCCCTGTCTACAAGGTGTCATAAATTCTGCCAATGAAACACCTGCAGAAACAACCAGAGATATGATTCCCCCCTTCTCATTCCTGTCCTTCATCCCAAATTCATAATTAATGATTCTTACCCTTAACAACTGTGAAAAATCAGATGCTAAGTGGTATAAATGTCCATGTTTTGTGAGAAAAGGAATTTATTTCTGGTAGTAAAAGAATCATATCAAAACATGGGGAGGGGGGAAACTAACGTCTTTCTAGAACACTCCAGGGTTTTGCATACATGATTCTTCAAGCAATAGTAGAGTTTTTCTGCAAAGAAAGAGGAGACATATATCTAAACCGCTTTAAAAATTTCAGGTCAACATCAGAACTGAGCCCCTTAATTTAAAAAAGATGTCAAAGCAATTGATGGCTCCTGGAAGGAGAGGCAGCTTTCTTTAAGGGTGTGGCCCATCATAGGTCAACCATGCTCCCGTGACTAGCCCCACACCCGTGAGTATACAGGCTATACAAATTTGACATGGTGGGTTAGTGAAAAAGTAGGTCAGGGACATAAAGCTGGTAGAGAGCAAGGGGATGAATTGTGTGCGTGTATGAAACTCTCAAAGAAGTAATAACAATTTTATAATAAAGAATGATGTTGAAGGCAGAGTCCAGAACAATTGATGAATGGGAGACAATGCTTTGTGACAGGGAGAACATAGCATTTGCAGCCAGACAAAGCTGAGCCAACTCCTTGTTCCAACAGATATAGACTTTCTGTCTGAATGGCTTAACCCCTCCATGTCTTAGTGACATATTTATTTTGAATTCTATGGCTGTTTTACCTGTATATATGTCTGTGCACCACATATATGCCTTGTACCAGAAGAGGTTAGAAGAGGGTGTCAGATTCCCTGGAACTGGAGTTATCAATGGTTGTGGGTGGCCACGTGGGTGCTGGGAGTCGAACCAAGGTCCTCTGCAAGAATAGCATGGGGTTCTAGATGCTAAAGCCACCTCTCTAGCTCTGATTAGTCTATGTATCTAGAGAGCTAACACCAGAATAGTAATGTGTGTGTATTTTAAAAAACATGCTACTGCCTTATGCACTGGACCCTGGGCCTTGCTCTGGCCCCTCCTGGTTCCCTTTTGTTCCACCTGGCTTAGTTCCTGGATTTTGCCCTTTGATTGACTTTTTAAAAACACACCACCTACAATAAGAATTAATTGCCACATTTTAGGATTTTCACAGAATTAAAGTTTATTTTCCTGCACATGTAACAGGCACACAAGGAAAGGAAGGGTTCTCTTCCATGTGGTAACTCGGGGCTCCAAGCTCTCATCTGTAACTCTGCAATGGAACCCCAAACCCTCTATGTCCAGCTGGAGAAGAGAGGGGAGCCTTACTGGTGTCTTGAAAGCTTGACTTGCCCTTGGAGGAGAGACAGGTCCTGGATGAGGGCTAGTTATCCAGTCTTGCCCCAGTGCTGCAGGGACTGGGGAATGAGGTCCTAGCTTATAACAATAAGTGTACTCCAGACAGAAATCCATCTATATATATTAGATTATTGGCTATGAAGTCAAGTGAGCAGTGATTGTGTTGGATAGGAAAATAAACATTCTGCAAAATACTGACAGATGGCTAAAAAAAAATTCAAAACCTAATAGGGAAAAACCAATTTATGATGAATTGATGACTAAACCAACTTACAAGATCCAGTGGCATTTGGGGTGATGCCTTCACTGTTGTTATATTTGAAATCAGTGTGTCATGCTTTTATAAATTGATCAAACAAATATTTGTTATGTTGAATACGTGAGAGACAGTCTACGGGGCCTTGGGTATGGGCTGTGGCTGGCGAGGGGTCATTTATAAAGATAACATTCTCGTCTTCAATATCCCCTCCCCCCGAAGAATCATCAAGACGATCATCTTGGGCAGTTGCCTCGGCTGTAACTAACTGCTGTGGGATTTGAGAGAGGATGGATGGTTTCCATCAGCATGACTCAGTCGCATGGGAACATTCCAGATACATTCAGAGTGTGAGTCTGTCCTTATCTGCTTGCTCCTCGATACCATCACTACTTGTTCCACGGAAACTCCCAGATCTGTTTCTCAGACCTCCTATCTGCTCCATCCTGTTCCCCGCATCTCTGATTCTTTAACTCTGGGCCTCTGGTTGTTTCCACTTCTGTCCTTCTTCTGCACTGGTGGCTGATGGCATTGCCTCGGTGGGCTTCATTTCCTAGGTATGGCTCTGGGTCCCAGATATCACTCATCTCCTCGGATCATTTCTGCCTTGCAGTTGAAAGCATAGAGAACCACTTCAAGGATAAACTCTCGTTCGACTTGGACCTTGAAGAATGTAAAGAATTTCGTTGCATGGACACAAGGTCTTCATCACTAAAATGCCTGACTGAAGTTTAACTGGAACTATCTAAGCTCCATCCATGTCTGGAAAGGCTACTAAATGTTACTCGTTTGCTAATCACACTGCTAGCCGTTCCTGCGATGCTGGCGCGGCAGCTCGAGTCACATCTATTTAGTGAATGTGGATGGCGAAGATGAGGGAAGCCAAGCAGTCTGCCTGCAGTTAATTAGCTGGTCAGTAGACAGACAGGCTTTCTATCTTGTTCTCAGTCCTTCTCCAGCTCTGTTAGCGTGCCACAGAGTATCACGGGAATTCCAGTGAAAGGACTGAGTTATTTCAAATTCACTTCCATTCAGTAAACAGTAACACCACCCAAGAATATTTGCAGTGCCACCAGGGAATTCTTGAAGACTGTGGAATCCTGAGGAAAATCTCCTGGACTCACTGTCCGAGGCATGTTATCTGTATCAGACCCTTCCTCCCGTGACCATGGAGGGACATGGGGGCAGGAAGATCATTGGAGCTGGAGGCTGTGGAGTATGGATGCCAAACAGTATTTTCCAGATGCAATAAACTGGCCCATGTAAGAACCAACAGGAGCCGTGTCTTCAGGTGTAAGACCTGACCAACATCCAGCCAATCAAAAATCCCAGCACAGGGGGGGAAGAGTCTATGACAGAGGAACTATTGAAAGTTGATGGGTACTGGGGGACAGAGAGTTGTTTTTTGAGGGATGTGACCCCCTGGTAGGTGCTCATGCTCCAGTGGGTGGCCCTACATCCATGCACAGGCTGTCAACTCAGTTTGCACATAGTGGGTTTAAAAGAGTACATATGAATTAGAAAGGAGAAAATGTGGTAGGGGTAGCAGATTGGGAGATGGATGTTTATCTGAATATGCCGTATACTTGCATAACATCCTTAAGCAATAAATTATTTAAAAAAAACCAAAAGGATGGCTTTCTATGCAGATACTGGCAAAAGATATGTTTTAAAGTCACAAGTCTAGATCTCATTAAGTGAGGGGAAGAAGGGGATGGAGGCTGAATCAGTGGATCTCCAGTGTGGGGCAATCAGAGGGTAAAGACTTGTCCCCCTTGGGTCTACAGGGAAGCAAGTTCTCATTCTGACAGGATGCTCTGTGACTACAGACAGCGCTGTGCCCTCAGGCAGCTGTGACATGCTCAGCCCTACTTGCCCTTCTCCTGTTTCTCCTTTCCCTCTGCATTGCCAGGAAGAGGCATGGACACCAGGGTGTGTGAGATTTGCTGAAGGTCGAGGATGGACTCAGAGAGAAGGAGGAACTGTCAAGCACAGTGATTTGTTAGGGCAGAAGAAGAATACCCTAAGAAATGCCCTGGTCACTGGGAATGCAAGAGGCACATTTGAACAGGGCAGAGATCCTGAGACTAACTCAGTTGGCAGGGTGCCCGCCTTGTAGTCCCTGGTGCTTTAGAAATCTGGTGGGTGTAATCCCAACATCTGAGAGGTAGAGGCATGGGAATCAGGAGTTCCAGGACAGCCTGGGATAAATGACAACTTGTCTCAGAAAACAAAGCAAAACAAAACAAATCAAAACAGAAGGAGAGTTAGTAGAAGTTAGTGGAAGTTGTGAGTTAGTGGACGAGATGGAGTGGATGGCTCAGGACAGGAAGGGGTAGGGGACCAAGACCTACTTGGGGAGTTTGTGTAAAGTCTACAACAAAGTTTTCCACAGAAGCAAAAGGGAAGAAAAGCAAATAGCAGCCCTGGCAGTGCTAAGTCATAGAAAGAAGCCAAAGAAATGTCTTCCAGAATGAACAGTGGTCAACTTCATGGGCATCTCAGGGCCCAGAACTGTCCCATGTGCAGACACAGCCCTTGTCTGACTTGTACAGATGTGTTCAGATGTTCAGATGTACAGATGTGTTCTACTATTTAGACCAAGCTGCACCTGTCCACATGACTCTCTCAGCTCTGGCCACGAACATGTGATTAAACTGTTTTCTTTTCTGCCCACTCTTGGAATGGCAACAAAATGTAAGGTTCAGAAACAAACAAACAAAAACAAACAAACAAGAAAACTGTTGAGCAGAGAGGACGGGAAATGATGGGTGAGTGACAAACATGGCTTCTGAGTCAGTTAGTGAGAACTTAGCAGTCGCTCAGTGCCCCGGGGCCTCTATTTTCAGCAAAAGTTTGTAAAACAGGGAGCAGACGAAAGCTTGACACATAAGGAAACTTACTGTTGGCTGAGGGCGTGGGACATCGAAAACAGGATGCCTGTTACAGAGCAGGCTTCTGAGCTGTTGGGGTGTCCAGACACCTAAATTTCTGGGTTCCTTTGGTCCATGTTGAGCAGAGGGATCAGGACATGTGGCAAAAAGGAGCTGAGGGTATATGGATATCTCTTAGGGTTGCCGTGGGGAATAAAGAGAAAATTAATATGTCCTACTTTGTGTCAGGCAAGAGTACAACAGCAGTAGGCAGAGAAGGTAGAAATCCCAGCTTCCTCTGGTTCTCGGGGTTCCAGTGGGCAGAGACAGGGGTATATGCATAAGCAGTTCACGGTGAGTGGTGATTTGTGATGGAGAATCCCGGAACATCTGGGAGGCCTAGCAACAGTGGCCCCACAGTCAGACATACTGAGGAGAGAAATTACTTTGAAACAGGGTATGGGATGAGCTGTGGCTTCTCAGGGAGAAATAATTCTAATTCTGGTCAAAGGAAAGGGAAACACAGATAACTCCAAAGACCTCCTAGGTCTGTGTGTTGCAAGGAAGTCCATGAGGATGGAGCCCGGTGACAAGAGAGGAGGAAGTTAGAGGTGAGATCAGAGAGCAAGAGAACCTCCATACTGTACTGGCCAGGTGTAGACTTGGGGATTTTAGTGTGAATGAGGTAAAGCCTTTGCAGGTACATAGAGCAGGGCTGGGCTCTAACCGTAGCTGAGCCAGATCACGCTGGCGGGATAAAGTTGTGTGAAACCATGTTTTCACACACAAGAACTTAACATGTAGTCAATGTTAGCTGTGGCCATTAAACCTGCTAGGGAGAGGGGAGCCCAGGGTGACAAACAGGTTCTTGTAACTCGTGGGTCAAATCTTGGCTTCTACAGCTTCTCACACATTGGCTGGGGATAAAACCAAGGGATGTCAGAGTAGAAGCATGCTTTTGGAAACCAGCCCATGTCCTTGAACTTAGACACTAAGTGTCCTGATTATGAGATGAATTGCTTCGTAGGCAGAATGGATGTCGACTCACACCTTTTCATTTGTTGGATGCTGGAAATAAAGCTGATAAGAACAATGAGGTGGGAAGGCAGGTAGGAAGCAGTCTTCGTTTACAGTATCACCTAAGTGAAACCCATTCCGCTGGGCAGTGGGTAAGCCTGGCACACAACAGTGGGAAGAATGATTGTCCCAACTTAGCAGTGGTCAGTTCAGTGAGGGATTGGCACAGGGTACACTGAAGATGGCCTCGTCTGTTTATCCACAGGGGTCTACAAGGAAGGAACACTTTAAACAAAAGAAAGGGGGAAGGTATATTATAAGATGAGGTCCTTGGGGAGAGGGAAGGTAGCATGTAAAAGTCCCGTGACAGGAAGGAAGTCAATGCCCCTGCCTGAAGAATAGTAACTCTGCTGGGGAGGTAGGGCAGAATGGAGGCATAGAATGTAGACACATGGCATACATAGGCTCAGGCTTTTATTCTCAGTTGTAAAGGTTTTTCTCTCTGTGTCTCTGTATCTCTGTATCTCTGTTTCTCTGTCTGTTACTCTGTCTCTCTGTCTCCCCCCCCCCCCACTGTGTGTGTGTGTGTGTGTGTGTGTGTGTATGCATATCTTTGCTTGCGAATACGTGTGTAGGCCTGAAGCTAATGTCAGAAGTCATCCTTGATAGGAAGGATCATTTAACCTTCTTTGGAGCCATAATGTCTCCAGTTTAACCCAGAGATCTCCAATATGGCTGGTTTCAATAGCCAACTTGCTCCTGGGATGTCCAGTCTCTGCCTTCAGAGGCTTGGGGTTATAAGCAGGATACCACACTCAGTTGGCAGGTGTGTGGGCTCCAGAATCCAAACTCTCTCCAGCACTGACACTTGTGCAGCAAGGCTCGTGAGTGCATTTGCAAAATGAGGGTGGTTCAATTGGATTGTTATTCAGTAATAACTCTGGCCGGCTGGGGCTAGCAGTCTGTCCTTGAGACCCACTGGGAAGTCTTCACAGCACAGGGTGGTCAGATTGCTACATAGTAAGAATAGAAGCACAGAAGGAAACTCTCCCTTGAGTATAACCTTCATCCCCATGTCTTCTTAAAAGTCCTGAGAGCCAGGCATGGCCATGCAAGCCTGTAACCTCAGAGCTTGGCAGGGTAATCCAGGAGAAAGGCCATGAATTTAAGATCAGCCTATATAAACATAGTGAGTTTGAGGCCAGCTACTGCCTAACAAGACTCTCAAAAAACAAACAAACAAACAAACAAACAAGTAATCTGTGGATGGCCATCCGTCTCTGTAACCCTAGCATGTGAGAGGCAGAGAAAGGAGGATCAGGAGGAGTTCAAGGTCACCTTCAACTACTTAGCAAATTGCAGGGGATCCTGGCCTATATGAGAACCTGTCTCAAAAACAAAACAAAAAGAATGAGAAAGGAAAAAAACACAGACAGACAGACAAGAAGGAAGGAAGAAAGGAAGAAGAGTAAAAGCTAAATCAACAGGAAGAAAAACAAAGCACCACCCCCCAAACAAACAAGAAACCCACTCTCTGTCTTTTCAAATTGGATAACTGGATAACATCTTCCCCGCTGAAATGGACAGGATTCTCCTTGGTACCCTGACTGACTTGGCAGTTGACATGGCATAGTCATTATTTGAAGTTTTATTTCAACTCCTTATTCGGCAGGCAACGAAACAACGACTTTCAGACCGCTGTTCACAGAAAGGTCTCTGGTGAGAGGTGGCCCCTTGACTCAGGTTTCTATTACACAAGAGTACTCCAGGGAGAGTGTAAAAGGCCGTGATGGTGTGAGATAGGAGAAACCATGACCTTTACCTCAAGGCTTAGCCCACTGACTGATAATAAGAATTGAAAACATGGACGATTTCAAAGAGCCTGTGTGGAATCAACTGTGGCATGCAACTGTAGGGAGATGAGACTCTTGTTTTGTATTGACACATGTCCAAGTTTAAATTTAACGTGACACAGTTCCGAGGTTAATGAGCACATAGGTTAAAAGAGAAAAAAGTCAAAATCTTGAGAAGAGAAAACGATCACTAAGTCTGGTGAGACCTGTGTGGGTACTGTAGGTCTGCTGACGTCAGTCATGGCTGCAATGACTGATGAATGGTGAATCCTTGTCCCTCTGGCTGTTGGTAACTGGTTGTCTATTGGGCTGCAGTGTGCTGCTGCTGGGTATATCTGACAGTGTCACAGTCTGGCTTCTTCTCTCCGTTTCTTCCACAAGAGAATGGAGATGTTCTGAGTCTTTCAAATGGCAGAATTCTCCCACCATTCCGTTTACGAAAATCAAATCTTGATTTTTTTTTAAATGGTTGACCTGGAAAAATTCATTTCAAGCATTTGAAGAGGACAGAAATATGGTTCAGAAATAATAATAATAATAATAATAACAGATGGTAAGGGGCTGAGGAGATGGCTCAGTCAGCTTGTTCTGTAAAGCATGAGGATCTAAGTTCAATACCCAGAATCCTCTGGGTTGTCCTCTGGCCACCATACACATACACATATATGCACTTGCACATATATATATACAGACATGCACACACACACACACACACACACACACACACAGAGAGAGAGAGAGAGAGAGAGAGAGAAGGAGGATGGGGGTTGGGACAGACAGACAGTACAGTGCATATATGGTGATGGGAAAATCCATCGTCAAGCACTATTGAGTCTCATTTGGGTTCTGGTGTTGAACCTAATATACAGAAGGGGAATGTTGGACTATTCCCCCTTACCATGTGGCCCTCAAGTCAAATATTCACACTAAGGTCCTCTTGTCCTTGGAAAAGTATGCACTTGTCAGAGACACAATCTCATAGTAAATTCACCACCGGGAAATTGTGAGCCATGACTCATGGTTTTGTTTGTTCTGCAATTGCGAAATTTTCAAAAATATTTTATTAAGATTGAAACCAAAATCTTAAGCATCGCCTCATGGGGAGCCCTGAAAGCTTCCTAGCAGACTGCTTTCCTGAGCTACCCTGCAGCTCTAATCATGAGATGATGCCTTGGCCAGGGAGTTGCCCTGCTGTGACTCTGATGTGCTAAGGGACCAGAAAATTGCTAACCAGAATCCTGCTGGGCCTTGTATACACCACCGGCTACCATTATCCTAATTCTAGCTTGCGCATAAAGGAAGATTCTTCTCCCACCTCCTTTTAGAAATACTGTTCCATATCCAGACTTTAGCCCTCCTAGCTGGGTCTGTATCCATGCCGAGCATCCAAGCCCTTCCCAGCCAGGCACCATGTTGTCATTGTAAATTGTACTCTCTTAAGAACTCTGATATTGAAAATGTAGTTGGCCCAAATACTGCTCCACTCTGCCTTCCAGGAAGGAGAGGACAACTTCATGGGGCCTTTGTTTGCTAATGTATCAGCCCTGTGACCTCAGGACCATTTGATGGAGCTATAAGCTTCCAGAGATGTGTCTGTGGATCTCCATAGGGAGCTAGGAGATCTCTGTTCTCTACCTGGCTTAAATTCAGGAGTCACCAGCTTTATCTGTGTAGCCACACCGTGAGGCCCTTTGGGGAGGCTCTGAAGCCAATAGGCTGGAAGCCAACTCTGTCACCTACTCACTGCTCCTTTAACTTTTCTGTGTCTTAAGCTCTTTTTTTTTTTTTTGAGTCCTCCATTCTCTCTGGTTCTTTCACTCTTTCAGCCTCCTCTTCCTAAGGGTTCCCTGAACCGTTGGATTTGATGAAGACATCCCATTTAGGGCCGAGTGTTCCAAGGTCTCTGCATATTGTCTAGCTGTGGGTCTTTGTATTTATTCTCATCTGCTGCAGGAAGAAGGATGCTGCATGCTGAAGATAGCTGAGCAAGGCACTGATCTAAGGGTATAATAGTGTCATTAAAATCATTTTATTGTTATGTTTCTCTTTAGAACAGTAATATTTAGTTTTACACTAGATCCATAGGCTGTCTAGTTTCTGGTACTTGATCATCCAAGCAGTGACACCTATGGGTTCCATCTCATGGAGTGGTGCTTAAGTCAAATCAGTTATTGGTAGGCTATTCCTACAAGCTTTGTGGCCCCATTGCCCTGGCTTTCTTGCAGGCAGAACGGCACTGTAGATCAAAGCATTAGTGGCTTCTATTTTGGTAGCTTGCAGAATAACTTTCTGTACCAAAGACACTAGAATGTAGGGGTGATGTTAGCTTGATTTCTTATATCACTCAGGCACCAGGAATGTCACCAACCCACAGTGGGCTGGGCTTTCCCACATCAATCATTAATTAAGAGAATACCCTATGGACTTACATCTGGGTAGAAGAATGTTCTCCATTGAAGTTCTTTCCAAATATCTCTAGTTTGTATTAAGTTGTCAAAAACCTCCCCAAGACACCTTGATACCTCAAAAGTCAGAAGAACACTGTAGCACAGTTGCATTAGCAAAGCCATGGTGTCAGGTGACGTCTCCTGAGTGCCAGTCATACTCCAGCCGTAGCACTCACTGCTTTTACCCAGCACAGGTCATCTGTCCCTCCCGATGGTTTTATAAAAGTAGCATGATGGTCAATGTTGATTGTCAAACTGATAGCATTTCAAATCACCCAGGAAACAAACCTCTGGGCATATCTGTGAGGGGGTTTCCAGATGGGGAAATTGGGGTGGGAAGATCCACCGGGCATATGGGTGGAACCATTTATTTGAAGGTCTGGGGTCTCAGGGCTGGATAAAAAGGAGAAAGTAAGCAGAGTACCAGCATTCTGTTCTTTCTGCTGATGTTACATATATTCAAATGTAAAATATGAATGTAACATAATGAAACTATGTTACAGGTGCCTCAAGCTCTGGTTGCCATGACTCCCCCACTCCACCCCTACCATGATGGACTGTGTTCCCTTGAACTGAGAGGCCAAATAAAATCTTTCCTTAAGTTGTTTTGGTCAGTTTTTTTTTTTTTTTTTTTTTTTTTTTGCCACAGAAGTAAGGAGAGGAGCATACCACTCACCTTAGTATTTTAGAGAGGCTGGATTGACCTGAGCTGCCTCTGCTTACTTCTGTTGAAGCTGACTGACGCAGCTGGTATTGGAACCAGTTTGGCCTCAGATGTGCCCCCTGGATCTAGTAATGGACACCATGATTATTTGTTTCTCAATGCTCTGTGGCTGTGTTCTCCAAACACTACTAAGCTTTAGAAAATATTTTTAAAATCCCCACCAAGAGAGACAGAAGCAAAATACTATATATATTTTGCTTGAGAATTTCCCCATGTCTTGTATCTTTCTTTATTCATCTGGGAAAAACACTCTCGGGGAACGAGCCCTCCCTAACCAACCTCCAGCCCATGTTCCCATTGCTTGCTTTGAGACTGACATACATGGTGCCACAAAGCAGGGCAGGTGCCTCTGGTTCCCATGGAAGCTGTGACATCAGAGGCCTCTCTTCTTAGCTCTTCTCCACCCTGTGCCCTCTGCCCAGGTCAAAGGCTGGCCCTGGGAGATGCTGGGAAACTAGATGTAGGCTTTCCTTTTAAATTAAAAGTCCCTACATCTTCAAGGGGATGTTACAAGATAAATACCTTGTCTATATCTTCTCACTATGATGTTGTAAAGGATACTCACCCTCTCTTCCCCAACTATTTCCTTGAGGATGCCAGGATACTGGGCGTGGGGGACCTTTCTTTGGGTTTCTCACTCTCATGCTACACTCCCCTTCAATAGGAAACAGGAAGGGAGAAATCACAGCAAAACCATTTTCTCTTGTGCCAGAGGCTGAGCAAGCCTCAGTCACCCTCAGAAGATGGTGAGAGATTACAGACCCAGCTATCAATCTGTGTTTGAAGAGAAAGATTGTCAACATCACTGTCAGAGTGAAAAAAGAAAGGGGTGTTAGGCAAGGAAAGCAGAAATGTAGTTTTCATTCTTTTGTAGGTGATCTCAGTCCTTGATGTCTAGGAAGGGAGAGGACAGGGGGCATTGAAGGGAAAAACTCATTTGGATTAAGGAGCCGTTTTAAAATTGTTGATTTTGCCAGATTCCAACTTCTGAAATAGTCTTGTCATTTGGAGGCTGGAACGGACAATTCATTAGGTTAAATGCACAGAAAAATCACAAGGGACTTTCCTGAGCCTGCCCAGAGGCTTTTAGGTGCAACTGAATCACCATAAGTGGATGGTGCATTCGGGGGTCCTGGGAGAAGGAAAATGCACGTTTCCTCCCCTCAGCGTCTGCACACTACCAATGACTGGCTCAAAGGAAGCCGCCTCTGTGCAACATCCCCCTCTGCTGGATCCTTGCATGGAACACAGCACCCTGCTACCCCGATGATGCCCGAGAAGCTCTGTTGAGCCTATCTGAACATTAAAACTCACTTGGGGTTGGCCAAGCTGACTTCCCTTGCCAGATCCACTACAGCTTTGCCGAAGATGAACTGTTCTTAAACACTTTACTCAGGAAAGATAAGACACATTTCGTTTTCCAGGGCTGGATGGATGCCGGGTAGCACAGAAAGTTAGAACTTCAAAGGATGAGGCAGGAGCCTTGCAGAGAGAGAGAGCTGCTCGCTGAAGGCACACGGCTGTGAAGAAATGAAGCTGGGTGGGGCCCTCCTTCTTCTCCCCTCCCTTTAGGACTCTCTTGTGACAGAGGAATTCATAAATGTTCAGGGTAGATGAGTTTAGAGCTTTTGGTCATGGAAATCACCAGACCATGTAGAAAGGTGGTCCTCCTCTCAGACTCTCTTCGTCTGGCTGTGTGTATGGGGGAAGAGATTATATGGCTCCAAGTTCATCGAGGGAATGAAATCAGAATTGGTCTGGTCTGGGGTCCTCGATAATTCACAAACCATAGGTCAGGTGACATGAGAATACCTCTATATCCTGCTCGGCCCTATGGCCCTAAACCTTCTCTATAAGAGTGGCCATGTCCACAGTGGTCTGTCCAGCAGAGTTTTCTGCAATGAGAAAGTGCCCCTCACCTGTGCTGACCAGCCCACAGCTGCATTAGTCACATGACTAACTGGCCCTCGAAGCAGGGATGCTATGTCAGGGGAAGTAGATTGAGTTTTATTTAACTTTACTATAAGTATAATTTCAATTTCACTTAAATTTAAAGAGCCATATGTGTTTCATGGTGACTGAGGCAAGACAGAGTGACAGGGAAAATTATAGGGACATAGGGACAGAACAGAACACCTCTCTGCCCAGCTGAAAATCAAGAATCCCAACACAGTTAACATTTGTTTCAGGCCTTTTGCTCTTTCCAGCTGAAATCCTGCAAATCTCTAGGAACCTCACTAGAATCAATCTCTCTCTCTGTCCATGTCCCTCCCCCCTCCCTCCCTTCCTCCTTTCTATCTCTTTGCTTTTTGTTTTTTGGTTGTTTTTTTTTTTCAAGGCAAGTTTTCTCTGTGTAGCTTTGGCTGTTCTGGAACTTCCTCTGTAGACCAGGCAGTCGTCAAACTCATAGACATCCACCTGCCTCTGCCTTCCAAGTGCTGGGATTAGAGGCATGTACCACCATGCCACTAGAACCTCTCTTTACAGTTACACGTCTCAACTCCCTTGTGCAACATAGTGGCACCTGGCTTCATTTTATCACATTGTAACTCCATCCATCCAAGGCATTTCTGGGATCTCTTTACTTCTCACTTATCAAAGAGAGCAAGAAAATAAAGTGGAGGGAGAATAGCTTTTTGAGAAAACATATATATATATATATATATATATATATATATATATATATATATATATATCTCGCAAGAGTTTCCAGTGTAATGTATACGGCTAATGCTAAGGCACTTGCTCTGGGGCTTTTTCTTGAGATGGCTACACCCATGCTTTCTAGTACATATTTACTTCCTAAGTACCTTTCTTCCTTTTAACTCTTGGCTTTTAAAATCCCTGTGAAAAATGTCTTAACAAGCCCCAACTCTGCTTTGTGGGACCATGGACTGTGCCAGGAAACTTAGTAAGGTTGAGTGGGTCTAAGACTCCAGCACACAGGTACTCACATGAGCTGGTAGGTGCCTCCCTGCTCTGTACTAGAGTCCTGGCCCAGAACATGTGACCCCACTCCACAGATGCTCATGCAGCCCAGAACAGAGTTCTCCATGCTAATGAGGCATCTAGAGACCCTGAGGGTTTAGCCAGTAAGCTTCCCTTTTCAGACATTCCTTCCTGCAAAAGGTATTTAATCTTTGGTCCACCCTGAGAAGGTGGTATGTACCTATTTTCCATGGTGAATAATCAATAAACAGTTTGAAATCAAGGACTATCTCTTTCATCAGGAACCACTATGGAGATCATGGAGAAGGCCTGTTCTACTATCACCAAGCTGCACCCTCTAAGCCTCCTGCAGAAGGCCCCTCTGCTCTCCCAGACAACTACCACCAAGCTAAGGACAATAGCCAATGAGGTAAGCCAGAGTTCCCATTCTCCTGGCCCTGGGCTCATTATAGTCCTCAGCCTGAGGGCCCCCAACTCTGTTACCAACTCTCGACCCAGTGGCACCTGGATGTCCAGGAATTTGGAAGCCTCCAGGCTTCCCACATTCTAGGCTGAAATTTCCCATCCCCTGAGTGGTGTTTTCACACATTCATACCCCAGTGGTGGGGCGAAACATGGATCCAAACTGCTACATAGTGGGTTGCCCAGATCTTCTTTTCTGTGACAAAGTCAAGGGATCTGATTTTACTTGCATCAAAGTCTCTAATGGGTTAAGGGATCTCCAAAGGCTCCTTTGGGTAGAGCTGAACCTCCCATCTTGCTGCCCACAGACAGTGAGCTGTGGGGCATCATAGTCCATCTCAGATTGTATGAGGCTCCCCACTACTCCCTACTGCTTCAGAATCAGCAGGGTATTAAGGAGAGCCCAGGATAGAGAATGTGGCCATGGAGCAGCAAGCAAAATCCTGGGCTGGGTTTCGGTGTCCGCGGGACTGGGGAACACCAACTTTCCGCTACTCTGTCTTCACTGTGAAATGGACAGGTGGGCTCCTTCTCTATCTTGTTGCCTCTGAAGATTCTCCATTATTTTTTCCTTTCTAGAAACATTTTTAGACAAAACTCACTTGCCATGAGCTTGACCTATTTTTTTTAAATGATGTTGTTTTAAAGGAGAAACCTGTCAGTCCCAATGTATCAGGGACAGTGAAACGGGGAAGTCAAACTAAGATGACATAACTCTACCCAAAGCAGACAGAGCTGACCAGTTCACCTGGCTGATCATATCAGAGGCAGACTCCTATGCATTATGAATGGCTTTTAAAATGGAGTATCTGGTGTAGTGATGACTCGTCCTGGAGAGAGGCGGCCAAACATTGATTTGCCCCAGGTAGGGCATCAAGGACAGACCAGAAGAATGAGTCCATTTAAGTTCGATTTGGCAACCAATGTGTTCACTGGGCATATTTACAGGAACTTGGGTGAAGGATTGCTTATAGGAGCATGGTCAACCCCAAAGAGCTGTGTCACCAAACATCTCTGCCCAGCATGGATACTTCTCTGTAACTACACAAATGAAGTCCTTGCTTTGGTGAGCTCCTACCCTCTATGTTCTTGCCTAGCACCTTCCAAGAGTAGCTGGGGTAGAATTAAATATAGCTGGACATGTAGGAGGGAGTGGCAGGATTCTCAGATGTAGGCCTACTAACCCTCCCTCCTGCCTGCTTTAGAGAACATCAACAGACCGTCGTGAGAGTTGCCTATAGGTAATCCCATCAGCTCTGGTGCGGAGAGTAATTTCTGATAGATGACCTTTGAACAGAATACCACTGTTGCTCAGTAGGTATTAAGAGGCCCAAGGACCCTGGTTATATCCTGAGATAGGTGATATCTAAGTTTCATGTGGGCCCCAGAGTTCCATGACCCAGGAGGTTTGGATAGAAAAATCACGTCTGGGGTCTGTAAGTGCACACGACTCTTTCTATGGAATCTGGGCTGGTGTTGAAGGTGGGCAGTGAAGTGAATGTGGAGAAATTATATAGCAGCCTTTGTCTGTTTTATGCTTTTGCTTAATTTGGATAATGCATCATTTGGAAGCTACCAGGGGGTGCTGGAGATGTGGGACCCAGAGATGGTATGCAGCAAGGGCTGCTGGCCACCACACGTGATTGACCATCCTTCCTGACCTCTGGACACTGCCTTCACCTGCAGAGCCATTTGCTTCCTAGCGTGAAGCAGTCTGAGGCTTGCTGAGGTGCTATAGAGGGGAGAAGTTGGGGGACACATCAAGCAATGGGGCATAAGTTGAGACAAATAGACTAACTTACAGAGCCCTTGGGAGAGGAATAGTTCCTTTGAAGGACACAAAACTTTAGAGCTGAGCCTACATCTGAGCAGCGCCTTTGTGTGGCCAGCCTCAGCACTCCCTGAAATCTATTGGCTTCACCATAAGGGATAACGTTGTTCTACCCAAAATAAGGAAGCTACGAGGCAAAGGACCAACACGGGCCTGCTTAGCCAGTGGCAGCCCTGTGGCACACACGTAGTACAGCTACACCTAATGATTGTGGTCATGAATGTCCCTTACAGTCTGCCTGTGATGGAGGCACAGGACCTGAGATATCCTGTCATTCCATTCCTGTTATCTGGTGCGTCTTTGATGGAGGACGCTCTTTCAGTGCAACCCCAAGCTTTGCTTTCTTTGGTCCTCACCTTCCCCTGTCCACCTACTGCTGCCAGTTCCTGTGTTTAGGCTTCCGTTCTGCAGAGAGCTTTTGTACAATCATTTGATTTCCTCACGACTCCTGGTAGACAGGTTGAGCCAACCCCTTGGTTCCCGTTTCTGGGATGCCTAACCTGAGACCCATGGAATTCATGGCTTTGCCTCTGGATTAACAGAGTAAGAGGGAGCTCTTCTTGTGGCTACTTTTTTGACTTTTGGTCCCCAAATGTCTTTTCTACAAAGTTGATAGTTTTTATGTCTCCTCCTGTCATTTTGGCTCTAGAAGTTAAGAATATGGGCCCACTCTAGTTTTATCTTAACATTTGTTTATTTCGTGACGGAGGCACCAGTGCCATGCAACATTCAGGAGGTCAGAGGAGAACTCTCTGGAGGCAGCTCTCTCCCTCCACCATGGGGGATTCTCGGAATGGAACTCAGGTCTTCAGACTTAACAACAAACAACTTTACCTACTAAGCCACCCATTAGCTTTCCCTCTGGTTTTTTTTTTTTTTTTTTTTTTTAATAAAGGATGATCCCCAGTTCAGGATGGTGTGTGGTACATATGGAGGTTTCCAGTTCTTGCAATGGTTCAAACTATGTGAAAGCAGCGTGACCTCTAGGTGGTGTCTGTGTGGAGTGTCTACGCTTCAAGAGTTCTTCTGGTCTCTCAAGGCCAATTCCAAGTTTGCTTGTGCCATCTCAATTAAATAGGCTCTTAAGCATGAAGGTGTAAAGCAGACACCAGGGTCAGCACAGGGACATCAATTCCATCGTAAGTTTTATAATAACCCATCTTCTTCTGGCCAGGCTGGGGCTCGTTGCCAGAATGGTTCACAGGGCTGCTGTAAGTGTGCACTTAGTTGTTTTTAAGTAAACATTAATTGGGCACCTATTGTTTGCCAAACATTGTCTTACTCACTTGTTCCCTCATTACCACTTTAAACAGGGCTTGCCTTTAAGTCTGGTTTAGTTTGGGGAGGGCGCTGTGCATCTGGGGTGGGATTACAGGAATCACAGTCCTCTCTTTTTCCCCTCTTGACTCTTCAGATTTTATTTCCCAGGAGAGAGTGTTCCGCTGTTTGATTTTACGATTTATGATGATGGAAGACTCCCCCCCCATACACTTTTCTTCTTCTATTAAATGCTTGCCAAGGAGGTGTGTTCCATGGAAGGTAGACAGGAGGCTGGAATCAGACTCTGTGGTGAGGGGAGCTTAGCGGGGGGAGGGACAGCCACATTAATAAACTGAGATCATAGAGGAACCGGGGGTAGGGGCAGGGCCTTTGTTGGAAAGATATTAATAGGGATAATGCTTACGTTCTTAGCTGGAGAAAACATTTGATCTCCTGAGCATAGCTCTGGTGTCTCTCATGAAATCTATTACACGTAAACGCCTCTGCACTCACAAAGTCGTTTGTCACATCCAGGCCTTGGACGTTTCTACAAAGTCCAGAGCCTTGGAAAGCAAGACAGAATTGGCTGGGCCAGCGCAGCGGAACCAAGAAAGAATGTGCTTTGAAAGGCTCTGCAGGAGGAGGACCTCCAGTCAGGTGAATGAGGACCTGTAGGCACCGGCTTCATGGTTTAGGGGGCAGAGGAACAGGAGAATGATTAACTCACAGCTGAGGAAATGACCCTGGGGACCCTGGGGCCATGACTCAGGCAGTTAAATGGAAGAGTGAAGACTTGAATTCCAGTCCCAGCACCCACTTAAAAAGCCAAAAGGTGCTGTGTACCATTCACCCCAGCTCTGGGGAGACAGAAACACAAAGATCCCTAGGACCGTTCTAGCTGAATCACTGAGCTCCAGCCAGGTTCACTGAGAGACTCTTTGTCAAAAATTAAGGTGACAAGCAATCGAGGCATGCACTTCCCATCATCTTCTGGCCTTTCTACTCACACCCATGCATATGTATGTATGCACACGTACATATTGCACACCCATAAATAAGGTTACTATGATGTGCTGGGCATAGGAAAGCACTTTTGAATCCATTTGCTCATCTCAATTTGTTGGTGATCTGACCAAGGTAAAGGAATAGCCTTTAAGGGTGGAGTCGGGTTGGGAAGGAGGGTGGATAGAGAAGATGAGAAAAGGGAGTCTCTAGTCACCCATCTGGGCCTGCGCTAAATTGTATTCCAGTATAGAAAACGGATGCCCATTCATTGTGTGTGTGTGTGTGTGTGTGTGCGTGTGTGTGTGTGTGATACCAATGTGGGGAGGGGAGGGTCATAAATGGTTTTAGAAGATATTTGGTTAAAAAAAACCCTCCCCTCATGGGGCTAAAGTTCCAAACAGCTGAGCTACTTTTGAGTCAGAGTCTAATTGTGAACCACAATTTTCAGGAGCACCTGGTGAAAATGTCCCTGAAATTCCCTGTGAGAGAAAAGTCCCCCTGGCACCAGCAGATGTTATTTACCAAGTTAAAGGGAAATGGGGTAGAAAAAGGAAGAGCGGTCTAGAGGCCACGTGAGTCTCATCTGTCCGTGTGAGTATCACTGGCGTCAAAGCCATGGTCCCTTTTTCAGCCTGTAATGTCTGTGTTGTCCTATAAAAGCACAACCAAGAGAATGCTGGCTGATACACACGGCGTAAGGTAATGGAGAGGACTGGTCATTTGTTAGGGTGCTGGGCATGGCAGGACCGTTGCCTAGCTACGAGATGGTAGGATTGATGGTCAGAGAAAAAGATGGGAGGGTGGAGCAAGAGAACTCTCTCATCTATCTAGTCCCCACAACTAACTGACGAGCTGAGGTAGGAAAGGCAGACGAGAAAGAGGAGACAGCAAAGATGGGATTGGGAGCAGGGAGTCGGTTCTTGTAGGGCAATGGATGGTAAGTGGTGCCTTCCTTGACGCCATAACACCGGGAAGATGGCCGCTCTGTTCAGAGGCCCTGGAGACCATTTTAGAATCTGTGTGAAGTGCTCTCAGTAGATGTCTTAGCCACTGTTTTATTGCTGTAAAGAGACACCATGACCAAGGCAACATTTAATTGGGGGCTTGCTTGCTTTCATTATCATCATGGTGGGGAATATGGCTGAAGGCAAGTCCTGAGAGCTGCAGCCTGATCCAGGGGCAGCAGGTAGAGCAAGAAAACTAGGTATAGCATGGGCTTTTTGAAACCTTAAAGCACCTCCAGTGACACATTTCCTCTAATAAGGCCATCCCTCCTAATCCTTCTCAAATAGCACCACTCCCCGATGCTTAAGCGTTCAAATATATGAGCCTATGGGGAGCATTTTGTTCAAACTACCACATTCCATTCTTTGGGCCCCAACAGCTTGTAACAATATTATAACGAGAACTGCATTCTGTCTAACTTCAAAAGTTCCATAGTCTATCAGTCTCAACACTGATTAAAAGTTCAAAGTCTCTTCTGAGACTCAGGGCAATCTCTTAAATATACCCCTCCCCATAAAATAAAAATTTAAAGTTGATCACATACTTCCAACATACAATGGCAAAGAATATACGTTACCATTCCAAAAGGGAGGAAAGGGAGCATAGTGAGGAAATACTAGACCACAGCAAGACCAAACTCTGCATATCTATGTCTTATATCAAAGTGCTCTTCAGATCTCCAGGTCCTTTCATGGTTGTTGACACAACCAACTTCTTTCTCTTGGCTTGGTTCTACTCCCTGTTTTGCGTGCCTAACCTCAGTGGATTTCCTTAGGCATGGAGGGAGAGTTCATAACCCTCCTTTTCTATCCTTGACTCTAAACCAGAACCACGTGGCCAAACTGGTTCTTGATGGGGCAGGAACTTGGTCCCCTTGTTTCTATTCAAACCACCACAATAGGAAATCACCACCGTCATCATCAATACCACCCTCCAACAAGATGCAGTCATCACTCACCCGCACTTATAAATGAGCCTGCTGGGTCCACAGGACTCTTTGCCCCAAGAGCAAAAAGAAAGACCCAGTGTTTGTGTGCTGGGAATATACGTAAAATATGCGGATGATGTCTGCTCATAAAGCAACATGTGCTAGTGAATGGGACGTGTCTCCAACAGGCTCACATATTTCTTATTGGTTATTTTATTTATTTACATTTCAAATGTTGTCCCCCTTTCCAGTTTCCTTTCCCCTTTGCCTCTATGAGGGTGCTCCCCCCGCCCCCATTCCCACCTCACCGCTTTAGCATCCCCTTACACAGGGATATCAAGCCTCCACAGGAACAAGGGCCTCCCCTCCCATTGATGCCAGATATTTTTAAACACTGGGTGTCTGGTTGGTGTCCCTGTCTGGGGAAGTTATGGGACCTTTAGGAGGTGGAGCCTTCCTGGAGGAAGAAAGTCACTTGGGGATGGCAGGGGTTGGGGGTGGTAGGTGGTGGGTATGTGTGTCTTTGACCCACTTTCAGTCCAGTCTCTCTGCTTCATGTTTGTGGTTAAGGCTTGTGAGCATCCTGCTCTTGCTTCTGCCTTGCCCGCCATTCCATATGTTCCCATAGACCCGTATTCCTCTCTTCCATAAGCCACTTTTGGTCATGATGTTGTATCATAGCAACAGGACATCAACTAACACAAACACAAGTTGAAAGTCAGATTTTACTAGAATCTCTTTTTCTAAATGAAATCAGAGTTGTTAGGAGGATCTTCTGCCCATTTTCCAAGTTAGAGTTCATGGCAGTGCTCTAGGAGTTAGAGGAAGGCAGCATTCTCACTGCCCCGGTTATATCAATTGGCAAAATTAACCTTCACACTGATTTTCCTGTATGTTCTGTAAATCAATCCATCTCCTAGAAAAGGATTCAAGCCATTTTATCTGTAGCTTTGAAATAAACATATATGAGGTAAGGTGCTCATGCATGTGTGTGTGTGTGTGTGTGTGTGTGTGTGTGTGTGTGATTGATGTTGTCTTTCCATTGCCATAGGGCTACAGGTCCTGAATGTTGAGTAGGGTATTAATCAGTATTCTCTAGAAAACAGAAATATATGTGTGTGTGTGTGTGTGTGTGTGTGTGTGTGTGTGTATACATATATACACACATATATATATGATTTACATATATATGGCTTTATTGAAATGGCTTACAAACTGTGATCCAGCCAGTCCAAAAATGGCTGTCTACCAAAGAAGCTTCAAGAATTCAGCAGTTGTTCAATCCACGAAGCTGGATGTCTCAGCTGATCTTGGTTCTAATGTCAGTGAAGCAATGAACTTGTCATCGAGAGTGTATGAGCATGTGAAGGCCAGAGGACAACCTCTAGTGTCATTCCTCAGGAACCATCTACCTTTGTCTTGAGACTGTCTCTCACGGGCCGGGGACTTTACCAAGTACCCTAGGTTAGCTGGCCAGTAAGCCCCACTGTGTAGACTCACTGTGTCTCTACTTCCTATCTTACCATTGTATCTGGTTTGTGTATGTAGATTCTGGGGATTGAAACCAGGACCCAGTATTTTTAGGGCAAGCACTTTATGAATGAGCTATCCCCATAACCCAGTGGGATGGGGTTTATAGATGTAGCAAGTAGTTGAGTTTAGAGGAGATTGTGAGTGTGGGGCCCTTGCAATGACAATAGTAACCTTGCAAGAAGGCACAGTTCCCTTTCTCCTACCTACCATGTAAGAACCCGGACAGAAGCCGGCTGTTGACCAGCCACGAAGAGAGCCTTGACTAGGGCTCCAGAAGCTCTAGAACTGTGAGAAAATATGGTTGTTATTTCAGTTTCCCAGACTGTTGTATCATGTTACAGCAACACAAGTGGGCTGAGACTTTATACCCTTGGGGAATTTAGAAGATGAGAGTCAGAGGGGCAAAAAGACAATAATATATATATAAAGCCACTGTTAGAGCCAAAGTGGGAAAATTCAACCAAAGAAATAGAAATAAGCATGGAATAACTATACAAAAGGATGCTATGCATCTGTGAAGAGGAATAAAATCTCCCATGCTACTGACATAGGCAAATGCTCTAAATGCTAGAATCATATGTGTAGTATAAACCCATTCAGAATAATGGACAATTTAATGGTTTATCATTACATATCTATATATGTTTATATATAAATATTAAAATTAGGAAGACAATAGCAAGATTTTAAAAGTCATACAATACAGGAGGAGGGGTTACCTTGAGGAAAGGGTGAAGACAATAAGGGGTGTGAGGACACACAGGTTCACACTTCCTAGGCTGTGTGTTAACCTCGGTGATGGGGCTGTGGTCTTGTTCTGTTATGTTTTATACCATCTGTATAGTGTTGTGTGTACTATTATGTGTGTATATAAAACATTTTATCATTAGAAAAACAATTTAAGCAAGAAAGGAAACATAATAAAAGCATAGGTCTTGGACGATGGCCAACCTGGGCTCTGCTCCAGACTACGCTGCTTGCTGTATGAACAAAGCTCTTCCCTTTGAGACCCATGGAACACCTAAAATGGGAGTCTGAGGGGAAGCCTGGGAGCTGGACAGTGGGGCCTGCACTCAGCAGGTGCATGGGATGTGGAGGTTATCAGGGCAGCCTGGGGAGCTGTTCAGGGCTTCAGATTGTCTTTAGAGGTTTGCAGGTGTGAAGTGTTTCCAGTCACAATCTGGAGCAGGTTGTCTCTTCTTTGGAGGCTATAACTCTTGGAGGCAAGAGCAGAGAATAAACCAAAGAGGTCGGTGTGGGGGTACACACCCACACCTGGGAGGATGAGGTGGGAAGATCAGAAATCCAAGAGCTTTGGCCACATGGTGAGGGTCATGGTGGTAGTTTGTCTGTCTGCCTCTGCCTCTCTGTCTGTCTCTGCCTCTTTCTCTGTGTCTGTTTCTCTGCCTGTTCCTCTCTCTCTGTCTCCTCTCTCTTTCTCTCTCTCTCTGTCTCTCTCTGTCTCTCTGTCTCTCTGTCTCTCTCTCTCTCTCTCTCTCTCTCTCTCTCTCTCTCACACACACACACACACACACACACACACACATCAAGCAAACAAAGAATAAGTGAAAGGAGGGACTAAAGTTATCAGGCACGGTGAAGATGCCCGGCACGATAATGAAGAGGACTAGAAACAACTCAGAGAACAAGTCCTGTACATCGGACATCTAAGGAGACCCACAACACTTTGAAGTGAAAATTTTTGCAGAAAACTGGCTCAAAATTAGGCAACAGGAAAAATCAGGGACACCTGAAGTTCTCTCTGTGTGTGGGTTTTTTTTAAAATATAAATTGAGTTAAATGAACAGGAAGGTCTGGGAAGATGGCTCAGTGGGTAAAATGCTCGGATTAAGGTTTAGATCCTAGCACCTAGACAGTTGCTGCACACTGTGACATATGTCTGTAGTCTGTACTGAGGGTATGGAAACAGACCCTGTGGCTTTGATAGCCAGAAAATGTGAGTCCCGAGTTCAATAAAAGACTTATTCTCTTGAGAACAGGTCTCATGTCGAACCTGGAGCTAGGCTAGAAGCCAGCAAAACTGGATAAGTCTTTTCTCTACACCAATCTCTAAGGCTGGAGTTACAGACTTACACAAGACAACGCTCAGCTTTTCACGTGGGTTCTGAGGATTTGAACTCAGGTCATCAAGCTCATACAACAAGCATCCTTACGCACTGAGTCGTCTCCCAGCTCCCATTTTGACTTTCTGTGACAGAATGTCTCACTGAGATCTTGCCTATTAGGCGAGGCTTGCAGCCTCGAACCTCAGGGACCTGCAGTCTCTGCCTTTTCCAGTGCTGGGGTTAGAAGTGTATGATGCCATACCTAGCTTTTAAAAATAAAGTTTTATATTTTCATTTTTATGTCTTTTGTAGCACCTACAGGACTTTATGTGCAACATGTGTGTGCAGGTGCACAAGGAGTCCAGAGAGTATTTTATTCCCTGTAATTGGCGTTCCAGACAGTGGGGAACCATCCTGTATGGGTGCTGGGCATGGAACGTGGCTACTTTGCAAAAGCAGTAACTTCTCAGCCACCTCTCCAGTCCCACACACAACTTCGGATGTAGGGCCAAGGGTGGACCTGATGGATCTTGAAGGTGAGCTGACTGCAGGAAGTAAAGGGAAGTGCGGGGAAGGACATGTTTAAGAACATCACTAAGGATACATCACGCCTGTCCTGCATCCTGTCACATTCAGTCAGGTGAAGCTAGCCCTCTAAACACAGAGGTCTGCATTCCACGGAGTGTGAGGGGTGATGGGGGTGGGGTTGGTGAAGATTTGAGAATGGGGTTGTCACACAGATGGGTGCAGCTTGCCTAATGAGTAGCTGCTGCAGGGGAGGCAGGGGAAGAGCAGGAGCAAACAGCCAAGAGGCAGCCAGCGAGGAGGCTGCCGCTGCCCGGGGCCAGGGTGATGAAAACTTGACAAATGGTTCCAGAGATGCTGCAGACGGATACTCGCTGCGTTCTCCCCAGGAGGAATTTTCTGATTTCCACGGGGGACACTATCTTAACCCAAAGGAATGAGACTGAAGACAGTTATATCTTAGATTGCGGCAGTGAGCAGGCAGGACGGGAGTTTGGGGGGTAAAGGATCTGAGGGGTCTTTAGGGACTCTCTGGGGTGTTTAGGTCTCTGTAATTATACAAAAACAATTCAGAAGGCCAATAAAAACAATTTAAAATTTATGCCTATAATTTCAGCACTAGGGGAGCTGAGACAGGAGGATCACCTCCAATTTGAGGTCAGACTGGGCAATACAGTGAGCTCAAAGCCATCTGGGGCTACAGAGTGAAATCTTGTCCTAACTCAGCGAGACCAAGGGCTAGGGATGGAGTTTACAGGGCAGAACACTTATCTCCTAAGTTCCATTCTAGTGGTAAATAAACCAGGGTTTGAGGTCCACAGCTGTCACCCTAGTTCTCTGGAATTAAAGGCAGAAGGATCCAACGTCCAAGGCTGCATGGGAAGCTCAAGGACAACACGGGCTGCAGGAGACCAGATCTTGAAAAGACAAAAAGAAAAGAAACAAAAATAAAGCACAAAGGCTGGGGAGATGGCTCAGCTGAATGTCATTGCAGCAGAAGCCTGAGAGCTCAGATGGACGGTGTAATCCTTGTACGCAGGAAGCCGACACCAAATCCACAGAACAAGCTGGCTGCCAGAGTAGCCAATATTTTGAGATCTGAATGCAGTGAGAGACCCTGCTTCACTGAAAGGTTGTGCTTCAATGCATAAGGCAGAGAGATACCCAGGAAGACGGTCAGAATCACCCTCAGGTCTCCATATGCACACATACATGGACATGTGTACACATGCCACCACAGACATACAAGCACATGCACACCACTACATAAACAAACAAATATATGTATGTATATATACTTATATACATACATATGTATATATAAGTATAAATGTGCTATATATACACACATACATACATACACATGTATATATGTATATAAATATGTATATATGTATGTGTATACATATATACATATATATACACATATATAAATATTAATATGATATGTATACACACACATCTACATATACATATATATATCATTTGTTAAAGAAACCTCATTGCCACTCATGCTGTCCAGCTCAGACTATGCTGCACTAAGGATCCTAAGTTTCACCCTGCTGGGTAGTACAACAGTTTCTACCCTAGGCAGGCTTATTCCAGAGGCTGGACCAGGGGTTCTCCTCCAAGTCAGTCCTGGAAGTGAAACTTTTGGGGGGCTTCTGTCTTGGGTTCCACAGAGGAGAAGGATTAGAGAGAGCTTTGCACTCAGGAAAGCCCCCATTTCCACTTCCGATCTAGGATGGGGATTCCTGTTGGGCCTTCTCTCCAGTCCTAAGCAGTCTTTCTCAGTGCTGGCCGGGGCTAGAATCAGCAGCACAGACGTTTAGCATGGGCGTTTAGCAGGGGCGCTAACTCAGACAAGACACTGGCCTTTGTCTTGGTAAAGATGACGTCATTTTCTACGTCCAAGGACAGGACTGCATTCTTTCTGTGGTCTTGGGGGCTAGCTTCCCTGAGGCTGCTTTCTCATTTGACTTCTATGTTGTCTACACAGGGCAACCACTTAACACGGTGCTTCAGGCCTCAGCCTGCCTCAGAGGCCGAGGAGGCTTCAGGATACAAAGTTGAAGCCGGGCCCGGGCAACTTGTGAGACAGTGGCTGAAAATGAAAGAGGGAGAGGCTATTCCTGTGTGATGATGGGGTGGCCTAGCATATGCCAATGTACCAAGACTTGTGTTAGATTTCCAAGAGTGAAACAAAAACAAAACATAGAAAGAGAGAATCAGCAATAAAGAGCACTTCACGCTCTTCTGAGGACCCAAAGTCCTGTTCCCAGCAAGTCCCTAAGGTGGCTCCCAGAGGATCCAGCATCCTCCTTTAGTGGATCAAGTGATATCAGGGTTGCGTTCCTGTCATTCCCTTCTCAGATAAGCATAGAGCTGGAGGTTCGTCTAACGTGTATGTCTTGTGAGGAGAGAGATAACTGGCTACCAACTCATTGCCATCTAGAAAGACCCAGAAAGTCAATGCTCAATATGACCTTGTGTCTGGGTTTGACATATTTAAGTGGGATATTGATATGAAATACATTGGCTACAATCAAGAAACAACTGTTGCTATGGAGGTATGGGGTATAACTCCCCTTGGACCCCTGCAAGAGAAGTTAACTTGACTGGTCAAAGGACAGGCTAATCCTTGCTACAGGTCAAGGTGGGGAACCAAGATTTGAACCTGGGTCTCTCAGTTCCTTGTGTCCTGCAGCTGGAGCTGGGCTCTAAGAGTCTTGACATTAGATTCTGCCCAGGGATCCCCAAGATGTAAGTGAAAAGATTCTAACTTGCAGTGCAATATCTGAAGAAATCTTTGATATCTCCCTCTCTCTCCTTCTTTCACCCAAACTGACCCCCCTCAAACCCCTCTGAATTCTGGATACCATGGATTACCCTTGAACTCATGGTTCTCTTTCTGTTGTCTTGTCCCAGCAAGCGCAGATGAGACAGAGATACTCAGAGCCCTTTGGCATCTCGCTAGAGGGAAAAAAGGAAACCTCTGGTTAAAATACTTTGCAATGTTCCTTTAAAATACAGAAGCACTTTCTAAGATAGCCATCCCACTTAGCAGTCTGTGCTTCAGGCTCCAAATTAAACAACAGTGTTAGTGAATTGAGCTAATTCATTCACTCCACTCCAGTGTAAATGTATACAAGGGTGTGGCCGGGCAAGTCTGTGGACAGTGTGGAGATGTTTACTCGACTTGCTGGGCCTGGTCACCAAGGTCTATCCCCCCTTCCAGCTCTGGCTGGTGGTGATCAGAACAGTCCCCTCTGCCTTGTGCAGATGTGGAAACTCTCACCCAGGGTGAGCTAGCTCCCAGCCAGGGCTTCTGGTTCCCTGCTGAAGAAACAACGTTCTGCCTGTGTTCTCTTTTTTCCTCCCTGATGTTTGGCAGTGGCTGATGGCATTGGTCACTGGACACCCGTACATGGAAGGAAGAAAGAATGAACAGAGGCTAGCTTCAGTACTCCTTCGAGTCAAGCGCAGTACTCTCTTTTTGAAAAGCTGCCATCTGAAAATGGGGGTATGTGGAAATCAAATGTCTAATGTAGGACAGTATACGATATTCATTTGCAATGGATATCTTTGTTTTCCAGGCAAGTGAAGGTATATAGAAGCAAAGTCATCTTCCTAAAGTTGCACAGACAACAGAGGTAGACCTGAGATACCCACGGGGCCTCTGCCTGGGGACTGGGTAGATGACTGGAGATTGCACAGTGGGGATTTTGGCTCGAGGGGTCTAAGAGCTGATTCGGCAGCCTGACAGATGTTTTCTGCTGTGACAAATAAGAGTACTATCCATGTCCCATACTGGGCAGGGGGTAGGGATGCCAGTGGAAAAACATGGCAGAGGAAGGACATGAAAGTAGGCATGGAGAGTGGAAGGGGGACAGAGGACTGGATGTGCATGGTGTTGCTCTGTTTACAAGGCGCTTACTTTTTCATCAATTTTTCATTGCATTTATTTGTTTATTGTGTGTGTGCACATGTGTGTGTTTGTAACATAGAACTATGTAGAGGTCAGAGGACAACTCTGGGGAATTGGTTCTCTTCTTCCACTATGAGAGTCCCAAGCATAGAACCAAACTGTGAGCCAAAGGAAATCCTTCCTCCCTTCCTTGAGCACCCTTGGTTGGCTATTTTGTTGCAGCAGAGAGAGAGAACATACCCAGAAAGGATTGTGCTTCATCTTGACTTAAATGAAACCCAGTGGATTGAAAGAGACTCAAAATGTAGGAGAAATGCAAATACCTGTAGAGTTTTCTGATGCAGCTAGAACCATCCTGGTGCAGGGGCAATAAAATGGAATGCCTACAAGCAAATCCTTAGTGGTCACTGGGGATTTTCCACTGTCTCTTCCTCGTGATGACCCTGTAAGGGAGCTAGGATGGACCAAGGATGTCATCTGACACACTTGTTTTGCTGTTTAGCAGGTAATTCATTCCCTTACCGAGAAAATTCAGGCCAGCTTTCCTTCTCTGAAACTTTTCATAGCTGAAATCAGATAAACCAGATTCAGATAGCAAACTATAACAAATGAATGAAGGTTGGAGATGCCTGCTGCCTGTTCTCTACTCTGACTACTGCAGTTGACTCTCCAAAGCCGACATGTTGGAAGGAATAAAGCAACTCCTGGATGTTGTCCTCTGATGGTCACACCTGTGCTGTGGCACGCACCCACGTCCCCACTATACACCGTGTGTGTACACACGGTACACACAGCACACAGCTAAATGTAAAATGGAGGGTGGAAATTCATCCTGGGCTGGAAAGTCCTTGCCTTGTAAGCATATAAGGACCAGCGTTTAATCTCGAGAATCCATGTAAACAAACACTGGGCATGGTAATGGAACTGTACTGTAGGTACTGGGAAAGCAGAGGCAGGCAGAGCCCTGGGTTTCACTGACCACCCTCCTTAGCCTAATCCATGAGCTTCCGACCAGTGAGAAACTTCACCCCAAAACACGTGAATGACACTTGAGGAAGGACATCTCAGATTGACCCCTGGCCTCCACATGTATGCACCCACAAACACACACACACAAATACACATACACACATACAGATATACATAGACACAGGCCACAGGCACATACACACACACACACACATGCATACACACACACACACACAGAGAGAGAGAGAGAGAGAGAGAGAGAGAGAGAGAGAGAGAGAGAGAGGAAGAGAGAGGCAGAGGCAGAGGCAGAGACAAAGAGAATCTTGAAAGCAAGTTCTTTAGGGATCCTGTGCCTAAAGAACCAAAAGCATGCTTGATTATTTTCATTTAAACACACATCTAGGATATTTTTCTAGGTAATATACACTATATAAAGGTGTATAATTTTCACACACACACACACACACACACACACACACACACACACACACACACATCATGACTGCTTAGGTCCCCTATCAATACAGTCTGTTTCCTTTCTATTTCAAATATTCTTATAATAAATACTCTTGGACCGAATAAAAAGGACTTAGGCCAGTCAGTTTCTGACACATAAAGTCTTTTCTTTCTGGAAGTCAAAGCAACCTAGGAATTGGTTATCCACCTCCCCCTGACCCCCAACCCCTACAAGCAGGGTTGAGTCTCTCTGTTTCTTCTTCTCGCCAGCCTTCTCCCTTTACTCTTTGGAAATGCATGGGACCTGGGCTAGGGGATCAGTCTCTCCGTGACTCCTGTCTTTCAGTTGAGACAGAATAGAAGATGTCATTTGACCTGAAAGACCATCTCATGGCTTTCTGCAGAGATGCCAAGGGTGGACCTCCAAGGAGGTGTCTGCTCTGCAGTCAAGCTGTGCAGTGAGCTGCATTGACCACCACATAATCCTCCCCCTCACAATCCTTTCAGGTCTTCCAGGCTTGCCAAGGGGTCCAGTGTTTCTTTCCTTACTCATCTGGGCCCTCAAGTGTTTAGCATCCCTCTCATTCTTTCAAACATTCAGTTCTTTCCTTCTTAAACACTAGTAGTAGGGATGAAGAGATGACTTAGCAGCTAAGAGAACTACCTGTTCTTCCAAACAACCTCAGTTCAGTTCCCTGCACTCACACAGTGGCTTACAACCATATGTAAGTCTGGCTCCAAGTGATTTAGTGCTGTCTTCTGGCTTCTAAAGGCTCCTACACACATGGGGTGCATATAAACTCACGCAGGTGCACACAAGTTATTATATTTATTAATTGCACGTGTGTGCATGAGTTCACGCAAGTGCACTTGCACCTTGCACGTGTCCTATGGCATATATATGGATGCCAGAAGACAATGTGTAAGTTGGTTTTTTCCTCCCAATATGGGACCCAGGGATCAAACTTAGGTCATCAGGATTGGTGACAAGCAAGCAAACACCTGTAATTACCCAGCCATCCCACTTGGACCCTATCCCCAATTTTTAATTGCCCCTTATTAACTTCTGGGAAAACCCCTCTGCACATCTGTGGGACTTGGCTTAGTAACAGATGTCTCTATTAAACATTAAACATGTGGCCTTAACTGGTACACTAGAGAGAGTATGATTTGAGTGAGCAAGACAAATGATAGAAATGTTTAAGAGTCATTAACACATCAAGAATTCAACAATCACCTTTCAGGATTATACAGATTGTCAGGGACTCAGGTTCAATTTGGATTCTCTGCTGTTCACCATCATTGTCCCAAGAGAGGGGTTCTAGAGAGGTCAATTAGAGCAATATATGGTCTTTGAATAGTAGGCCCTGATCTTCCCCTCACTCTCAGTTCCCCTAGGTTGAACCTCTGGGATAAGCTACTCACAGGTTGTGTGGGTTTCACTTCAATTGGACTCTGGCTGGGCGGAGAGCTGAAGAGGAATTACAGGATGCTGGAGGTGAACCAGTGCCAGCCTGGGAATGCAGCTGGGCATAGCCTGTCTACCCTTTTTCTCACCCTCTACTCATCCTGAAAGTACTTCAAGACTTGTGGTTTAGTCCCCATTTATCTGCTTTCAACCTAAAAGTCAGAACTTCTCCTTCAAGGAAGGAGGGCTTCGTTCATTGAAACCGAAAGGAGTCGCCCCCGAGTCCCTGTGAACTGAAACCACAGGATTTCACACAGATCTGCTTCATTCTTCATCCTCCCTGTGCCCTCATACCTCACGTCATACTTATTCAGGGACAAGGCAGAGACGGATGGTTTTCCAACTGCCAGGCTCACAAAGCTCTCCAAGTATCAGGCTTGTGCTCTGTCTGCTTGCAGACTGCCTAGATACCCCAAGACTTAGACTTGGAGGAGTTGACCCTGGGTTAGACATATGGGACCAAGCAGGAGGATTGTTTCGATGAGGGTATAAGTTCCTGCACAGAGAGCTGGGGAAATTCCTAGGATACATATAACTGGAAGGTCTCTGGGGTGGGAAGGAAAATGTCCGCTTCCTTCTCTTCCTTGCCTTAAAAGTCTCTCTGCTCCCATGAAAAGGCTTAAAACCATAGATTGACTCAAATGTGGTTATTTCAAGATTAGGCAGAGATGTCATTCTGGGAAATGATGGGAGCAAATGATCTATTTGGGGGAAACCAGGAGGTGATTGTGGGATGTGAGTTGAACAGCTTCATGGAATGGTTGCCTCAAAAATATTCCTGCATAGTCCAGAATGGGGGAAGGAAGCCCTGGTAAGAAATACCTACCAGGAAAAGAACAGAAAACAGAACAGAAAATAGAAAACAGAACAGAACAACAGAACAGGACAGGACAGGACAGGACAGGACAGGACAGAACAGAACAGAAGAACAAAACGGAACGGAACGGTACGGAATGGAACGGAACAGAGAAGGCCTGCTGAATGCATAAACTGGTTTCCCATGAGCCATATGAGTGGCCTAGAATAACCTTCTAAGGAATCAGCATTCCCTGTGGATGTGTTTCTTAATCACTGAACTCTTCCATCAGCCATGGGTAAAAGGGGGATGCAGGGAGACAGTGAAATGTGTGCAACTATTAAATCCCATCTGTTTGCAGAACTGCTTCCCACTGCATGTGTCATAACAACTCACCATCTCTATAAAGGCCAACAGAAACACTTCAGAAACTCACAGACAGGTCCAAGACCAACCCTCTAGAAAGGAATCAGACCTTCATCTCTGCTTCCCTCATGCCATCTCTCCCTAAGAGAAGGGATAATTGATATCCGCTGGGCAAACCAGCTAAGGAGAACAAGCCAAGCCCAGGAAGATAGAAAGGTACTTGGAAGTACCAGTGTCAGAGCTGAAGATGGCCGGGGTTTTCAGTTATTAGACAAGTTGAAAATACTGCAATATACCCATAAAATAGATGGCTGAGAACTTTCCATCTTAGAGAACTCAGGAGTGGGAAGACTGAAATATGAACTTTCTCTAACTTTTCCTCTTCCTCCCCTTCCTTTCCCTATACTATCTATCCCATTTTTGTTTGGGGGTTTTTGTTTGTTTGTTTGTTCGTTTCTGTTTGTTTTTGAGAGGGAGTCCCACACTGTAGCACAGGCTAGCCTTGAGCTCAAGCTGACCCTCCTGCCCTAAAAGGAGTCTCCTGACTCCCGAATGTTACGGACGCATCTCTATGCTCAGTGAAATTTCCTATTTCTAAGTGGGGTCTTTCTGTTGTAAAGATGAACTTGGCACAGTGGACATAAGAATACTTGTTAAAGAAGATGTTCTATGGGTACAAATCAAAAGGGCCACAGTCCAGAGGACTCTGGGTGTATCATAAACTGAAGAAAAGTGCACTTTAAGGTGAACTCAATGGCCGTCGTTTAGGCTATGAGTGAAGAGCCTGGTGTTGCAAGTCCCATCTGAATATTTTTCAGTACAAAAGAAAAACCTCAGCTGGCAGCTATTTCTTCTTGATTGCGACCCTTGTTATCCCAACAGCAGCATAATTCATGGTGCATTATGGGGAGAGAGAAATCCTACTATAAGCGCCCATCTGACCCTGAGATAACTTGACTTAACATGTGTGTAGGCATCATGTCACATTCCCAGGTAAAATATAGATACCCGAGTGATGCTTATGAGAACCGGTTATAGGTTTCTCTTTAATGCATTTTCAGTCAATGACTTCAGAGACATTTGACACTATTTCTGGGGAGGAGATTTCCTGCCTCTTCCACAGCATTGATGAAAATCTAGCTGGGAACAATACATCTTCTGTGAAGCCCTCTCCTCAGAAAGTAGAGGAAATAAATCTCCCTTCTCACCACTGGCTCTGAAGGCAAGCTAAAGAGAACACAGGGGCTTGGGAGGATTGACACTCAAGGGGAGAGAGGAAAGGGTCCTCGAGGTGGAATAGACTCAGGAGACCTGGGGGAAGAAGTCAATCTGGGGTCTGCTGCAGGTCACTGTGAGGGTCTAAGCTAAGGCAGGAAGAACACAAACCTTGCCATTAATAAATGTGTCACTCTCACCTGTCAAGTGGGCCCCTTTGGTGAGAGTCACAGTGGTGTGAAATGACAGGGCTTACTTGCCTTAGCTCCTCATTTTATGGCCTGGAGGAAACCCATCAGCCAACTAGCAATGTGAAATCTGCTCCGCACGGCTTATTCACCACATGGGTATAGGTGAGTCCCGGGCCCTAGGTCTTAGTTATTTTCCTTGCTGCTGTGGCAAAAATATTAGACAAAATGAGACCCAAGGAAGAAAGGGTTTATTTTGGCTTGTGGTTTGAGGGTGCAGTCAATCATGGCATCCCCATGGCAGTACGAGTGTAAATTGACCAGTCACACTGCATTCTTAGGCAGGAAGCAGAGAGATCTGAATGCTTGCTCTGCTCTCTTGCTCTTTTTTGGTCAACCCAGAACCTCAGCCAGTGGATGGTGCTGAACCTGGGGCATCCTACCTCAACTAACCTAATCTGAACTCCCACACACAGACACAGGCCTAAGATTTGTCTCGGTTTCAACCACTACACTCAGCAAGCCTCAGAAACGGTCCTCAGGCAGAAGCGTAAGATCCCTAGCGAGGTGTATCTGAGATATTCCGCAGCACTGAGTTCGATGAGACACTCAGCATGGGCAGACATAGGGCAGAGCAACTGGCTGAGCCGATGGGTTTCCTTTGTGACCTAGGACATGCCTTGGTGTCACAATGCGCATGTGCAAGTCAGAAGACAACTTGTGGCAGTCAGTTCTCTCCTTCTGCCGTGTGGGTGTTGAGGGATGGGACTCCTGTCATCAGACTGGGTGGCAAGCACCTTCACCCACTGAACCAGAACCTTGCTGTCTTTCAAAGTGACCTTTCAGGAGACGCTTGATACTTGATTAAGTGGTGCCTACTCCCCAAATATCCCTGGCTCGGCAGCAGACCCTCTCTTGGCCGCCCTTTCACATTAGTACATGCCACCTTTGTGCACACTGATCTTTTTGCATATTCAACATGTGACACTCTGTATGTACAGTTCTTATATTCAGGAATCGTGTCTTGCCCTATAATGTGTGGCACATAGTAGGTGCTCTTGCAGTGTTTATGGATTCAGTAAACTAATGAAAGTATTTGCTAAAGATCAGGTTCTATGCCTAGGCTTTTTCTAATCCTGGATGCATCTCCTCTAGGCAGGCTGTATCATTGCAACTTCACACATGTTTAAAAAAAAAAAAAAGAAAGAAAATCCAAGGCTTAATGAATTTAATGAGTTGCTGGAGGCTGTCTGGGCAGCTTGGGAAATGAGTTCCCTAAAGGTCACTGGCAAAGGTGCAAAGGGAGAGCTAGAAAGCTGTTGCTTCTTCGCCCTCCCTCTCCTGTGCCCTCTGTGGTCAAGGTCTGGGCTTCCAGAAATTTCTTTGAAGGAGAAGCCCTGCACTCTGCGGTTCTTGAGGCCTTTTCTGGCTTTGCTGTGGGTTCCTGCAACCTGAAGTTCCAAACAGAGGCATTTGCTAATTTCCTGAAGAAAGCTCCAGGAAGTCTTGTCCCTCGGTAAAAGCTGTTCACAGTAGGTGAGAAAAGGGGAAGTTTTTCAGACCACCACACAACTTGGAGGTTTCGTTTTTCAGTGTTGTGTGGAGCTGACAAATAAACCTGAGTTGGCTCTCCTCCCTGCTTCCCTCCTGCCCTGGCCCAGCTCCCCCCTCCCCTGCTCCCCTTTTCCAGATTCCTGTGAGTGTTTTGGTTAACGTTATCCCCTCCTGTGTTGTTGTCCTACCACATATTAATGTAGAGCTTCTGTAGCCGACAGGAGTACGGTTGAGTTACAGTAACAAGCTACAAGCTGAAGGAAAGGGCTGCGGTTTCTGGCTGCTCCTGTCCCAGATATCCACCCTCACATCTGGATAAGCGATCATGTGACAGCCCGAAAAGCCAGCAGCATAGCCTGGATACCATAAAAAATGGGGTCTGTTAAATTAAAAAGGCTTTAACTACTGCCTCAGCTGGTTTGGGGGTCTTTCATTTTCTCCCCTCTCTTTCTGTCTCTCTCTCTCTCTCTGTCTTTTTTCATTGCTCCGGAATGTGTTGAAAGATTTGTGATTGCTATATACTTAATTTAATATCGTGAACCTATCCTATTGTAAATTTGTTTGCATGCTTTTCTGAAGTCTAGCCAGCTCTTTTCCATTTTCCTAAGTTAACACAGGGCTTTGTCAATTCTGGGATCAGGACTTGGTGTCCTGGTAATAAACACTCCAGAATGAAGAGTCTCTCTCCTAATTTCCCCTACACCCCATGCTCTCCCTGCCCCCTCTCCCCTGTCCTCCCATAAAGGCAGACTTCAAACTCCTGGCCAAAGACTTTTAACTGTCTTTAAGGAAGATTCTGTAGGGTATCGGGCTTTAAAACAGTACTAGTTAATGGAAATGTCATTGTTCTTGTTGGATGAAGTCCAGCATGTCTTGAGAAGTAAAGCATGTCTTGAGATGTTAAACAGCAAAGCACCATCCAGCCTCAGCTCCTACAACTCAAAACAAACCAAAAAGAAAAAAAAATAAAAGAAAAAAGCCTCTTATTTTCCTTTTCTTGCGCAAATAAAACATTCTTGTCTTGCCCACTGGACATATCCTTCTCTCTGATTTACCACGATTGCAAAAACCAGGATTAAACAAGGCACCCGTTCCAAAACCAAAAGTCTGTTTTCTCAAACTATCAAAGAGAGAATAACTTTGGAAGGGAGTGCGTGATAGAGGAGGAGAGGCAAGCAGTGCCTAGTTTCGTGTAAAAGAATAAACAGCCAATTAGGCAAAGTGCTCTCTCCCAGCCTCTGCGCTATCCACTGGCCACGGCTTCCTTTACAATGTAGGCAAATGTAATAGAAACAACACTAGTAAAACCCTACCAGCTCTGGATCTCCTACACGCCGCATCATCTTACTTTAACACCTGAACCAATCAGTTCAGTATTTTCTCCTCTCATTAGACCATAGGCTTGCTATGAACACTGGTCTATGTGTCTTGCTCACTATCTGGCCTTCGGGGTGCAGAGGAATGAGGGGCCCTTTAATATTGCTATTCATTTTCATGTTGGGGGCCTATTTGCTTCTCTAGAACCACATCCTATGCCCCCTCACCTGGGCTGGGCTCCAGAACAGCAAGCATCACTGGCGTTTGTAGGCTCCGTATGACCTACGCTCATGAGCTCTCTATACCTATGCCCGTGGGCACTTTGTGACTTACACCCAAAGTCTTTCTAAGATCTGTGCCCACAGGGCTGTCTATGATCCATGCCCATGAACTCTCAATGACCTTTGTGATGGGATCTCTGCAATCTGTGCCTATGTTGCCTTCTATGGCTCTTATCTCTAGGTTCTCTATGATCTGTGTCTATGGGCCCTCTATGACCTGTGTTCATTGGCCCTCTGTATACATGGGCTCTATATGACCCTGTGGCTTGTGTCCACAGAGTCTCTATGATCTGTATTCACAGGGTCTCTATGGCCTGTGTTTATGTACTCCTAGTCTCCCTTTTGAACCCAACCTATGAGGTTCTCATAATAAACCAGCATAAAGATTACCAAATGCCTCGACTGAGGCTGTAGCTTCCGTCAGGTCCAGAGGTGGTGAAGGCTCCCTTCTAATTCTGGTCCTACAGTCCTAAACTCTCTTTGCAATAATCCTACCACTAAACTCATAAATACCTTCATTGAGGGTATCCATTTTCTCCTTTATATCTGATTGAGATCTTCACAGAAGAAATTAAGATTTATTGGCTAAACCACTAAGCTTCCACTGTAGACTCCGTGCTTGTGGACAGTTGCAGTGAAAGTGCTTCATTATCTTCTCCTATAACTGAATTTTGTGAGATGCAGTTACCACTCCCCAACCTAAAAGCTCCAAGTATGTGCTAGAGATGTTTTGTTCCGCCGCCAAGCCAGGAGCAGTTCCGGTTCATCCTCATGCAGGATTCTTTTGTATTCATCGTGTGATCTAAGTTAACTGTCGCCTAGTGAAGGTAGAATCCCTGTAGAGCCAGCTACTCTCTCCTTCTGTCAATCGAAATCACCCATTCATCATCCCGTATAAATTGAAAAACACCCACAATACACACAGATACGGGATGCTAATTTTATTTTATATTGAATGCTATCCCGTAGGTTCTTCAAACATGACATTCCAGAAAATTCTGAAGCAGCCCAGTGTCAAGGAAAAAAAATTGTCAAGATTGGCTAGTAATGGCCACTATGGATATAGAAGTGAAACATATGTTGTGAATATATGTGGACATATATTTACATAATCAGTGTTTGAGATCTCTGTGTTAGGTGACTGGGAATGCAAAAGAAAAAGTAAAAAGAAAAAAAAAACACACCAAACAAACACTGAAAACTGAAACTCAGACCTCCTGGTAGCAAGCTTATCTTTGCTCCACTTCTGTGGCTCTGTGTTAAAACTCAGTGTTTTCTCAAGAACTTCTGACGTTCCGTAACTGCCTTGCCCTCCAGACAAATCACCCCAGTGGTGATTTGATTATACCAAGGCGTAGCTCACCAGACGGTGCCTGTTTTCATTATTTACAGTCAATATTGTATTTTCTGGGTTAGAAAATACAAATTAAATGGAAAGTTTTTCATCTACTTGCTTGGCATGTAAATCGCAGCCCACAATGACTAGACAGTTCCCAGACTTAATTAAGATGAAGACTCGCTAAGCGAGGGATTGAAAAACAAAATCTTTCTCCACAGACCTATCTTCCTGCCCTTTAATAAGGAAATAGACACATATCATGGAAATTACTCTCTGAAGCCACTTGATTTGGTTACGGTCAGTTGTAGCACTGTCCACAGCTCTACTCAAGATGATAGATTGACAAGCAGAGTTCCTGGCATCCAACTTCCGGTGTCCTGGAAACGCATTCTTTGGCAATCAGGTTTCCCAGTGCTTGGCACCTGATCCTCTTTAGTGAGTACTCTCTTTCCTACTGTCTCAGTTAGCAGCCCTGGGCAAATCACCTGCACACACTCTTTGGGCCTGATGGGAAGGAATTAGACAGTTAACAGACAATACAGGTGTTCTCGGCTTCAGGACCAGTTAGCGTTAATTCCCAATAAACTGAAAGCTAAAAACATCAGAAGGCAAAAGCTCCTTAATGATTTCAACACCATCCACCTGTTTGCCCTCACAGTAACATGGCCCCTGCCACTGCCCCAGCATCTCAACACAGTATCCCAGTGAAGATTTCTGCAGCAATAAAAGGTAAAAAGTTCCAAAATCAATGTACTATGATATTGTGCCATCCTAATAATGGAAGATCTTACATTGACTCATCCTGTGTTGGACACTCAGGATTTGCTAAGCCAGGCTGTGTTGTATTTATTTCACAGAAGGAAGCCAAATACTTTACTTTAGCAAAGAGAAAGAAAGAAAGGAAAATAGAAGTGGAATAGCAAATCCTTCAGTTAGAAGGCCCCCGAGTTGTCTGTTGCAGCCGGTCGGCTTTATCATTGTAACCTAAAAATGGGAGAGTAGATAATGCAAAAACAATTTGGTGTTTTCAGACTCTGGTCGCATGCGTTTCACTTATAAAGACCAGTAGTGAGCTCACTTTGACCGTGCCTGGTTTATTTAAATTGCCCAATTTGACGCAGGTGGTAATTCTACGGCTACTATGAACTAGACTGAGTCAGGCTCGCAGACTCTCCTCCTAGGAAGCATTGGATCCAGGATTCAGACCTTGTCTTGGGAAGCCCCTTTAAACTGCTCTTCTGGGTTTCAGGAAGTACATTTACTTACCTGCACCAGGCCTCCTGGGACTCCCCCAGGCCATCCCAGGTGAGGCCTTTCTCAGCTTCCCTTTCTGAAAAAGGCATCCTTTCTCGGACACCGGTTTCCCCCTAACTCATTTTCTCCAGCACCAATTCTGGCTTTGACCCCCAGCCAGTCATAAGTCCTCTTTCGGTTCAAGTATTAAGCCCTCTCCCAGACAGGGGTTTATCGAAAACGACACAATAGCAATAAAGTCCTAGGCCCCAAAGTAGAGAGCTCCCATTTGAACAACATCTGCTCAATAAACTTGTGGTCTTCCCTGTGGCTTTGAATGCTGAGCCCTGGTTCCACTCTCCACTTGCCATTTGACTCTAAACACATCAAAGTCTCTTGATTTCTTATCTCTTGATCTGATTTAAAACAGCAAACACAACAGCTACCCGTTGCTTTACGATACACTCAACAATGAATGAACCTGGGCCTCTGAAGAGCAGGAACACACAGACAAACCTCTCTGCCCTTTGAGGATCAATTCTTGGGGGAACCATTAAGTTACAGAGGTGGGCATGCTTTCATCATGGTGTGTGATTTTCCTGTTCCACATGCATGAGTGTAATCACACAGGCAATGTACCCATGTTCACAGGTCCGCATGCATGCACTCAATCACGCACCCCCCTCCACCCCCCATATTTAGTGGTGGCCTTTTCTTGACAGTGGTGAAGTGGCTAGCTTTTAGTGAGCAGACTTTGTCTCTGCTCTGAGTACAGAGTCCATGCAGTGAGAGCAGTAAAACTATGCATTTAAGACTGGGAAGACGGCTCAGTAAAGTGCCTGCCTAGCAATCATGAAATGAAGTCACATGTTCTATTTCGCTGGACCCCATGTCTAACATGTGATCAACAATCATACAGAATGAGTAAAAATGACTTATTAAGTAATGCTTATTGGTCACGCATGTCTACAATCCCGGCATTTGAGAAGATCAGGAGTTCAAAGGCAGCCTCAGCTACATATCAAGTTCAAAGCTAGCCTCAACTATATGAGACCCTGTCTCAAAGCAAACAAACAAATAACAAAAAATTAAAAATAAACAATTAAAATGGAGATTTGTCATGGATTTTCTTTTCTATTTTCAAAATATACTGAGAATATTTTCCCCACTCAAAATATTTTTTAAGTTGCTATCTGTATTAGTTAGCTTTGCCTAGGTTTTGCTGCTACAACACACATCTCTGAACTTGGTGAATTATAACAACAAAGTCTCCTTTCTTCCTATCCATATTCTGGTGGGAGGTCCCCCGTGGCTCTGTGTGTGTATTCTCTCTGCTCTAGGACCTGTCTAGGGCATGTGCCTTTCTGGTGACAGAGGAGAAAGAGCTTTGCTGGAACAGGTGTTGGCTCTTGGGGCTTTTGTGCAGTTTTGTCTCACTTTTCAGGATGTGTGGGAGACAAGCAAGTCCAGTCTATTTGCCTGGATGGGAGCAGATAACTGGAGAGAAAACCACAATGTATGACGGAAATCTAGAAAAATGTGGTTATACATTTAATAGCTGTGAATGTTGTGATTTCTGGCACACTGTGTCTGTGATTTAGACTTATATTTTTATTGTAGTGTTTCATTCATTTGATGAATCTACTAAAATCTACTTAGCCAACATGGTTCACATGTCAAGCAAATCAGTCAGAGAAAAAAGTTCTTGTCAGTAAAACATTTTTGACCAGGAATTGGGAAGATTGCTTAATGGTTAAAGTGCTTGCCAAGCAAGTGTAAGGACATAGCTCTCTGGAAGTCACATACACACTGGGTGGGTATAGCAGTCTGTCTGTAATTCTAACCTCAGATAGTCAAGATGGGGATTCTCAGAGCAAGCGACCTGGTCGGACCATATCGATGAGCTCTGGGTTCTATTGAGAGACCCTGCCTTAGTGAATAAAGTACAAAAGTGATTGATGATGATTCTGGACATCGACTTCACCTCAGGTCTGTGTGTGGGCGCGTGCACACACACGCACACATGCACGTATGTATGAACACCAACATGCAGTGCACCCACATGATGCAAAACATGCATATCCGCACAATCCTGAGAAATGTAAAACGAAAGATGTGCCCAATTGTCATTCAGTGGCAGCCGTTGGTGTATCTCAGCTGTCACCAGTCTCTAGCTTACAAGTAGGCAGACACACAGCCCAAGGAACACAGAGCTTCTGCTAATTGGCTTCTAGTTCTTCTTTAGGAGATGCTGAGCTTAAGGACTCATAAGGATACTAGTGATCTAGACAATGGTTTCCTCAAGGTTCATAACTAGGCCTTCCTCTGGCATGCATTTGTTCCTGGCTTAGACAGACCTGGTCTGAAGTTTATTTCTGAAGGGATGGGGTGGACCTGGTGAGGTGGCAGGAAGCAGAAAGAAGGGTAAATAAGATCACAGTGTTTGGATGGTAACAAGCAACACCTTCCTTTGGGAAAGCTGGCTAGGGAGAGGCTACAGGACACTTCCTTTAGGAAGGAAAGAGAGACCCAGGCTGGAGCTGGCTAAGGAAAGAGGAGGTGGGGATGCATCTGGAGTAAGGAGTTAAGCATTACTGGAGAGCCTCTTGGACAGGAGCCCACTGAGGACGAGTGTGCTGGTTCTGTTTTGTGGAAACATCACGTACATGGCATAGCCGGCTGATTTCAGAGTTGCAGGAATCATCGACTTTGTCTGCACGTTGCCAGTATGATTAATGCATGCTTCAGTGCTCTCTCTCTCTCTCTCTCTCTCTCTCTCTCTCTCTCTCTCTCTCTCATATCTAATGAAGCCTGCGTAGCTTTTGAAAGAAGCAGACCATGATGTTCTGAAAATACTTTCAGAGGACATTTCCTGTTCTGCCCACACTGTGGCTTCACTCCCACCCCACTCTCCCTTTTCTTCCTCTTTTTCTCCTCTCCTTTCCTCCTCATTTCTGGCTTTCAGTTCCATCTTGTCCTTCCTTTGCGTTTCTACCTTCATCCTGTCTTGTCCTCCCTCTCTCTGTCTCTCTCTTCCCCCTCTCTCTCCCTTTCTCTCCTCCCTCCCTCCTTCCCTTCCTCCCTCCTTCTCTTCCTCCTTCCCCCCTCCCTTCACTCTCTCTGTCTCTCTGTCTGTCTTTCTAGGTTCTAATCCAGCCACACCACTGGGTTTTCCCCTCGCCCTCTCTGGACCCTGGTCTCAGCATCATTAAAGTATATATGACGCCCTTCAGAGTGGTGAACAAGGTGATGGTGAGAAGGCACACAATGGCTTGTTGCAGGCCATGCTGTGATATGACTGGGGATGGAATTCTAGTTCTTACCTTTCAATTCCTCAGAGAATGGAGAGTGGCTTTGTTCAAAGGGGAGAAGTGTCCTTTGGTTGTTTTTGTGTCCGTGGTTTCAGGCTGACCACTTCGCACCGGATAATGAATAAGGAGGGGGCTTTTCATCACTGAGAGAGGTTAATGCTCCCGCTCTCAGCAGTCAGTAGTTGCCTGTAGGTTATTATTTATTTAGTGTGGGAGCGTGACACCCCTGAGATTTCCCCCTTCTGTGTTAGCATGCCGTGTGATAGCACCCAGGTCTTGTTTATGCAGCCGTTTCTAAGCAGTCTTGCAGCAGAATCACTGATATTCTTCCACCCTTTCCATCCCTTCCTCCACTGAACTGATGCAGGAGCTGTGCTGCGAATGGATACAAGCAAGCTGTACTTATATGTCATCTCTCTCTCTCTTACACACACACACACACACACACAGGAGAGAGAGAGAGAGAGAGAGAGAGAGAGACAGAGACAGAGAGACAGAGAGACAGAGAGACAGAGAGACAGAGAGAGACAGATACACACAGAGAGACAGAGAGACAGAGAGAGACAGATACACACAGAGAGACAGAGAGACAGAAAGAGACAGAGAGAGAGACAGAGAGAGAGACAGAGAGAGAGACAGAGAGAGAGACAGAGAGAGACAGATACACACACAGAGAGAGACAGAGAGACAGAGAGAGAGAGACAGATACACAGAGAGAGAGACAGAGAGAGAGACAGAGACAGAGAGACAGACAGAGAGAGAGACAAATACACACACACACAGAGAGAGAGAGAGAGAGAGATACACATACACACACACACACACACACACACACGTAAATAATCAATGAAAGATAGGCCATCAGTTTGAGAGTGGAGGCATATGGGAAGGACTGGAGAGAGGAAAGAAAGAGAAGGGAGGAAGTGATGTAATTATGTTTTAATTAAAATGAAAATAAATATATAATTAGAAATAATATCTTTATGGTGGCTGAACCTGACGCCCCACCAGAGTGTCCCCTGTGGAGGGGACCTTCCCTGATCAGCTACTTACTATCACAAGTGCCCCCATCACTCCCAGTTCCCTTTGCTGGTCCTGTGTTTATCTTATGCCCATACAAACTACTGTTTATTTGCTTATTTTTTTCCTTACTGAAATGTGAGATTCCCCAAAAGCAGAGTTGACAGCTTCATTTACTGGCCTTATTCCCAGGGCCTAGTACAAGCCATGCCTGAGGCATCTGGCCAGTTCCACAAGCATTTGCTGATGAAGGAGTAATCAGGACCTCTTGGAAAATGCCTTGTTAGGCTTACCAGGAGATATAAGAAGAGGAGGAGGAGGAGGAGGAGGAGGAGGAGGAGGAGGAGGAGGAGGAGGAGGGAAAGAAGGAGGAGGAGGGTTAACATTGGGATGGTGGTGATGGCTTGGGAGATCCACAGAATTCAGATTGTGTGGCCTGAATGCGTGGTTCATAGCCCATAGACATATGAACAACCCAAGAGAGGTTTTTTCTCTGAATGTCCTCTAGTATTGAAAGGCAGGAGACTTGAGAATCAGCAATGCGCAAAACCAAGAAGGTATCTGTTTGTCCCAATCTGGAGGTGACAATGTGAGCCTTGGAGAAGAGAAGGTGAGGTTAGAGCAGAGGGCCAAGGGAGGGTGGAGGCAGTCACCTATGGTGTTTACTGGAGCTCCTGTCATCCTGACATGACCTGTTCTCATGGCCATCGTGATCTAGAACCAGTGTTGGCACAGCTGGGAAGTCTGCTGAGACGCTGATTATATAAGGGACATGGATCTGGGCTTTGAGAACTGAGTGCAATCTCCACCACAGAATATTTGAACCACTCATGGGACGCACAGCTTCTTAGAAATCTGTGGTAAGACCGAGGTTCTAGAGGCATCTTATTCTGCATAAGTCTTAGTGAATCAGGACTGGTTATGTCTGATATCATAAGCCCCAAGATTTTGTCTTCTCTGTGGTTATACGAGAACATTATATTATTATATTTTGTGGTGTATTCATTATGTTAGGCTATGTCGGGTTAGATTGTGATATCCCATACCCTATCAGTACTACCTGTACATATTTGCAGTATGTACAGGCAGAGAGGCAGAGGCAAGGGCATGGGGGAGGAAAGCTGAAGTCTCCATCATTCTTGAGCTTCTCTTCCCGTGTGCTTTATCTCCCAGCTATTGGCTGCAGAGCTGAGCCATGCTGTTCTTCAGAAGTTCAGACTGAGATGATCTAAGTAACATGCGAGGTACAAGAATGTCACTGATGTCCCCATTGCCATCCTTGGTGGCACAGAAAGCTGAGTGCCAGTCACCTAGGCCCCCTGGTAGGAGACATGGTTTGGTTCCTGTGTATGCCGTTTTCTTCTTGCGTCTGTAGTCCACAGACAGGAGCGGCCTGTCAGCAATGTCAAATTGTTTCCTTTTCTGAGGAACACCCAGAGTCTGGTGGTTAAGGCTCAGTCCTGGCCTGGGCTGGGAACCTGGAATGGTATAGGTTTGGCCTGGGCCAGTTCTCCCTCAAGGAGACTCTCAGTTGACAGTTCCCTATTGTGCCTGAGTGCCCTGGGTCAGGGAAGGCTGACAAGAGACCTACCCTCAGGGTGTTCTGGACCCTGGACAGTGAGGAGGAGGTAGCTATCTCCTTGTGGCTCCTCCCTCCTCCCTTGCCTGTGCTCCCATCCACAGCGGTTCTGCAGAAGCCTGTGATGCTGTAGTCAGATCCCTGATATCTTCAATGTTCTCCTGCCTTGAAGCGACATTGCTAATCCCGGTATCTTTTCAGAAAAGTAGTCCTGGGCCCGCTGCCTTTCCTCTAATGGTGCTTTGTCCTGCCAGCCAAGTCTTGTTCCACTGAAGTCATGGGAGTTGGATAATTTTACATAGGCATCTGCAAACGACAGCTCAAACTCCATCCCCCAAGTAGGTGTTGACGGTCAGAACTCCCAGGCATCCGCTCCCAAGCCCAGCATCTGTTCCACACCTTGAGGCTTGCAGAAAAGCCCTTGTCTCCTCTTAACTTAGTTTTTCTGCATTCTGTGGGTAGATGAAGCTTTGTGTTATACTGGAGTGAAAAGCTTGGGGGTAAGTAGCCCTTACACCCAAAGTCACCCGTCAACTGAGAACTTGTGAGAGGACCACACACTGTTGTTTTCTTTTGTAATACACCCTTGTTGGCCCAGCCTGCCTTCTGTTAGACCTAATGTTGTGTTGTAGCCAGGGAAGTTACTGTTGGCCCAGCTATGGCTTTGTCCTTGTTTTAGACAGAGGCCACAGAATAATAGTCCTCAAAGACATCAAGAAGGAAAAATGAGATCATTACGACCAAGTTCTCTTCCCTTTCCTGCCTGCTTCTTCCTCTGCTGCCTGGCTGATGGGCTATGGTTGCTCGGAGCTGCTTCTGCTCAGCTCCCACAGCCCACTCCCTGATTCCCTCTATTAGAGACACAGCACTTCAAGCAGCTCACCAGAAAGGTCGGCGTGGCTGCTTGGGCTGCTTGGGCTCTCTGTACTAGGACTCCATTGATAAGCATTCAAGCCGCTTCTCAGGGGACTTCCAAACAATTCTTCTCATGATCTCCACGTTAAAAGTATATGTTTAGATCAGTTGTCTGACCCCACTGCCTCAAGCATACCTTAAAATTTCTGCATTTGGGCCTTTGGAGAAACACATTGCTTAGTGCCAGTACTATTTCTTCATTTCCAGCTAATGTAAATCTTCCTGATCCTTTAAAAGCCCCACTTTGTTGGTGGCGTTCCTCCTAACCAGACCACCTAGAAGCCATGACTAGTTTTTCAGAATGTCCTTAATATTTGCTGGTAGACCTCTGAGAGGAGCTGTACCTTGGTTGTCTCCAACAAGATAGCCCCCTCATCTACAAGCATACCCTGTGTGTAACATTCTTGGATTCCTTACAACGCCCAAAATGTACTCCAGACCTTGGTTCCTACCAGCTTGCTGATTCCAGTTGCTTTGTGAAAACCCACTCATCTCTTCTCCCACTCCCTTGCAATTTTATTCCAGTTCCTGGAATTTCATAATAACAGAGAAGGATCCAGAAAGCTGACACCAGCCATTTCCTCTAAACAAACCCATGTTTTCACATGACACACCATGGAGCGCTCAGTAAAGGAAACACTGTACTCGGCTCTTTTTGAACACATTCCAAGAAACAATGACAAGTCTAAAACAACAGTAGTTTATTTTGTGCTTTCTGACTGAGTACATGGATCTCCTTATTTGATCCTCAGCAAGGAAACAAGACAGATATTTCTATCTCCCCAGCTTTGCTATCGATGAGTGAACAGAGCTTCAAGGAAAACCATTTACCTCAGATTCTAAGCTGGGATGCAGAGTTTAACTCCTCCTTCTGTTGCCCCCAGGTTTAAGTTGATATACAGGGTTGGCCAAGCCTGATTAATGGCGTATTTCAAGCATACACTGAGGAAAGGCACTCTGTGTGTGTGCTATGGGGAGAGGGGTTTGAGAAGACTGCTAATGTGCCCATAGGCCTCATCTTCAAAACTTGCCTGCCAGACAGTAGTTAACAGGCCTTCTCCTTCCAGTTATGTGACCATGCTGCTTCTAATTCTAAGAATTTGGGGAATGGAGAAAGGAAGATGCCAACCCTGGAGAAGAATGAGCTAGCAAAGGTAGACTATGAACATCCCAGTAAGAGATTGAGATCAGGGCCCAAGTCCGCCAGGGATCTGGGAAGCTACCGCTGTTTTTGCACGCTAGGTAGGTAAGCGCCAATCTGCCTGTAGAAGGATGCCCTGCCCTGAAGAACAGTGAACGTGATCTTTAGCATGGATGGAGGAGGCTAGCCAAAGGAGTGGCACAGACCATGATCCTGGGGTATTTATCAACCATGCCATGTTGACCCTTCAGCAAGACGTTTATTAAGAAAAACAAAAACAAAAAAACAAAACTTTTTTTTTTCCTGAAGTTTGGTGGGCTCTGACCTCCAGTTTTCACTTCCAAAATAACTTGACTTTTCTAAAGTGGTAATTTCATTTTCATGATAATACTAAACTGAAGCCATATGACCTCTAATTGGAAGCAGGTCTTGGGCCCTGGCTTTGCCAAGAAACAGTTAGAAACATGCTTATTCTACTTCTTTGCTTCAGGCACTCAGCAGTTTTGAATGCCTGGGCAGAATATAGTTTTTAAATAAAGCCAATCTCTAAGAGACAGAGGAAGGGTTAGAAACGAGAGAAGGGACTTTTTCCCCCCCAAAGGGAGGAAAATAATACTCTTTACTTTTTTGTGTTTGAACTGTCCAATCCATCTCTGTCAGCCTTTGGAATGGGTTTAATTGGGAATCATCACTGTGCCTTGGGGTTCAGGGTGTGAGTGTGGCTGATAATTCTGTTTTCAAGCTGACATAACCTTCTGCTTCCACCAGTGACAGCTTGGGATGACGTCATGAGAGAGTGGGGAATCGCCCTTCGATATTTTCCAGTTCCTCTTCAGTCAGTGGAATTCACTGTGTCCCTGGGAGTAGTGTGCGCTAAGAAATCCTTCCCCAGAATTATTTTGGCTATCCTGGGTTTTTTTGTTTTTCCCAGAAACTAAGCCACCAACCAATCAAAGAGCATACACAGGCTGGTTCAAACCCTCCACTCCCCCCCTCCACACTCCAGAATATATGTAGCAGACTGCCTTGACTGGCCACAGTAGGAGAGGATGCCCCTAGTTCTGTAGAGACTTGTTGTCCTAGAGAAGGGAGACATCTGAGTGGTGGTGAGGGGACATACTTTCAGAGGCGAAGGTATGGGGGGATGGGATGGGAACAGAGAGGAGGGGCAACATTTGGGATGTAAATAAATTTAAAAAATTAATTAAAAGAAATAAAGAAAAGAAAATCCTTCCTTGGCAGTCACAGGGACAGGGACGCTGTCTTGAACTCTGTTCTGGAGGGAGACAAGAGCTTTCTTTAGGTTTAGAAAGCAGCAGCGGGAACTGTCCCCAGGAAGGGCCTCAGAAAATCCTGACACGAAGGAAATATTTTAATGACTTTTCAAATAAGAAACTAAACAAATCGCTCTCTGAAAGACGGCATTATATAACAGATGAAACAACACATCGGAACTTTCTGATGGGAGCCACAGCTGTTTGCTAAATGCGGCAGGCATTTAGTAATCACACCGTGTTGGGGAGATGCTTCTCTATCCTCTCCCCCTCCACAGCTTCCTGAGAAGCCATCATTTTAGACAAATTGGCTGGAGGGGATATTGGGTTCTGTGGCTCTTAAGTGCTGCCCGGAGATTTGCTGAATGTCAGCCTCAGGGAACTAAATTCCTGGCCTGTTGGCAATGTCCCTGCCCTGGCTGTCCCTTCCCTGGTACTTACAGCCTTTGCTGCCAGAGGGGTCATTACTTGGACTATAGTAGGAAGACCTGGACATGATAGCATGGTTCTTTCTACTCCCCTCCCCTGAGTGTGTGTGTATGTACACATACACATATGCGTATTTGCATACATATGTGTATGTGGATGCATGTGCTCTTATAGAGGTCAGAGGACATGCCATTCCTCTAATTTTTTCTACCTTTTTTAAAAACAGGGCCTGGAGCTCCAAGATAGACGTAGGCTGAGTGGCCACTGAATAAACCCCAGAAATCCTCCTGTCTCTGTCTCTCCATAACTGCCTTATTTTTGCCTTACATGGGCTTTGAGAATGGGCTTGGATCTTCCTGCTTGTAAAGCAAGCATTGAGGCCTAGCCCCAAGCCCGGGAAAACAGTAAGCAAAGGATACAGACTGGAACAATAAAGGGGGAAGTGTTGGACCAAGAGTGAATTCTAGGTTTCAGCATTAACTGTTGCCTGTTTTATAAAACCACAGCACCCCACGTTCCAAAGGGGTAGCCCAGAGGTCAGGTTGAAGGAGAAAGTCTTCATGGGCAATAGCTGGAAACACAGCCACAGACCTCTAGATAGATGTGAGTCAGCCACTTCCCGAAACATGGATTTCAAGTAAATAACACATTATATCTTTCCTGTACCTTTTGCTACATTTTCCTACCATGATCATCCGATAGTCATCAGCGCTTTTAATTTAAACCCTACTGTGTTGCACGCCCACTGAAGTTTCCGCGGATGATGTGCAGGTGGTAAAGGTCCTCTGGGGACATCTGCTCTCTCCTCCTGTCCCCAGGGACCTCTGAGCTCTGCAGTCCTAAGAAGCTAGAACATCTGGTACATGTCAGCATGTCTTCGAAAATTCAGCCAGTCATCTGGCTGTTTTGTCTACGTGGTGCCAAACATCTGGGTTGACATTTAAAAAAAAAAACAGACTTACTAGATGTTTCGGCATTGTGTAGACAGGAATCCAATTTTTAATAGTTATTTCTCTACCCATCCAAGATTCTCTCTCAGTCAGCCTTCAAATTCAGTGGAGGAGAAAGTTGACAGAGGCTGTTGTATTTTTCTTCTGATAGACTTTCTAATAAACCTGTGCTCACATAATTTATTGCAAACTGGACAATTTTCTTTATTTCCCCTCAGGGTATCTATGTGACATTAAATTATCAGTTTGATTGCTCTACTGTTTGGGAGACATCCACACCATCCTAAATCAGGGGTTTGATTACTTTGCCTTTTCTCTGAGAAATGAAATTGGCCAAAATAATATGATGTGTTGATCTTAAATGTTCCAAATTCATCTTAAAAGAACTGGAATTTTAATACTTTTAGCAATAGTTTATGGCATGGGTCTTTTTTTAAAAATGTGTGTGTGTGTGTGTGTGTGTGTGTGTGTGTGTGTGTGTTTGTGTTTGTGTCTGTGTGTGTCTGTGTGTGTCTGTGTCTGTGTCTGTGTGTGCATGCATGTGTGTGAGTGGGTGAGCATGTGTGTATCCCTCATGTGTTAAGCGCCTGCAGAAACCAGAAGATGGCCTCAGGTCCCCCAAAAGCCATAGTTATGGGCAATTGTGAGCACTCTCCCAAATGAGTCCTCAGGAAAAGCAGTGGGCACTCTTAACTGTGGAATCTTCTCTCTAAGATCCTAGGATCATTCTAGATAAGAATTTAGAAGTACTGGTTTACTTCTGAGTCTTCACAAATCTTTTCAAGGAAGACCGTCAGGTCCTGGAGGTTAGGTATACATTTTAAAAAACCTTTGAATATCTAATTCATATTCCATGGCAATACAGCAGGAGAAATGGATGGGTTTTCTTGACTTGGTTGTTTCATACTGTTTATCTCTCTCTAGTTGGTTCTAGGCTGTAAGCAGTTGAAGACATACCAGCTGACCCAGCTTCTTCAAATAGTAGGAAAAGCTGCTCGACTCTGAGTTTGTTTAATGTGTTTCTATGTGGAGGGGTGTGTTCATGTTCATGTGAGTACACACAGGCACGTGTCCAGCTCTGCATGCACCATTGTGCTTGATCATGTGGAAGCCAAAGGAGACCTTGAATGTCTTTCTTTGGGAAGACTGTCCACCTAACTTCCGAGACAGGGTCTAGCATTAGCCTAGAGCTTGTCCATCAGGATAGGCTGCCAATGATATGATACAAGGAGGCCCAGCTGCTTCCACATGTTGAGTACTGGGATTATAATTGTGTGTAGACACATTCAGCTTTTTAATATTTGTTCTAAGACTTGAATTCAGGTCCTCATTTTTCTGAGACTACTAAATATACTTCTGACTTAGCCATTCCTCACCTCCCTGACGCCTTTTGTTTGTTGTTGGTTTTTTTTTTTTTTTTAAAGATTATTATATAGGTCAGGTTGTCTTTGAACTTACTACAGAGCTGAGAGTGATCTTAAACTCTGGATCTTTTTGTCTATACTTTCAAGTGCTGGGATTAAAGGTGTGTCACAGTAGCTGTTTTTACTTGGTGGTAGGCATCACATCCAGGGATAGCACTTTACCAACAAAGCTATGTTCTTACGCAATTGTGTGATTTTTTGTCTGTCTGTCCCTCTCCCCCACCCTCTGTGTATGTGTGTGTGGTGCATGTGAGAATGATGGCACACGTATAGATGTCAGAAGACAACTTTCTGAAGTTGTTTCTCTCCTTCCCATGAGTGAATTCTAGGTATCAAACTTAGGTCACCAAGTTTAGTGACAAGTGCTTTAGCCATCTCCCCTCAACCATCTCTAATTGTTCCCATGTTTTAAAATGATCACTGTCTTACTTAAATTGCTACCACCGTGAAGAGATGTCATGACTGAGGCAATTATGGAAGAAAGCATTTGACTGGGAGCTTGCTTCCAGTTTCAATTAGTCCATGACCATCACAGCTAGAAAACATGGCAGCAGGTAGACAGGCACAACACTGGAGCAGTAGCTAAGAACTTATATCATATCAAAAAGTCAAGAGAGAGGCATAAAGAAAAACAGACTGGGTGTGGCACAGGTTTTGAAACCCCAAAGCCCACCCCAAGGATACACTTTCTTATTGTTTCTTGATAGGTTTTGGGTCATAACAGTGAGAAAAGCAATAAATAGTCCCCTAAACAACTTCTTTGAAAAGTAGTCTGGTAATTGGTAAGCGTTAAACACACACACACACACACACACACACACACCCTGTGACCCCATAGTCCCATTTAAGAGAGGAGCTGAAGAAGTGCATACAGGTTAAGGATCTGAACTCAGGTCTGTTCTCAGTTCCTATGTCCATCAGCTCACAACCTTCTGTAACTCCAGGTTCAGGGGATCTGATGCTCTCTTGTGGTCTCTATGGGAACCTAAAGTATAGGTGTGTGTGTGTGTGTGTGTGTGTGTGTGTGTGTGTGTGCACTTGGGAAGAGGAAACCTCAATCAAAGAATTGCTTTCACCATGGTCCGTGGTCAAGTCCATGGGAAATTTCTTAACTAATGATAGGTGCACTACCCAGGGGCAAGTGGTCCTAAGTTGTTATATAAAAATAATAAAAAAAAGAAGTAGGTTGAGCAAGCCCTAAGCAGAAAGCTAACAAGCAGCAATCTATGGTCTCTGCTTCAGTTTCTGCCTCCACATTTTGGGCTTGAGGTTCTGTCCTGGCTTCCACTGATGATGGACTGCAATCCTTTTCTCTTCGAGTTGCTTTTGGTAATGGCATTGATCCTAGTAACAGATAGCAAGCTAGAAGACGAATTAACAATAGTTAGATTATATCTCTTCAAATTGCTTAAATGTCAGTGGCGATGGCCATGATGTATAGGAGGGGCTGGAGAGATGGCTCAGTGGTTAAGAGGAATAGCTGCCCTTACAGAGGGCCCAGGTTCAATTCCCAGCACCCATCAACTGCCTGTCACTCAAACTCCAAGGCATTCAATGTCTCTCACCCTCACAGGAACATATACACATGAACATGCACATCACATTCACACACACACACACACACACACACACACACACACACACAATTTAAAACAATGATCAACATGAGATTTGTCATAGACAATATGCCAGCATTGTTTAGAAAGTCTGGGTAGGTGCTGTTGGTGCTCAGACACATTGCTGTCAATCTGTTGGCTCATCTCCCAAGCCAGGTCCACATCCCATTCTGCAGATCCCCCAGATCCAGTAAACATGCCATTCTCTAAAGCCTAGGCCCTTGTGAGGCAAAGAGCTGGCTTATCCCATTAACACACAGACTAGAGGAAGAGAGATGTACATACGTCTGCTTGTCTATGGCCTTTTTGTTATATGCCCTCTTCTCTCCAACTGCTTGCCCAACCTAGGATACCTACATGACCTGAGAAGGTCTAATTACAAACCATGGACCACTTTCTGTATCATGTGTAGAGGTCATGCTTCTCTAATAGAGCCCTGAAAAAAAATCTGTACATGGGCACAAGGTACCATGCTGAATGAGGTGGATGTGGGCACACCCTTAGTGATGTGAACCAGATTAGCAGCCCACATCAACAAGATGAGGATTGTCTACCTTCTAGCTAGCATTAGCCGTGTCACCCTTTCCAGGTGACTCTAGGTCACAAAGTGTAATTTAAACACCTCTTTTCATTCCTTTTCTGGGGTTCTAGAAAACGCCATTTGTGAATGAGATTGTTTCTCTCCTAGTCTCTGGGAGTGTAGACTGGCATAACTGTAAGTGAAGGCATGTGTGGTAGTTGGAATAGGAACGGCCCCATAGACTCATGTGTTTGAATGCTTGGCCCATAGGGAGTGACATTATTAGGAGGTGTGTCCTTGTGGATGTAGGTGTGGCCTTGTTAGAGGAAGTATGTCACTGTGGACACGCGTTCTCCTATGCTCATGCTACACTCAGTGAGGAGGAATACGATCCCCTTCTGCTGCCTGCTGATCAACATGTAGAACTCCCAGCTCCTCCAGCACCATGCCTGTCTGCAAGCTGCCATATTTCCTACTATCATGACGATATTGGCAAAACTTCTGAAACTATAAGCCAGTCCCAGTTAAAGGTTTTCCTTTATAAGAGTTGCAGTGGTCACGGTGTCTCTCCACAGAGTGGGTAGCTGGGCACTTTCTTGTCTGCTTTTGGATCCTCTGAAGACTTGTAAGAAAGAGGGCAGGAGGACATTAACATGGAGGGTCAATGGAAAAACGAAGCTCTCAAGGCATCCAGGAACATGAGGCGCTGTGAGATTTCATTTCTCACATGCAAAGCCCGGTTTTTGTCAATCTATCATTTCTGAAATAAATGATCCACAGTCATTCAAGGCGAATGCATCCCAGACCTGGAATGGGCCCATTTAATTTGGAATCAGAAATGACTGGCGGGTTGATGCAAGAGTTTTTCCAATAAATTACATACATCCTGTTACTACGATTCCTAAAAATATCTTTGGAGACTACAGAGAAACTGGTAACGACTGTAGATGGGCAGAAGGAGAAAAAAATCAAACCATAAAATGTAAGCAAAATTTTATCCACATTCCCCAAGCTGTCATTAAAATTAATTTGTTTTCATGCCAAAGTCAAATATGCCCATGTAATGTGCATTTCATTGAATCCATTCAGCAAAATGTTAATTTAAACTAGATTTTTGGTGTTGTGCAGACTCAGCACTAGGAAAGATTTTGTGTGTTGTTTAATGGAAACCTCGGGTTTCTTAAGGGTGGTCTGCAGAGAGCTCTGTGAAGAATTGTCTCAGAAAGATGCTGGGTGATAGCAGCAAAGATCAAGGCACACAGATAGTGTGTTTGCTTCAGTTTCTCCATCCAGAGAGCAGGATCTACCATTCCTATCCAACCAGCTGCTTACTACCTCAAAATTGGAAGTCACATTCATGAAAGTAAACCAGGTACAATTTGCCCACGGGAAGCGATCTGGAGTTACAAAGATTCTCAGGTAGCACCTGGAAATCCTCTTCCATCTTCCTTATGGGAGCCACGCCTCTGGTAGCAAAGGATAGTGGGTAAAAAGTGATCGAGGTGGGTGGGGTCTGAGCCGAAACTACAAAGGCCATTTCTCAGCTGTCATTCTCTTGTCGCCAGTTTGGGTCTGGAAAAACTAAATAATTTGTTTAACCCGATCCCCTTTCCCTACCTTGAGGGAAAGCTTCTATAAGCTCACTGTAAACACAAGTATGCCTTGTGGGGCTTTCATCCATCTTGTTCAGACCACTGCCTGACACACACTGGGCAAGATCTGCTTCAGTCTTTCCTGTGCTCATTTTCACTTCCTATCCAGAGGTGATTATTTGCACAATGTGAATTTTGAGGGAAGTGGATTTATCAGAGACAATCTTGGTCATTGCGAAGGCATTTTCTTGGACACAGAGATGGTTTTAGATTCTTAGAATAGGATTTAAGGAGACGCAAAGGTTATTAGGAAGCACTGCGCTCAAGAAGGGACTGACTCTCAGAAGTCATCCAGCATGGGGCTGGTATTCATTAATTTAGCAATTACTTTTTAGACACCTACTTTATGCAAGCTCTGAGCTAAGTGCAGAGCTACCATCATGAGCAAGATGTGGTGTCTGTTTTAACCTAGCGTTTTTTTTCTAGCGTATACTCATAAACTTTGGACTAAAACAAACAAAGAAAAGACCTGTGTTTACCCATTTTTTCTTCCACAACCCACAATAATAAAGACACTCATATTTCATCTCAGTCAGTGCTTAAGGAATATATATATATATATATATATATATATATATATATATATATAACATTACCATGTATCAAAAACTTTCAGAATCCATATTTATGTTTATTAAGCATGCGCTCTAGTATTTTTCTGGTTTAAAAAATGTTATGACCTTCTGCTTTTGAGAGTTGAGTGGTTGTTTTATAGCTGAGCATTCCCTAAAGCTTGAGGGTGTGGCAATGTGAGAGGAATTCTGATTTAATGAGGGTTCTTGGGGATTTGTAGGATTATGGTAGAGAGAATGAGGAACCAGCTGTTCTTGTTCACTTGAGGCACTGGGGACCTAGCTGGAGGAAGTGGGCTTACAGTGTGATGGCTGTGATTTAGGGTGGACAGCGAGGTTAGCTGTAAAGGCTGTCAGCAAACATTGACAAAGCTCCTTCCTGGGACAGTGCTTGGGACTTGAAGCTGTGTGGGATGAAAGGCCCCTCAGAGCTTCCAGCAGGAGCTCTAGTGGACTCCTATGGAGAAAGTGATCAGGCTCATTGGAAAGTGGCCATATGACCTTGGCTACCATGGGGACATAGTATACTCAATAGAGTAGCATTTTAGGTACACAAATATTCAGGGATTTGCGTCTCTCCCTTTGTAGAGTACATCAGAGGATGCTTCCTGAAGCCCAACTTCCTTAGGGTATTAACAATGAGACAATGGCATACAGCATCACCCGCGGCAGCAGGCTGGCTCCACAGAGCTCTCAATGAAGAAAATGGAGATGTTGATTTGGAGAGGAAAAGACCAGGAAGACCTAACTGATACCACCATATAGTCAAAACAAAAGCAAACACATGAAGGCACAAGGGAATCTATCTTGTGATTTTGGAGGAGACAGAAATTTCAACCAAGGGGTGGTTAGCTCAGAGCAAGACAGGATCTTCCGAGTGATAAATACTGCCCAAATCTGTAATAGTTGGGACCACTTTTGTACCAGTATTTTCTGAGTTCCCCGAGTACCAGCACAGGGGTGCTTTGCTTGTAAGAATCTCTTCTCTTTTCTCTTCTCTTCTCTTCTCTTCTCTTCTCTTCTCTTCTCTTCTCTTCTCTTCTCTTCTCTTCTCTTCTCTTCTCTTCTCTTCTCTCTCTCTCTCTCTCTCTCTCTCTCTCTTTCTTTCTTTTTTCTTTTTTTTCTCTGCTTACTAAGTCAGGTATGATAACTTCCCAGAGCTCTTATGATTTAAAGGTCTTGTTCAATATTTCTGGGTACCCACAACAAAGGGAAAAATGTCCAACAAGAGCTAAGGAAATGGTTGCTAAGTGATTGACATGTATTCTAGTTTGCTCCCTATAACTTACAATGTAAAGTCCGTCACTGACAGAACTCAAGGCAGGAACTCAAGGCAGGAACCTGGAAGCAGGAACTGAAGCAGAGGCCATGGAGATACTTGCTTTCTTAGACATTTACTTGAGGACCTCCTGCCCAGGGATGGCACTGCACATAGTGAGCTGGGACCTCTATGTCAAATCTCAACTAAGAAATTGCCTTATAGACATAACCACAATCCACCTAACTGAGGAAACTCTTGAGTTGACTCTTCCCAGACGACGCTAAGGTTGACAGCTAGTGCTAACTACGAAGCCATGTAAACATGAACACCTGGGTTCGATTTTTTTCAGATCTTATGTAATAAGCTGAGTGTGGTAGTACATATATACCTTCCTTAGTGTAGGGGAGATAGAGTCAAGTGGATACCTGTAGTTTACTGAGCAGCTAGCCTAGTGAGGCCAACAGTCAATGAGCGATCTTGTTTCAAATGACAAGATAGCCAATGACTGAAGAGACAGGAGTTGGCCTCTGGCATGTACATGCACATATATGCACACACATCCCCATGCACAGGTGACTACACATAAATATATCCACATAACAGACACATACATACAGAAGGTCCAGCAAGATTGAATGTAATGGGGACCTTTCTGAGGAGAGTTTTGACAACTTCCATGAGCCAAGAAGCACCATAAACAGGAGTAGACCACATCTTAGAGAATGGCTTATGACTGGGAGCCTGTCTTTCTGGGTTCCTTATCATTCATAGGTTAAAGTTGTTGCCTAGGGGGCTTAGCCTGGCTATTGCATTTCCTAGTCATTGTAAAATGCCTTCCTGTTGCCAAAAGTTGATTCTCTGTGATAGCTGCCTAAGCTGCTCTTCTCTTCTGATGTGGGTGCCTACATTCACTCTTCCTACTTTCTGAGAGTCTGGATTTCTGTCCACTCACCCCTCCTATCTCCTCTTCAAAGTCCTTCCCGGTGATGTCTTCTCTGCCTTGTCTAGTGTTAACACCCTGACTCATTGCCTGTGCCCAACCCTGTCTTTGCCATTTGGGGATATCTTACATGGGTTAACAGCATCTCTTGGGTATATGCTTAACTTTAGGCACATACCTAATTCTCATCATTTCTTGGATGACAATTTCCATGTGGGCAGAGACCACACATTTTGTTTCATTTTTTTTTAATGACCTCTTTAGCCAAATGGCAAAGCATGCTTTCAATTTATCTGACTTTGGCTGCAAGTGAGCAAGGTCTTTCCTCATTAGTTTTGCTCAAGCCCATTATTCCCATGAATGGAGAAAGCCCTGTAGATAAGATTGCTCAAAGTGCTCTTGGTGAGCTCATATTTCACATGGGCTTTGAGCCACAAATTCTTTGGTTTTTATTTATTAAATATTCATATAGCTTTTGCAGCACGTCAATACCATGTAAAGGTTCATGGCCTTTTAATTGAGAAACACGCCCTTTCTTGTTTATGTGTATTTTTTGTTTTATTTGTTTTTCTTTATCATAGTTCATTGGAAGGTCACTTCGTGTCTCGTTATTTGCTTGTAGCAGCTCTGCGGCCGGCAAAGCTCTCGAACTCTGGAAGGATATAGAATTATCTGTTTTCTTTTGGTTTTGGAGTTGTCAGACATGAGCCACATCTCCTTGGCTTCTCTAGCAAGACTTCTAGAACTTTCCCCACAGTCTGCTTATTCTAGCTGCTCTCTTGGCTCATGGTTTTGCACCAAGCTCTTGCTTCCCTTCTCCATGAGCCATTTTGAAGGAGCTGAAGTCTCCCCTTGGGGTTCTTCCAGAGGGAGTGTCTTAGTCAGGGTTTCTATTCCTGCACAAACATCATGACCAAAAAGCAAGCTGGAGAGGAAAGGGTTTATCCAGCTTACACTTCCACGTTGTTGCTGTTCATCACCAAAGGAAGTCAGGACTAGAACTCAAGCAGATCAGGAAGCAGGAGCTGATGCAGAGGCTATGGAGGGATGTTACCTACTGGCTTGCTTCTCCTGCCTCAGCTTGCTTTTTTTAAAAAAATATTATTTTATGTATATGAGTACACAGTCACTGTCTTCAGACACAGCAAAGAGGGCATCAGATCCCATTACAGATGGTTGTGAGCCACCATGTGGTTGCTGGGAATTGAACTCAGGACCTCTGGAAGAGAGTGCTCTTAACCTCTGAGCCATCTCTCCAGCCCCTTGGTTTCCTATAGAACCCAAGATTACCAGCCCAAGGATGGCACCTCTCACAATAGGCCCTCCCTCCTTGATCACTAATTGAGAAAATGCCCTACAGCTGAATCTCATGGAGGCATTTCCTCAACTGAAGCTCCTTTCTCTGAGATAACTCCAGCTTGTGTCAAGTTGACACACAAAACCAGCCAGTCCAGGGAATGGAGGACAGACATTCAGAATGTTTTCAGAGTATTTCTTTTTGGAGCTCAATTTAACACAGGGGCATGTGGTTTGATAGTCCAGACACCACAGAGTCAGATGAGTTTAAATGAAACTTTAAAAAAGAAGTCAACATTTTAAAAACATTTTTCATTAGCAAAGTTTTCAGTTTTATTGGGCATATTCATGCCCTGATGGAGATTGTTGGTCAGCTGATGTTTCAAACCCTGACACTCAAACCCTGGGATTTATTTCGAAGCTCATTAGCCCTGACTCTTTCCTAGGATCATAAATGCCCCGACTTTATCCTATTGGTAGTCAACTCCTATCGGTGCCTTTTCTAAAAGGTTTATTAAATGCAAAGCTTGGGAAACCAATTAGGTGAAATCTTTCAAGGTCTTTTATGTTAAGTTTTATAGGAAGAACATTTTCCAAACGACAAGAAATGGACTGAGTCTTGGGCACAGATCTAAGGTGTCCAGTCAGAGTGATGCAAGTGTCAAGTAGGCTTGGAGAGAGAACATACTTACTAACCCTTCCAGAGAGTCAACACAACGAGATTTGACTAAGCAAATATTAATAACTACAGAATACATGTAAGATAGTATGCTAGTCTGACCATCAATGGCTGTAAGCCCAGTGCAAGATGTGACCCTGGACTCCAAGCAACAGCATATTAATGGGGAAAAGCTTTTGAGCCGAGCTCTTTAGAATGCGTCTCTGGTTTAAGAACATGCATTTCCTCCATAAGAAACTGATAGCTTTTTAGTCAAAGGTATATGAAGAGCTATGTTTGCCTTAGCCTAAGTCTAGTCATTCTTTACTGTGTCTGAGTTTTTTTATGTGTGTGGGTATTTTGCCTACTTGTACATCTGTATACCTCATTTGTGCCTGATGCCTGAGGAGGCCAGAAGAGGGAGTTGAATTTCCCGTATTTTTGTGAGCCACCACATGGGTGCTGGGAATCAAACCCTGGTTCTCTGTAAGAGGACCAATCAATGAGCTTAATTGCTGAGCCATCTCTGCAGCTGAAATGCCTCAAATTTTATGATAGAATACATTCCCTATAGATAATCATAATCCTGACATACCATTTAAATCTACATGGCTTCAGTCCATAGAATATGATTTTTTTTGTTGTTCCTAAGTGATTTCCTTTAAGCTCCAATTAGTGGGAAGAAAGTAAGGATCGATCACAGAGAGACCTTGGCTACCTTACTTTCTCCTTTCTAACTTGGTGACTAATTTACAGATAATGACAATCCCCTTTACACAGATTCCTAATTTAAAAATCTTTCATCACCTTAGTTAACTCTATCCCTCCATGGGATGCTTAATGTTGGCCTCCATTTTTCTGTGTTTCCCTCTCTTCCACTACTTTCCCTTGCTTTTCCTCTTTATTTTCTGGGTTGCCTTGCACAGCTCATTGTGTCTTAGGGGGATGAAGCCTGAGAACAATGCAAATTAACCCAGCTGGACTGGACCATGGGTTCATGGAGGTGACGGATAAAGTGTCTGGAATTTCAGAAACAAAAGCAATCACGCTGATGATGTGCCTGGGACTTTATTGGCCTTCCTGGACCTGGTTGCACTTTGGGATTCTGTCCTCCGGGAATAGCCTACAGGGTGTCCCACATTCCTCCTCTGTAACTGGTTGGTTGTTGGATGCCAGTTGATTATGAATCATCTAGATGCCAAGAGTTTCCTTCTGTGGTTGTTGCTAGGCTTCCAGCATCCAGGAAGAAATGCTTACATCTATTCAGCCTAATTGCCGTCCATTGCTCATACCTGTTGGCTGTCTGATGAGGTGCAGAAATCCATGGTACCAATTTCCTCTTATCCAAATGGAGTCCTTCCAAATCCTTCTAACAGGACTCCGCTGTTAATGCTTGCGTTTTTCTGGTTGGAATCTAGGTTTGTTAGGAGGGAAGGCAGCCCACCCTCTGGTTTACTCAGACCCATTACTTTTCTTTATAGCTGGGGAAGCTAGTTTACAAACCAAATTTAAAATCTTACGTGGAAGCTTAATACAGTGACATTAGTTTGTGCATCTGAATAGATTTAAGCATGTGTGTACGTGTGTGTGTGTATATGTGTGTATGTGTGTGAGAGAGAGAGAGAGAGAGAGAGAGAGAGAGAGAGAGAGAGAGAGAGGGAGAGGG
>NW_021604617.1:10978703-10978967 GCF_004785775.1 Grammomys surdaster
GAGAGGGAGAGGGAGAGGGAGAGGGAGAGGGAGAGAGAGAGAGAGGAAGGGGGTAATGAGGGAGGCAGGGGGAGAGAGAGAGAGAGGAGAAAGGGGGGTAATGAGGGAGGGAGGGAGAGTGGGGGGGGAGAAAGAGAGAGGGGGGAGGGCAGGGGAGGGAAGGAGGGAGAGAGAGAGAGAGAAGGAGGGAGGAAGGGGGAATGAGGGAGGGAGAGAGAGAGAAGAGAAGAGAAGAGAAGAGAAGAGAAGAGAAGAGAAGAGAAG
>NW_021604617.1:10978977-11083902 GCF_004785775.1 Grammomys surdaster
AGAGAAGAGAAGAGAAGAGAAGAGAAGAGAAGAGAAGAGAAGAGAAGGGGAGAGAGAGAGCTCCAGGCTGCTAATTGGCTCTATGATAGCATATCCAGAATGAGTCCAAATGGGAAAGGTGGTCAATTATTCTCGTTCAGTTCTGATTGCTTTCATGTCTCACACTCCACACTAGGTGACTTAGGTTTCTTAAGAATGATCTGGAGATAGCTCAGCAGTTAAGAGCACTGACTGAGTTCGATTCCCACCTCGCAACCATCTGTCATGGGATCCAATGTCCTCTTCTGGTGTGTCTGAGGAGAGTGACAGTGTACTCGAATTCATAAAATAATACATAAATAAACATTTTTTTATATAAAAAAGAATGATCTGGGCTCTGTAATGGTCTTTTGTGATCCAATTCTAGGACCTTACAAAGATGGCTATTTGAGTTGAGTTAGGGACAAAGGCACATTCAGTCCTTGATTCTTGTTCTTTTTTCCTTTTATTTCATTGGACATTTTCTTTATTTACATTTCAAATATCCCCTTTCCCAGTTTCTCCTCTGGAACTCCCCATCCCATCCCATCCCCCTCTTCTAAGAGGGTGTTCCCCCACCTACCCACCTACTCCCACCTCCCCACCCTGGCATTCCTCTACACTGGGGCATCGAGCCATCGAAGGACCGAGGACCTCTCTTTCCATTGATGCCCGACGAGGCCATCCTCTGCTACATATGGGGCTGGAGCCATGGGTCACTGGATGTGTACTCTTTGGTTGGTCCTTGATTCTTACATCTTTTCTCCTCTTCCCTAGAACAGGTTCCAAAAATCATGGCTTTTAAACAGTGAAGGAGACTGATTTCATGCCATATGCAAAGGAAATCCAGGTAGGCATTAGCCAATGCTTAAGGTCACACAGTTGGTTAGTAAGAACTTCAAGTGGAGTGTCTGCTCCCAAGGATCCACAGGCCATTGCTCTCGAAAGAACATATTGGCTTCTCTTCTTTCTTTTGCTTCCAGATCTCCTCTAGCACTTAGTAAATATTTATTGTCCATGCCTGGTGCCATTTAGTTCAAGCTGAGAGCAGATTTCATATAGCTATGCTGCCAACCATCTCTTAAGCCTTAACCACCTTTGCTAGAGTTTAACCCCCCCCCTCTCTCACACACACACACACACACCCACACCCCTCTCCATCCTTTCATGCTCAGGACCTTAGATTGTCTTCCTCAAGCATTTAAGCAGATCCTGTCCACAATAAGAGAATGAATCCCTGAAGACCTGAAGAGCTTGAGCATCAGACCTACTCTAGTGCCCTGGAGTTCATTAAATATCACCCACAGTGGCTAGATTGGTAGAGATATTTATAGCAGACCTGGAACTGTGTTAGGCCTGTTATAAAACGTGCATGAAACTGCAGCCTCTGAGGTGGCTACTACTGCTTTCCAGTTTCCAGATGATGAATGAGGCTCAGAGGGACCTCACAGCAAGTGGCAGAGCTGGAGTCAGAGCCCAAGTTTGTCCCTCCACAACCTTCTCTTACACTTTCCTGATGCACAGCCATTTGTAGCCAAGACATCCCTAAGCTACCAGCACCCCCATTTACTTTATAAAGTACTTTCTGTAGAACTACAGTAAGGGAAGGTGTTGGGTGTTTCTGCCTTATGAAGCATCTTCTAAGAATTATTTTAATTCCAGTTTGTAAAACAAAGACTTTCTGGATTTGTTCATGAAATTCTGAAATACTAAGGCAGACAGGCAGTTTGTGAGCTTGAGACCAAACTGAGGAAAACAAGAAAATAAATAGTACTTCCTCTAGCATGTAATAAAGTCATGGAACTCATTACTCCAAGAGCGTACAGACAGGAAACGTAAATGGGTTTAAAAAGAATTTGGACAAATTTATGAATGACAGAACCATAAAAGGTTTCTAACAGAAGCAAGGTTATATGAGGTGCGACTATAAAGCAATGAAAAAAAAATTTTTTAACAAACACCAGAGCTTGTATATTCAAATAAATGCATATATTTTTTTCCTTCAAAGTTCTTGCCTTAGGAGAATACTAATATTTGCTTATGTTAATATGAATTACTTGTTGAAAAGAATGTCTAGGGCCCATAGTTGATAGAAGTTTAAACAGAAGCCCCGTCAGAGTATAGAAGCTGAAGCCTACAGTATGGTTTGAGTCTGAGTGTCCTCATAGGGTCATGTGTATGGACACTGAGTCCCGGTTGGTGACGCTGCGTTGGTGGGTTATGAGACAGGAGGCTTAGCTCTTGGTGCAGATTCCTGGACTCTGCCTTTACTTTGTTATCACTGCGACAGGACAGGACTGGCTGTCCCATAGTCACTCTCACTGCTGTGTCCTCACCCTACAGGGGACTGAAATTCCCTGAAACTGTGGGGCAAAATAAATCCTCCCTCCCTTCAATTGCTTTGTTGGGCATTTGGCCACAGTGAAAAGAGAAGCGTCACACACATGTGATTCTGGGTTAAAATTCTCAGCCTCCTGCATGCAGTTACTGCTCTCTTGTGTGCCCCGGGAGGTTTCCTTCTACACATTTCTTTAGTCCATGACTGGTTCTTTTGCCCAGCCCTAGATTTTTTGTGGAAAATCCCCATCTTTTGTGAATGAGTTTCTGAAGCCATCTAAAGTAATTTAGGTTTTAGGGTGATGGCTAAAATGTGTATACAAGCTCATTGATAATATCATTTTTTTAAGGGGCTAGGAGATGGCTCAGTCAGTCAGTAAGTTGCTTGCTTCACAAGCAAGAGAATCAGTGTTTGCTCCCAAAACCTCATCTAAACCAATTCTGGACCTGATGGTACATACTTGTCATCTTGATGCTGAGGAAGCCAAAACATTTGGATCCCCGGGGCTCCCTGGCTAGCCAGCCTGGTCTACTTTGAGTTCTAGACCAACATCAGACCCTGTCTAAAAACCAAAACAATCCCAAGAACATAAAACCATAGATGCCATCTGAGGAATGATACCCAAACTTGTCCTCACAACTCCAAACACACACATGTGTGTGAGGGAGCCTGTCCCCACGCAGACACCTGTACATACATGGGAAAATGTACACACGTATGCAGCATGCTGCAAAAACCTGAGTAGCTCTTTTTTAAGGAAGAGGCAGCCAAGCTACCTTTGTTTTGCTACTTGTAGACTGGCTGTCTGTTGGCTACTTTCAGCTGTCCTTGGGGGATGCGTAAGTTCTCTGAAGTTAAAAAAAATTTTTTTCACAAGCTCTGTTGAGTTGTGTTACCAAGTATTTTCATTTCAGTAAGTTGAGGTGATTAAGAACACCTTGACCAAAACAAACATTTTTTTTTTTTTAGCTTATACTTCCAGGTTATAATCCATCACCAAGGGAAGTCAAGGCTGGATCTGAAGAAGAAGCCATGGAGAGTGTTGCTTACTGACTCACTTTTTGGGTTGATCCCAGACTCATGCTCGGCTAGTGTTCTTACACAGCCCAGGCCCACTGGCACCACAATAAGCCTCGTACATTGATCATCAATCAAGATTGCTTCTCACTGACACAGACATAGACACAGACGTAGGCTCAGGCACAGGCACAGACACAGACATAGGTCAGTCTGGTTGAGGAAGCTTTTCCGTTGAGGTTCTCTTCTCAGGTGACTCTAGGCTATGCCAAATTGGCAGTAAGAACTAACCAGGACTCCGTGGCATCTCTTTTTTTCCCCACTACAGCCATCGAAAGCACAGCCAGAGGAAGTCACTTAAAGCCGGTGAGAAGCTGAGTAGGGGAGGAGCTCATTCAGGGAAAGAAGAACGGCCTTGGAGCTCAAAGCTCTGGCAGCGATGCTTGCAGGTGCCTCGAAGGCCTACAACAGAGACAGTGATAATTTCGATAATAAAAGGGGAGGCTAGAGATTTGACCACGGAGTCTGAAAATCTGGGCATGGAGAGCAGAACTCCACTTCAACATTGCTGGTCCCCACTCTGCCCCCTCAACATTGGGGCATACTCTTTTGTTGCCAGTGGAAAAACAAGAGCATTCTAGCGGTCCAATGCAAAACAGATTCAGTGGTTGTGATTCCCTCAGAGGCAGCAGACTCGGGCTTTGGTGTTGGATCGCATCAAGATCTGACCATAGAAAGCAAGTAGCCTGAGCGTGTTCATTTATGTCCATTCATGCCCTGCCAGTTGGATTCTCTTTGATCACCAGACATTCTTTTTACTTTGACTTCTAAGAAGAATGAGGTGGGGCATGAGTGAGGAAGGAGGGGTCAGCCCTAGAGAAGTCTCAAAGTCTGTGAGGCAAGCCGGGTGACTTTAGCTTAAGCTGGGAACTTTGCTTTCACAAATGGATTTATAGCCTTGAACCAAAGCTAACAAAGAAAAGACAAACATGTCACTGAAAGTAACATGCTGACATGTGTTGATGTCTCGGCCAAAATTCATAACATAACCCAGAAGGAACACTTGAGATGCCTGGCCGTGGATCCAGGATGATGGTGTATTTCTGGGGAATTCTGGTAGGAAGTATCCAAGAAACGTCAAGGCAAGGAAAATGGGAAACAGTAGCTTTAGGTCCTGTGAATGAAAGTTGTTTTTAAAAATTAATCTTTGTTCTGGGACTTTAAAGAAAATCTGGATGACAGAGAAGTGGATCAGAAGGTTTGTTGGATTTGGTGAAAGTCAAGAATGGAATTAGTAAGAAGGAGACACACCTATGTATGTTTACACACACATGCATTCTGAAGACACATAGGCACTATAAAATACCTTTTCTTTGGAGGAGTGGTCAACTCTCTGCAGTTTGGTGAATAAGGAAAGGTGGTACAGTTCTCTCTCTCTGTTTCTGTCTCTCTGTATCTCTTTCTATTTCTGTCTCCCTCCCTCCCTTCCCCACACTCTCTCTGTTTCTTCCTCTCTCTCCAAAGCCACTTGATTCTTGGCTCCAACCCAAGCCCGTGAGCTGCGTGTACTTTGCAGAGACACAATTAAAGGGGATCCCTAAATGCTCCTCATGTGTGTGCTTGTGTATATGTGTACTTGTGTGGGAATGTCTCTGTGTGCAGGTACACTTGCATGTGTTTGTATGTGTAGGTCAGAAAAAAATTTAGGCGTTATTTCTCAGGACAATCCCCCTTTTTTGAGACAAGATCTCTCTCTTGCCTGGAACTCACCAAGTAGGCTAGGTCAGTTGGCTAGTGAGTCCCTGGAATTTTCCTGTCTCTGCCTCTCCAGGGTTGGCCATAAGCATAAACCACTAAGACCATTGGGTTTAAAAATATGGCTTCTAGATCTCAAACTCATGTCATTGTGCTTGTTAAGCAGGCAATTTTCTGATAGATACCCCCAGCTCTGTGAAAATGGTCCTTATTTCTTAGAGTCTATATTAATTCCCTGAAATCAGAGAATGGCAGTTTATCTCTGAAGGCACACACACGCACACACACACACACACACACACACACTCTTAAAAAACAAAATTTCCTTTTAGAAAGAGTAACAGTCAATTCCTACCTATTGTGATATTTTTGAGTTTAGAAGGAAGAATCACTCATTTTGAATGTTCAAGTTTCACATGAAAATTTTATCAATAAATAGATTTAAAAGGGGGGAAAACCCAGAAAACACACAGAAAACCAAAACCAAAAAAAAAACAAACCCCAAAACAAAAAAACCCAAAAAAAGAAAACAAAACCGAAAATATACTAGAGCTTTGTTAGGAATCAGAGCATCTTAGAAGCCAGAGGGAAGAGTTTCCAGGCAGAAGATGCCCTCCAAAGCTATGTCCATCATTCTGGTAGACTTGTCATAGATCCCACAGACCAATCTCTGGAGCATCTGCCACTTCCTGGCCGTGTTCCCATCATTTAAGTTATGTTAAAGGAAATTGAAAAATGGACCTTGTCCTATGGATCCATTTATATGACCTTTTCATAGTTCGAAAATGGCAACATCTGGCCCCTCTTAAGTCCCTGTGGCTTTGAGGGAAAAGGGTATTTGCCAGCTAGAAAGCTTGTTTTTCAAATGTCTGTTCTGATTTCATCTTTTCATTTTACAGGGACCATTTTCAGCTATTCTCCAGACCAACCCCATAGAAATGACTTGAATATTAAGAGGGCGATGAAGATTTGGGGGTGTGAGGGACTTGTCTGGGCTGTTTCACAATGTTGGTCCCTCAAAGAAGATGGAGTGATTCTGGAGTGGAATAGAAAGTGGTAAGCTGATGTCCTTCCAGCTGTGTAGCCTGACCCTAAATCCTGGAGCAAATGTAAAACCATCCAGCATAGCACTAAGGTATTTTTAAAATATATATTTTTTATTATTATTTGAGAACTTCATGCATATACACAATGTATGTTCATCACATTCACCCACCATTCCTCCCAACTCCTCCCCCAACACCCCTCATGTCTGCCTCTAAACCTTATGTGTTCTTTGTTAGCCCACTGAGTCCAACGAATGATTCCTGTATGTGGATGGGTGTGTAGCCATCCAGCAAAGTGTGGGCCTTTAATAGAGGCCATATTCCTAAAGAAAGCTGACTGTTCCTCTCCCAGTAGCTGCTAACTTTCAAAAAGCTAGACAGAACTAACACATGACCCAGCTCTACATTCCTGGGCATAGACCCAAAGAACTTAATATTCTACTATGGAGATGCTTGCCCATCTGTGTCCATCCTTGTTCTTCTACTCACAAGAGCCAGGAAATGCAATCAACCTAGGTGTCCATCAACTGGTAGAGGGCAAATGAAAATGTGGTATATATACACGATGGAATTTTATTCAGCTGTAAAGAAAAAAATGAAATTCAAAGGTAAATGGATGGAGCTGGAAATAACCATATGGACTGAGTAATGCAAAGCTTTTGAAATGGTAGATTCCAGGCTAGTGAGGCAGCCCATCAGGTAAAGTTCTCGTGAGTCTCGTGAGCTGAGTTCTATCCCCAGATCTCACAGTAGAAGGACAGAGCCAACTGCAGATTTCCACAAACATGTGCTGTACCATGGACACCCCCCCCAACACAATAATAATAATTTAAAAAATGTAAGTGAGTCTCAGTGCTGGATAGGGTCATGTAACTGGGTGTGGAGCTTACAACAACAACAAAAAAGTCACAAGAGTAAAAATTTCTGGGGGCTGGAGAGATGGTTCAGTGGTTAAGAGCACCAAGTGCTCTTCCAGAGGTCCTGAGTTCAATTCCCAGCAACCACATGGTGGCTCATAACCATCTGCAATGGGGTCTGACACCCTTTTCTGGTGTGTCTGAAGAGAGCAATGGTGAATACATAAAATAAATAGATAAATCTTGAAAAAAAAAGAGTAAAAATTTCTAAACCCATGGTGACCAAAAATTAATTCAAAATCAAATGTATGATGAATCTGAGGTATTTCTGTTGTGTTCGCTCCCGTTGCATGTTGTGACATCACTGTGGCCTTGGTCCTCAATGCACAGCATGCTAACTTTGCACTGCATGTGCCCTGACACCACACATCTCCACAAACAATGCCGGAAACACCTACACTCTGATTCAAGGCTGTTGTGTGTCGGGTATGACAGTATTTCTATGGCTCCTACAAGCTTTTACTCTTATGGACACTCAACAGTATAATCCATAAAACAAAGACTTTTAACATCTTTCTTGTCATTCTTTGTCATATAAATATTAAATTATTATGTCTTTGTATTGTGTTGTGTTAAATAAATATGCATATCTTTCCCATGAGTATAAATCAATACTTATCAATAAATGGTGAAATAATGTTCATACAAAGAATTGTTTTGAAATAAATTTCCCTAAGATGTATTAGCCATATATAAAGACATATATGCCATTTAAGTATACTGACCCAGCCACGTCCCACACATTAGCTAGCCATTCTCTTGTCCCTAGAGACCCTCACCAGGACTCCAGGACTCCATGAAGACAAGACGTGCTCATTAGAAAAACTGATAAGTAGTGAGAGTTTAAGGGATGTCTGGAGTCTGTGTGAGGGACCCATACAGGGAAACATGGGGAAACTAGGGCTGGCTGAAACATGTTGGCATTGCCCATGTGAAGTAAGTTCCCTTTCTCTCAAAGAGACTACACAGTCTCAATGTGTCAGAACATCTAGAACTCACCTATGTGGAAAATTCTCATCTCATGATTATTTCAATTTTGCAACTAACCTAGTTCATCAGGAACTTTGTTCTTCTCCATTTTGTTCTTTGAAGCCCATGTTCTTATCTGAAGAGATCTTTGGGAATGATAAAAACAGGCTTAATTTTTATTGCGAGTATATCATGTGGCTCATACATGCCATGGCAAACATGTAGAGGTCAGAGGACACCTAAGGTGGAGTCAGTGTCTTCTGTCCACTGTTACATGGATTCTGGGGGATGAACTCAGGTTCATCAAACTTGAATGGTCATCTCTCCCAGCCCAGAGTCCCATTACTCAAAAACTTCCAGAACCCTAAGGCCTGCTCATTGAAAATGTGTTCTGAGGTTCTCTCTCTGGATGGTAATGAGGTGTGGATCATGCATTGCAGAAAAAGAAGGAATCCTCCCTCAAAATATTGACATAATTTATTTATCTTAATGAAGTTAATTAATATGTCAGTCACTTTTTCAACCACTGATAGCAGCTACTGAAGAAAGAAAAGAGTTACCGCTGGCTCCCAGCTCAGAGGATATAGTCCACTATGGAGGAAAGGTCATGGTGGCTGGAGTGAGCAGAACAGTCCAGTCAGTGGCAGCTGGAGCTTGTTGTGAGACTTATAGGGTGCTAACCCGGATGTAGAGGCCAGAACTGGAATTGAAACTAGCCTATAACCATGAGAAGCCCACCACCTACGGCATACCTTTGCCAGTCATGACTCATCATGCTTGATTCATGGGAGTTAGAAAGGTTCTACAGCCTACCCAAATAGTGTCATCGACTCAATGAGTGTGTACGTGTGTGTGTTTGTGTGTTGAGGACATTCCATATGGAAATATTCAAATCAGAACAGTCATCTTCCTACAGGAAAATATCTACTTCCTTAGACTTCCAATGCATTTTTTGTTAAAGTTCATTACCTGTCTTTTCAGGTCATATTGGCGTCCTCATGGCTGGGGAAATAGCTTTCAGGAAAGAAACACAGGTTGTGGCCTTTCGAGATCGATGTGTGGAGGAAGGGGTGGCTCCTGGAGGGTCACATTAGCCTTAGGGTGGAGTATTATTCCAGTCCCCTTGCTTACAGTCATGCTACACTTGTGACCCATTTGCCAACACACACAGTTATTCTGACCCTTAATTAGAAATGCCACAGAAGGCCTATGCTGCTTGTCAACAAAAGCACATTTGTACCAAGACCTTAAAACACACACATACATAAATTGCCAATCATTCCCCGTTCGTAGACTCTGGCAAGAGGAGAGGAGCTGCTGTTTGCTTCCCCTTAGGCCAAATTAAGCCTCCCCTTTCATGGCAACTTATTTCTGGGAGTAATTTTCCACCTCATTTAATTGGGCTAATTGATTCGGCAGCCTTGTCAAGGGACAACACGGTGTTGGATGCTTGGGAGCAAACTTACTCCTGTTCTCTTTGGACTAGCTTTGAGCAAAATGGCCAGATTAATTTTCCTATTTTCAAACTGGAATCAGCCTTTTTAAACCTTGTTTGTCTGGCTCTGGAGCAAACGGGTAAGTATATACAGAAAGTCACTCATTTATTAAGGCCTTTGAAAAGAATCGGGTGTTGAGCCCAGCGGGTGACTTTATTCCAGGGACAATTAGCCCACTGAAGGGTGAGAGAGCTGAAATACCCAAGACAGAAGAAAGCAAGTCCAGAAAATTCCAGCAAGGAAAGTGTTGGTAGTTTCTGATGCAGCCGTTCTCAACCTGTGGGTCTGGACCCCTTTGCGAGTTGAATATCAGATATCCTGCATATCAGCTATTTATGTTACAATTCATAACAGGTTCTGTTCCAACAGACCCAGTTTGTGGATTGCTATGGCTTATGGGAAAACTAAGGGGTGGGTAAAGGTTGAGCATCCCTAATCTAAAAAACCTGAAACCTGAAATACCCCAACATCTGAAATTTCTTTTGAGCTCTGGCATGCCATCTCGACGGTTGTTGGGTTTGGCGGTGCAGAGTTATATAATCCTAGTCACCCAGAGTCAGGAAGACAGCAAGTCAAGGTCAGCCTGGGCTTCAGAGTGAGTTCATGGCCAGCCTGTGCAACTTGGTAAAGCCTTGTCTCTAAAGGAAATATAAGAAGCCATGAGAGGTTATAGCTCAGTAGTAGAGTGCTTGCCTAGTGCTTGTGAATACCTAGATGCAATCACCAGAAAACTCAAATGAAAAACCCCTCTATTAACATGTATGAGCTGTGGTCCCATTTTAAAGATGCAGAATACCTAGATATCCATATGCAAATATTCCAAGATTAGAAATAAGTCCCAACACTCCTGGTTCCTAGCACTTCAGAGAACATTCACTCAACCTTGCTTAGGTATCGCTAAATTGAAAGATGGATCTTCTCTGTCCTGCATTCTTGTTCCTGTTCTGGTCCATACATGCTGCATAGGATGCTAAGGGTAGAGGAATGGCTCTAACACAGAAAAAAGGAAAAAAAAAATGTAAGCATCATAAGACCATTGCTCTTGATTCTTCCAGTGCCTGGATTTATTTAATCTTCACTACACATCCAAGAGCCAATTATGATCATTAGTTTATATACAAATGGCAAAATGGAGGTATGTGGTTCAAAGAAGAGTCGGACTTAAAGTCTCCTAGTGAGTTCTCGCAGTGCCAAGACTCTAGGCTCTTTTCTTCATCACCAGTCTAGGAAAAGCTTTTGGTACAGAAAAACTATGGCAGATGTGCTGCTAGTTTTTTGTTAACTTGAAGTAAGTTAGGGTCATCTGGAAAGATGGAAACTTGAGCAAAAAAAGATGCTTTTAAATCAGCTTGACTATAGGCAAGTCTCTACGGGCATTTTCTTGATTAAAGACTGATGTGGGAGGTTCAGCCCACTGTGGGCAACACCATCCCTAGGCTTCTGCGGCATACAAAAGAGCCAAGAGAGTGAACCCTAGAGAACATGTGGGTAAGCCATGTGCAGTCATGGCTTGTGCTTCTCTTACTGCCTCCAGGTTCCTGCTCTGACTTCCCTCAATGATGAGAATGTAAGCCAAACTCTTTCCTCCCCATGTCGCTTTTGATTAGAGTGTTTTGTCACAGTAAAAGAGAGGAAATGAAGGCAGCAGGCTTCTGAGAATAGGGGAGAGTGCTTTTAGAAGAGAGTCACATGGTCTACTTCTGCCCTGGTCAAACCATAAAACTTTCTCCTGGGAAATGAGTCAGGAAGACAAGACTGTGTGGCAGTATTGATCTGAGACAGAAGTTGTGAACATTTTAGTAAAAGGCTGGATATGACCATATGTGGCAACAACTGGATTTTTGCCTCATAGTACAGAGACAGCTATAGATAGTATGCAAACAGTTGAGTGTGCCTGTGTGCCAATCAATCATTATGTGGAAAACGAGCAAGAAGTGACCCACAGGCTACCCTGTGGAATAACGTGGTTTTTTTTGTTTTGTTTTTGGATATTTGTGTGGGTTTAAACCATTGTGAAAGAGTCTAAACAAGTCTAAACAAAAACAGAACTAGCAACCCTATTTTCTTTATAATCTAATACAGTGCTTCTCAACCTTTGGGTCATAATCCCTTTGCAGGGTCAAACAACCTTTTTATGGGGTGGGTCATTTAAGACCATTGAAAAACACAAATAGTTATATTGCAGTTCATAGCAATAGCAAAATTACAGTTAAGAAGTAGCAACAAAATAAATTTTATGTTGGGGGGTCAGCCACCACCACATGAGGAATTGTATTAAAGGTTAGCAGTATTAGGTAGGTTGAGACCCACAGCTCCAAATCATGTGTGCCTTTCTGTCTGAGGTCCCTGTGGGGTTTGAATGAAAATGACATTAGTTTTATAGGAAGTGGCCTATTAGGAGGTGTGGCCTTGGTGGAGTAGGTGTGGCTTTGTCGGAGGACGTGTGTCTCTGAGGAATGCATTTTGAGGTTTTCAAAGCTTAAGCCAGGCCTAGTGGCCCACATTCATTTCTGTTGCCTTCAGATTAAGATGTAGAACACTCAGCTCCTTCTTCAGCACTTTGTCTGCTCACACACTGCCATGCCTCCTGCCATGATGACAATGGATTAAACCTCTGAAACTGTAAGCCGTCCCCAACTAAATGTTTTCCTTTATAACGTGCTGGTGTCTTCTCACAGCAATGGAATCCCTAACTCCGACAGTCCCTTTTCTCATTTGCTGTTTGATTCTTACACATGAATCATTTTTAATACATTGAATTAACCTGAATTTGTCATCTTATAAATGGTCAGCTTGAACCCTAAGGATCACAGCAAATAGTCTGGGAAAGGTCAAACTGTGTCAGTAAACAACTTGGCTGTTTATTAGTTTTTGATGATACTGTGTTGATGATGCAGGAAGTAGCAGAGCAATTAGGCCTCTGGGACATTACAGGAGCCTGCAGTGTGTGTGATACCCTGTTGTTATGGACTCATGGGAAATGTGACCTCCCTCTATTCACCTTGAAGAATGTCCTTATAATTACTTCCCTGTCCTCACAAAGTCTGAGTTTGAAGGGAGGCTATTGGAGGTAAGTTAAATACATGTAGCCTTGTAGGTGAAGGTCAGGCAGCTGCCATGCAGAGAGGGAAAGTGCGTGTGTTGAGGGAGTTGGTTAGAGCTAGCTCTTTTTGCAGAGGTAGACATGAGGTTTACCGGGGTATGAGCAACTCTTTCTAGACAAACTCTTCTAGCTCAGCCAATATTTTTGGAAACAAAGTAGTTCAGACATTCACAAGCCCAAGACACAGCAATAGAATACACTATGCATGACATTGTAAAGATATTCAATGATGATAAAATGTTAATGCACTAAGGAAGAGAAATCTCATTTCTTAAGGGTGACATTTGGTCACTAGGTTTGAAAACCCAGACCTAAGCTGTGAGACAGAAGAAAGAACACCAAATACAAATGGCATAGTATGCCTAGCATATGCAGAGATTTTGCCTATGACATGGGCTCCAGAGGCAGGATAGGTACAACAACTGGGAGTTGGGGCCATAATCAAACTATTGACCAAAACAGCTCAAGATAGAAGAGTAGGTAGGTGAATCCACTTGGTGGAAGACAAATGAGAAATGTAACCTCTTCTCCAGAAGCCCCCAAATCTACAGGACCTTCTCTAAGTTGAGCCATATCAACAAGGCAGTTAGCATCTCAACATCTTGATCGTATTGGTAATGAACTAGATATACAGTTATGGGAAATCAAAGTAAAGTCTAGAAGGGTTTGAAGCCTTGGAGAAGACAATTACCACATACCTGCCTTCTGACCACCTTTACCTTGATGCAAGGGAGGAGGGATTATGTGAAGCCCGCATCACACTGTCTCCTTGGCCAGATAATCGAAGTTCCAAGGTCACCCACCCTTGAGGATGGGTGTGGAATTGGAGGGAAAAGAACTTCTCGTGACTATGGAGCTGGAGAATACAGGGAATAGAGGAAGCCCAGAGTATGTGAGGTCCCCAGTGAATGTGTATTGGTGTGAGCATGGCCATGTCAAGGACTCCAGTGCCTAGGCACAAAGTCATCCTAGGGAATTCTAGTGGGAATGTTAATATTGTGTACATAAAATGTTCACCATAGCCCCTTCACCTTCCCAAGGACGTTTGAGACATGAACATTGCCCCTTACAGAGACTGCTCTTACCAAGATTAGCCAAACTTGCCTTCCAGATCCAGCTTCATATTATAAACTCTGTCTTCTTATTTATCTGTATGTAATAACTCCTTCTTTAGCTGCCTGCAACACTCTTGACCTCTGGTTCAACTCTGTATAATAAACCCGATGCATTTCCAGAGCCAAGATCACCCAGTTCCAGTTTTCTGTCTGTGTGTCCATCTGTCTGTTTTTTATTTCAGTCCCTCACCTACTCAGGTCTGCCCCTGGAACAAGGATGGATGAAGCAAAGAACATAGACAGCCATTCGCCTAAGACACACATTCTCCATAGGGCCAATGTTGTTCCCCAAAGTGGAGGCAACTGTTTGAAGAGGGAACAAGAAGCTACAGTGGTTTGCGGCCTTCCAAAATGCAACTTTCTGCGTCGAACTAAGTAACTGTATGTAAAGTCTGTTTTGTGGCATCCAATTTTTGTGGGCCAAGGGTTAGAGGTATAATTAGGAAAGAAATATCTTAAAAAGTTTCCTGAGGAGGAACCATTAAAAAAAAAAACATTTTGACATGGGGAATAAAATAGAGATAATAGAGCTTTTTAAAATAAAAAAAAATGCTGGATACGGCTTTTCCATTTTCCTAGACATGTATAAATTCTTCTCCCGATGACTCACACAAGAGAACCAGATTTATAGGCATCCCCTGTGTTAGGTGGAGATCTGCCACTGCTTTCAGGCTTCCCTGGAGGTCTTGGACCCAGCAAAGGATCACACACACACAGATACACACACACACACACACACACACACACACACTCATCTTGCCTGTTTTTTCCATGCTGCTTAAATGTTATATAGACTTGGGCTTGTAGGGTTAGCCTCCAAGTTACATCTCCCGAAAACACACGATCCTTGCCTGCTAGCGATGTCTAAGGTCCAACATTTTTATGACTTAGCCCTGAACAAACATGGCTCAGTCTGGGATTTGATGAGGAGAATTTATTCCACACAAATAAAAATTGCAGAACGAGTTCTCAGAATATAGCACGAGAAAATCGACTCAAGAATTCCAGCACATGAATATTACATTCCAGCCACAGCATGATGCCTCCTCTCTTCCCGCTTTGCCAGGTTAGAGCTTGTGAAGGAGAATTAACCAGCCCACTGTTTGCAAGTAGGAATTGTTGACCATGTGAAGACTTGTTTCTCATTACATTCTACAAGTCATAAGATTAGCATAGTGGGTCCATCTCAGGGCTCCCCTAACTCTACAGTTAGCCTGATGTATTCATAGTAAGAACAGTGTGTGTGTGTGTGTGTGTGTGTGTGTGTGTGTGTGTACAGTTATGTGTGTGTGGTGGAATCCAAAGTACAACTTTACATGTCATGTCTCAGGAACTGTCCACCTTGGTTTTTGAGACAGACGCCTCACAGACCTGAACGTTACCAAGTGGGCTAGAGTGGCCTCCAATAAGTCCTGGTGATTCTGCTCTGCCTCCTAAGCCTGGGATTGCACATGTGCACTTCTCCACCCAGCTTTTGTCCATGGGCTGTAGAGACTGAACTCAGGTCATTACGCTTGTAAGACAAGCACTTTATTGACTGAGCCATCTCTTCATCCTAAAATAAAGATGCAAAAAGCATGGAGAAATTAATATATTTAACAGTTTTTTTTTTAAATTTCTGTGTGGGGAGACAAAATCTTATGAAAAGTACATGTGGAATTACATAAAATTTCAAAGCTTTATTTAGCAGAAGAAACCATTGATTGGAGTAAACAGGCAACCTGTAGAGTTGGGTGAAATCTTTTCCATCTTTATTTCAGCCAAGGGGTTGATACCTAGAATAAATAATGAAACATAAAAATTAAACACCATTAAAACAAAATTGCCAATTAAAACCAAACACACATAGCCAATACAAACTTTAGAAAGTATTCAACATCAGGGTAATGCAACTGAAAACTATCTTGAGACTCTATCTCATCCTAGTCTTAATGGCCATCATCAAGAGGACAAATGACAATAAATGTTGAGGATTTGGGAAAGGGTGGCTTTATTCTCTGTTGCTGGAAGTATAAACTGAAGTAGGCACTGTGGTGGTTTGAATATGCTTGGCCCATGGGAAGTGGCACTTAAGGAAGTGTGACCTTGTTGGAGGAAGTGTGTCACTGTGAGGGTGGGCTTTGAGGAGACAGGATTTTGCTAATTTGTTATAATTGCCTGTGTATCTTCAATTCTCTCAAAGTAAAATATTTGATTTGAGGGGCAGGAGAGATGGGTCTATAGTAAAGAACACAATCTACCTCATGCAGAGGTCCTGAGTTCTATGACCAGCAACCACATGAAGTGGCTCACAATTGCCATAACTCCAGCTCCAGGAGAGCTAATGCTCTCTTTTGTCTTCTGAGGTTACCTGCACACAAACAAATATGCATACACTCACTCTCACACATACACGCTCTCACACACAGTCTCTCTCTCTCACACACACCTATACTTTCACATATACACACTCTCACATACACTCACACACATACACATGCATATTCATAAACACATAAACAAACTCTTACACACACTCTTACACACTCACACACATAAACACATACACACTTGCATATACTCAGAAACACATATACACACTCACATACACTCACACACACATAAACACACAAATACACTTGCATACACTTGCAAACACATTTACACACATGCACGCATACATACGCATGCACACACACGTACACTTTTTAATGTTGAAAGGGAATTCAGAAAGGAGTATACATTTCATCTAACATTGTCTCCTAATCATTTGATTCCTTTATCCAGGGACAATCTTCCTACTTACCTTCCCTGAACGTTTTATGAATACACTGACAAACAAGCACATGCGTGTGAACCCCCCATGCTTCCGGTGCACATGGATCTTAATGAAGCTGGAATACTTGCTATATAAGGACAGTGGGATTCTTTGTTCTGTGAAAACTGCTTTAAGTTTTTTTTAGCCATTTTCTATTTCAGTCAAATCTCATTTTTCTTGCACACTTAATTGGACTTTTATAATACAGTGAAGAAATTAGTTTTTATGATAAAAATTATAGTTGTGTTCCCCCAGCTTGCCTTTAAATCTATAACTGTTCTGTAGCAATTTTTCCCCACACACAAAATAAAAATTTAGAATTTCTCATATGTTTTCATCACACACACACACTCACAGAACACTGCTTTTTCTCTTATCTTCTGTGTCTTGGATCACATTTAGAACAACACCTCCAAAGTTCTATTTGACAAGTTTTCCCATGTTGGCCGGAATGACAGTTTTGGAGCAGAACACAGACTTTGGTCCCCAGCCTCTATTTCCTATCCAGGAACCAGGTCACCTCTGTTTTTTTCTGTTAACATCCCTACCACAGGGGCTTTGTTCCTTTGGATCACACAATGCTGTTCTGAAAAGCACATGAGGGAGGGGAGAGGTGAGGGCAGCAGGCTGCTGGGTTGGCCCTTTTGTAAAAGCTGTCCAGAAAATCCCATAGTCAACATCTGACTGTATCCACTGGCGAGAACTGAGCCATAAGGCTGCTCTCAGTTCAGGGTAGTCTGTTGATGTGAATAATTTTATATGATTCCATCAATGACCACAGATTCTGGTTCTGTTAAGAAAACAATAAAGGATAATAGTGTCATTCTTCAGAAACTCGCAGAGTCTGAGATTGACTTTGTGGTACACAGAATGATTTTCTGGGTTCCCTGTTTGTAAATGTGCATATCTGACTTCTAGTATTGACTGTTGGTAACAGTTGCTGGCAGCTAATTCAGGGCCCTTTCTTTTCTTGCCTTCCCTTCTTCCTTCTCTTTTTCTTTCCTCCCTCTCTCCCTTCCTCTTTCTTCCTTCCCTCTCTCCTCCCCTCTTGCCACGTTGTTGAGATAGGAGTGTGTTATGTAGCTCAGGCTAGCCTCCAGCTTATGATCTTCCTGGTTAGCTTCCTGTGAAAAGTAATTTTTGGCAGGTACCACTATCCCTACCTTTTCAAGCTGCCTTATAATGACTTTCCCCATGTTTTCAGACTTTTTCCTTTATTGTTTTAAAATATGGAAATATCTCCCATGCCTAGTTAGTTCTTTGAAGTATTCTGAAAAGATTCCTTCTGTTTCCCAACTCAGGGAGTCTGTCCTTCCTCCAATCCCCTGTTCCTCTCCCTGCAAGTGCTCCCCCTTAAACTCATGGTTTATATGTGCTGGGGTGGGAGAGTCCCCATATTTGTTCAGGTGTAGATTCTGGACCACAACCTTAGTCTCAAGCTACATTGTTCTATCATCGATATGACTATTTTGTTTTTTGGGTTTTTTAAAAGTACTTTTTAATTTCGAAAACATCTTTTGTGCCGTCTTTTATGCCTTCTTGTTTGTTTTCATTTGCTTTTTACATAATGTTTTGCTCTTGCTTTCTACACACATGGTCCTCTAAATCTCTCTGTGTACAGCAGTCATACTTTTAAAGATCTCATTTCTGTTTACTGAATTGCAACCGGTCTCTTCGCCCGAGGCTCATCTATTTGAATTATGTTTTCCTTTCAAGGGGAGCAGAGCTGCAATATTCCCTGGCTTTTGCAAGGTCTCTCTTATGGACAGGAGGACAGGATGCTGGTCTGATTAGGTAGGTAGGTGATGGGGTTCCATACAGAGTGCATGATCATGGAGCAACCTCAGGAACCCAGAGGGGTGGAATGAGAGAGGCTTCCATTAGGGCTTGCTGCTCTTCAAAGCATTTTATACCAGGGAGGGAGAGACTGATATTTTTTTCTCTATGAATCTAATTAGGGTGATAGTTAGAGTTGCCAAAAGATTTAATCTGATACAAATCCAAATTCAACCACCACCTGAATCCATCTATCTCTGGGCAACTTTCAGACTATATGCTGTGGACCAAAGCTGCCAAAGGACATTGGGAACTGCAGGAGGGGAAGCAAGCTCACTGCCTCCGGTGCTTACAACAGCATTTATACAAAATAAATAGGCTGAAGGAGCCTCAGCTGAACAGAGTGACTTGGCGGATAATTGGAACCACGATGGTTTACAGCCTGTACTATGCTGCGAACTCTCTGTGCAAGTCAGAGTGATGTATTTTACTTTATAAAGTTTTGTAGCTGCTATTAAAAATGTAACTTTGTTTACTACTTGGGAAATATACAATACTAGTGTCATGTAAACGAGCCATTAGTCTGACGGTAGATGTGGGTGTTTCTGTGCTCGTGCATGACATGGTGACACATGACTCCCTGCAATGTCACTTGATCAGTGACATTGATCACTAGGCCCCAGCTCCTGTCACTGTTCTAGTAAGTGCTCAGCTCTGATGTACGTGCTATAAAAAACATTGTTATTTTTATTTATCTGTATTTACTTATTATCACAGTGTGGAGCACATGTGCCAAAGGGCATTCATGAAGGTTAGAAAACAACTTCCAGGAGCCGGTTCTCTCCTTTTACCATGTGTGTCCTGAGGATTGAACTTGGGTCCTCAGACAAGCATTCTTACGCTACTAAACTCTCTTGCTGGCCCAGCAATTCTAAAAGAATGCAAGAGGCAGACAGAGGGTCTTAGTCATGCATTTTTACTATCTGGCTCCACATACATTGTTAAAAGTTTTCTTTATATTTTTTTTGCCAAGACTTCCTAGCTCCTGTAGTAAGATCCTTTGTCCTCTGGAGAAATTCAAGATAGTTACTTACATTTGATAAGTAAATTTATAACCTCTTCCATAAGAATGTAATCCAGAACTGAATAGAAGAAGGGGAGTGGGTGAGGAACATTCCAGAAGGAGGCCCAGAGACTGTTGCTGACGTCTTCCTGAACACATAGTAGGAGGTGTGTGTGTGTGTGTGTGTGTGTGTGTGTGTGTGTGTGTATGATTCATTTTGTAGCATGACATCACTTCAGGCTGAAGAGTCTGTAGAGGTCTAAGAGTGTTCCCTGAGTTACATTTGCCTTCTTTACATTGTTTCTTTGTAACTTTGAAGACATTAATCATGCTATTCATTATAACATTTTCTTACATGTATCATTGTACTTGGTTGATATCTGTATCCCTCTATTTCCATTTTCCCAGTGACCCACCTACCCTGCCACCCAAACAATCCCTTCCGTCATTTACTCAGGGATAGTTCAAGTTACTGAAATGGATTTTTGTGATCCAAGGCTTTGAGCCTGGGCCCCCTGCTTGTCCTAGATCCCTGCCCACCCTTCTTTCTGGTTCAAAACTTATGATTCATTTCCTCCATTATTCTGCCTTTTCCATATCGGACTCGGGAAATTTCTCTTGTATGTACCAGATACTACCCCTTCCTCCATTGTTCCAGGATGATAATTTCTAGACTTCTCTTGGTTGGTATCCTTCACAAAGTCTGGGCTATCCTGTTCTATCCGAGGTCATCTTGTTAAACCCTTCTAACAGTGACCATCCATTGCATATTGGGAGCAGGACCAATGGTATGGGTTGTCTGAACACATTGCTCTACTGGGTGCCTCCTCTCTGTGTTTCTTCTCACCCTAATCTTCACAATCCCTTCAGTTTCTCCCCACTCTACAAACCATGAGTACATTCCCCCCCTTTAGTCTACATAGTCTGAGACTCACTGAATTTTGTTGCTATAGATTAATTCAATGCATATTTTTGACGTTTATTTTGTCTTACTCACCATGGCCGGACTACACAGTTTCCTCCTTTGCAAAAGACCTCATAAATCCATCCTGCTAGTATAACATGTGTCCAGTGGCCCATGTCTGGAAGCTTCCCAAAGAGAAACAAACATGGGTGGAGATCAGAGTATCTAAGCCTGTGAGGGCTGTTGAAGATTTGTCTTAACTCCAAATGTCAGGAAGAAAATCTATCAGGGCAGGGTGTCTTTCAGAGGTTTGATAAACCGGAAGTTACATGCTCAATGCAGATCTGACATCATTTCAGAGAGCTATAAGAAACGAGTGTTTATTTTTAATTTCCCTTACAAGGGTCAGTTTAATTAAAGTCTTAAGTGAAAGGGGGTTGGGAGGTCTATCGGCTTAACATCTGACTTAACCTATCCTCAGCTTCTTTTCAGGGATATGGGATTCTTCAAGCTCAGATTTTTGTTTTCCTACAGTTATCGATAACAGGGATTTCAGTGAGAGTCAAAATTAAGGAGAATGTTTTCAAATATCTTGAATATTCCCAGGTAGAGGAATACTTTGTGAGCACAGAAAGCACCCTTGGGCAAGGAGACAAGCCACTGTTTAGATTGCAAGAAGGTCAAGGTATTCCATGGAATGAAGGAGCGCTCCAGAGAGGGAAGTGAATTCCTCCAAACATATGCTTCCTGAACCTGTCCTTTTTTCTGGTCCTGCTTGTCTCAAGTGCAAGCAGGCTAGCAACCTTGTGCAACCTTGTGCTAGCAACCAAAAGTGCAAGCATTTTAACCTAGGAGAAAAAGATGGCCGGAAATGATAGGGAAAGCATCCTGTCACACTGGCTCAAGCTTCCTGATTCTGTAGTTTTGACTTGAAGTCCAGTCTTTAGAGGCTCAGCATTTTTCTCCCCTTCTTCTTGGCAAACCACAACATCCTATTTGTAATGAAGGAGCTTTAAGAGAGTTTCTTGGCCGTCAAATAGCTGGTAGAAAACAACATTTTTGATGAGATAAGTGTAAATGAATCAGAAACACATGGATTAGATTTACCTCCAAGCACACAGGGGTTAGACGGGAAAGGAGGAAGAGGCTTAGACAGGGTCACATTTGGGCTTTTGCTGATCCTTCATGAGTGAAAAATAGGTTTGGGAGAGTCATCAGCTGCCAACACCAGAAGGATGTGGTTGATCCTGAGAGTATTATTGTCACGGTTGTGATTATTATTATTGATTATGTAGGTGGACACAAGACAGCTAGGAGTTCTTTTGTATTTTTAATGCCGGTTGCTTAGATCATCCCTTTGAAGTGAACTGCCCAGGAGCATGAAGGATGAGCATCAAGACTGTACTGGGACACAACAATTTATGCTTGTGCTCTTACAGAAAAAAGTGTTTGGCTTTCTGTGTATGTGAGAAGAAAATTGTGAGAAAGCCAGTGGATGGTCTAAGATGTGATTGATTTCACACTTTATGGGAAAATCTTCAACTCTAAGATGACCCATCTTCTAGGATGCAAGAAGTCCAACAACTCTCAAAGTATGTGTGAGAGGAAAAGAGCATTTAAAAATAAGAGAAGCTGTTCATGAGGCGTCAGCCAGTGTGCTGAAGATAAATGCTCTGCAATGCTCTGTCCACTCTCCCTCATCCTCCCAACACCCTGTTCTATTCTGAGTAGGAAATGTTCTCCACAGGCTCTTAAGCCGGAACACTTGGTGCTTGGTGGGTGGTGCTGTTTTTTAAGGCTGTGGAGTCAGAAGGAGGCAGAGTCCCTCTCTGGAGGAAGTGAGTCAGTATGGATGTGTCTTAAAGTCTTATAAACAAGCTCTACTTCCTGTCCACACACTGCCTCCTGACTGTGGATGCGATGTGATCAACTGCTTCATCTTCCTACTTCCACACATTTCCCCATCTCTCTGGACCACATTCCTTATTAAGGTGTGAGCCAAAGCAAATACTTCCTTCCTTAAACTGCTTTTGTTGGGTAATTTTTTTCCCCTCAGCATCAAGACAAGTAACAGACACGCACACCATCTTCTAACCCACCCGTAGCGACACTCTTACATGTCTTGTCTCTCAGCCTGGGACATGCTCTTTACATGTCTTCAGAGTCTAGTCCTAACCATATTCCAGACCTAGACAGTTGCTTGTGGCCACTGAGTACTTGAAATGGATCTTGTCTGAACTAAACTACGCTACAAATATAAAATGCCTAGTATGAAAAGTGAATGAAGGATATCTCAATAATGGCTTACAGTAATTACATGTTGAAATGATACATCTTAAATATTGGGTGTAAGGCAAAATATTGCCTCTGTGTGAAGTTCATGGCTTTTTACTCCCCTTCCCCTTAGTGTACTTATTAGGAAATTAAAGTTCATGGCTTGTGTCATGTTCTAGACTCAGTGTTCGAAGACATCTTTGTGGCATTATTATTTGTCTTAGTTACTTTCGTGTTGCTTTGGTAAAATATCCTAACAAAAAAATTCAGCATAAGGAAGGCAGGGTCTATTCTGGTTTATAATTCCAGGGTATAGGTGATCATAGCGTAGAAGCCATGGTGGCAGGAACTTGAGGCAGTCGGCCTTGCTGCATCTCCAGTTAAGAAGCCAAAGAAAATGAATGCTGATATTCTGCCTGAATCAGCTCAGGGGACCACGTCAGTCACATTTAGAGTAACTCTTCCCAGGACAGTTAGCCCAATCTAGATAATTCCCTTCACAGAATTTCCAAGAGGCTAATTTAATGAAGACACCTCCACAGGTGTGCCAAGAGGCTTGTCTCCCAGGTTGTTGGGTCATAAATCATGTCAAGTTGACAATATTAGCCATTACAGCATTCTAGCAATCTCTTCTGTAATGTTTAAGTTTCTCTTCTGTGGCTTTGACCGCTTTCTCTCGGCTGGATCATCCGCTTGTACAAATGAGCTGCTTCCCCCTCTCACGCTGACGTACTCTGGTGAGGTGGCTTCACTTGTCTACCCCTCAGCAGCAGAGACCGTATAGATTGTTAAGAAGGTAAATGCCTGATACAATCTCTGATGGCTGTAAGAATAATCTGTCTTTTCTGACCTCCTGCTTGAATTTGAGGCTAGCACCCACCTATTAGTCACCTGACACTCCTGAGGTGCCCAACTAAGGCCACAAACATGCCTAGATCTACTTTCCTACAGATTTGCCATCTCAGTAGATTGCAGATAGCCAGAGTAGCTGAAGCCAGAAATGACTGGAGCGTCTATCCACAGGCCACGCACATTGAGTTTATGGCAAATAAACCCACTTCTGTCATATCCACAGCATCACTTAACAGAGGGAAAGGGGTTGCGGAGGAGAAGCCTCTGCAAGTGTCAGGAACATCTAGTGTTATTTGGGGAGGGGCAGTTGGTGACTTGAATTAAATAGCATCTCAATTTCAAGCTGTGGGAACCGAGGAGAATGTTGAAGGGGAAGGGCAGAGACGTGAGGACCCATGACTCACTGACTTTGATACAGTAGAGGATGCAAGAGTGGTACAGGGTTGTGGGAAGGAATGCCCAAGTGGCAAGAGGAGAATCAGGAGTGGGCAGGCTTAGCCAGTGAGCAAGCAGCTGTACGTCAAGAAGGGAAGAGTCCTCTGTGTCCCTACGAAGGAGCTGGAACTGAACCGAAAGAGTGTCTGTTGAACTGGGCTCCATGGACATTGAATGGTTGAGCAGTGTGACAAATGACTTTTAAGTAAAGAAAGCAGGATGTGGATCAACTGAGGTGCAGTTTAGAGATGGCCATGGCATTTTTTATTCTCCTTGATGTGACAAAAATATTCAACAGAATCGATGGAAGGAAAGAAGAGTTTCTCTGGGCCCACAGGTTACAAGAGAATGTAGTCCATGCCCTGGCAATGGGAGCATGATGTGGCTGGGCACATTGTAGTCAGAAAGCAGAGAGAGATGACACTTGTACTTGGTCGGGCTTCCTCCTTTCCCTTTTCTAGTCAGTCTGGTACCCTGGTCCATAGGAGACCATCACTCATACTTGGGGTGGGTCTGCAGGTCAGGCTATCTAGAAACTTCTTTCCACATGGTTCTACTTTTCTTTCTGTTGTTCTGGTAAAACTCTCTAACCAAAAGCAACTTAGGGGAGGAAAAGGTTTCTTTCATTTTTTGCTTGTATATCATAGCCCATCAATGAGGGAAGTTGGGACAGAGACTCAGTCAGAAAATTGAAGAAGAAACTGTGGAGAAATGATGGCCCACTAACAGGCTCATGCCTAGCTAACTTTTTTACACATCTCAGGGCCACCTTCACAGTGCCACCCATGGTTGATTGAGCCCTCCTTTATCAATTCATGATCAAGACAATCCCCTCACAGACATGTTCAAAGACCCGTCTCATTGGAACAATACCTCAGTTGAGACTATTCACAGGAGACTCCAGACTGTGACAAAGTTAAACACAGATTATTGAATATATTCGCATTTGAATATACATATATTTACATACAAGCTCAGTTTATATTTAACTGTGACAACTCGACAATTAAAGTTATCTTTGACACAAAGATGTGTGATTCTGAATCCAGTCAAGTTGACATCCAGAATTAGCCATCACAATGGGAGTTGGCGGAGGTACAGTCCCATTTACTAATGGGAATAATCTAGAAAGAAAACAGAGAGATGCATGGTACAGGGAAGATTAACATCCACACCTATCCTCTCTAAGGCCAGAGCTTTAGTATTGCTTCCTAGAGCCCTGTGGCCCTTACTCACTTCCCTTCCAACTTGTAATAAGCTTTAAAAGGTTGTATGGATGACTTCAAGACAAAGGAGGGGTGTTCTGTCCTTTTACCTGGACATTCTAATGACCTGTGCAGAAAGTCACTTGCTGGAGTTCTCCAGAAGTGAGTAGGAACAGCTTGGGTCTGATAAAGGCATCTTCCCCAAACTGGCTCCAAAGCCTGCCAGCTTCCCTTTGAACACAATATAAACGCTACCGTGGACCTCAGAGGTTAATCCATTACAACAAGGCAATTAAATCTAGGGACCATTTGAAAGATAAAAAGCAGCCAGTAATAACCAGCTCAGAAAACTCAATGATGGATTTCTGCAATTTCCTTCAAGTTCACGGTGTTGTGTCTGGTGACCCAAGGCAGGATGGTGTGCCTGACTGCCTCATGGCGTCAGAAGTGTGAGGGGGGATTATTTTTTTTTTATTAAAAAAGTTATTTCTGAAGCATTGCCCCCCTCCCTCAGCCTCTCCTTTCTTTCTTCAGGAGGTCATCTGCCAGTTAGTAACCCTTTACTAACACAACCTCTCTCATGTTAGCAGGAAAGGTCCTCTCTGTGGCTTGGCCTCAGTGTTCTTATAGCTGGGATTCTCCACTTGCAAGTTGAGCTGTTTTCTCTTCTGCGGCTCTCTTCCTTTGGCTTCATTTGTTTGGTTTACCTAATGTTACTGGGAAATTTTATACAGATTATTGAGGAGTGAGCTGCTTAGTGTATAGCATGTCCTCGCTATCATTAGAGTGCTTTGGTCCAGAGAAAGATTGGGAAAGAAGGTGAAAAACCCTCAGATCCCCACTAAGTTATTCTAAAGTTTTGTTCCTTGCTCATCTTTTATTTTAAAATTCATTTTACAATCCAGTTGCTGTCCCCACTCCTGGTCACTCCCTCCCACAATCCCTGCCTCCCTTCTCTTCTCCTCTGAGAGGGTGGTGACACCCTGGGTATCCTCCTACCCTCGCACATCAAGTTTCTGGAGGGTAAGGTGTATCCTGTCCCACTGAGGTCAGATAGAGCAGCCCAACTAGAACACATCACACAGACAGGCAACAGCTTTTGGGATAGTCCCCGCTCCAGTTGTTCTGGACCCACATGAAGACCAAGCTACACATCTGCTACTTTCTACTAAAGCTCTCTTACATTCATTATTCACTTATTTTATTCCCTGGCATCCCCGTGAAGTAGCTGGGATAAATGGTTTAACACCTCAATCCTTCAGGCTGAGACTGGAGCAGAACTCAGGACAGAGACTTGAACTTAGCCTGCTGATTGCAAATCTGAAACCACAGTCCTTTGGCTGAGACCATTGGCTCTTGGGTCCTTGGTAGAAAATGATGCAGTGTGAATGACTTAATGAGCTAATTTGCCTATTAAAGGAATGGCTCAGAAGGTTGTGGTTGCTCTCCTGATCATCAGTATATTTTTGTTTGCTTTCTCCCCAAATCTCAAAATTAACTTCACTACGCTCCTGAATTGGCAAACGGCAACTGTCTGCAGAAACACTCAGTGCTGGAAGGAAGCCTTCCTCTTGGATGTCTTGCAAAAACCCATCAATGAGCCGGATGGAAATTGAGCCTGTCGTTAATGAGACAGGGCAATCTGGTCCAGAGAAGGAAATCTCTTAAAATGACTGTGTCAGCAACTTCATTTCACTCTTCACCGAAACAGCCCAGGCCCTGGCTGCCCGAAGGCGGGGAAATCACGTGGTTCAAACTTGTGTCAACTCTGGTGCTCCATACAGCACGCAGGCAGAGTGGGTGCATGTAAATCTCTATGAAATGAGCTCTGTAGGATGACTACAGATTTCACGAGCTAGAAAGAAGAGCAGGGCAGCCTGGAGAGATGGCTCAGTTGGTAAAGTGCTCTTTGTGCAAGCATGAATTCCATCCAAGAGCCCACGTAGAGAAGCTGGGTGTGGTGGCCTATGCCTGTCATCTCAGCACTGGGGAGATGTAAATGGGCAAATCCCTGAGGCTCACTGACCAACCTTGCATACTACACAAGGTCCAGACAAGTCAGAGTTTAAGCACAAAAAATCCAAGATCGGTGGTTCTTGAGGAACATCACAGAGAACAGGTTGTTTTCTGGCCTCCATGTGCATGCATACACACTTGCATGTCCATACATTTGCATACACATATGCAAACCCTGACAGTAACACAAACCACACACACACACACACACACACACACACACACACACACAGAGAGAGAGAGAGAGAGAGAGAGAGAGAGAGAGAGAGAGAGAGAGAGAGAGAGAGAGAGAGAGATTAACATGAGATAGAAATCATGAATCCAGGAGGAATTATCCTGCAGAGTTTCTCATTTCTTCTTTGTATCTCAGCAAACAAGCAACCAGATAGAAGGAAATGGCATTATTAGATTGGAAGCTGATAGAATTATGAGGAGGTGCCAGCCCTGGCAATTTTAGCATCTTGAGTCCCAGGACTCTGATTTGCATACTGCTCTCCCTGCCCCACAATTGTCTAGCCTACTCTTGAGCAAGGATGGACCCACCTATGACTTTTGGCTTGCCAAGGTATCTCTTTATTTTTAACTTGAGGCATAGTTTGCAGCATTGGATCCTAACTCATAAGCAGATGCTCCAAGGTCTTGTGTAGGTGCATTCAAGAGGTCTAGAGAGAGATGAGGCATCCAGAGCTACACTCTACTCCCTGTGCAGCCTCTCTATGAAAGGCACTGCTTCGTATCCATCAAGAACTGACCAGACTAGCTTGGCTTTATTTTGTGAAATGTGGCATAGATGTTTCCTATTTGAAGCTTTAAACGACATACACATAAACACACATGACATTCATCCTTTCATATATTTATATATTCTTTTAAAATCTCTACTCTTGAACTGCTGAGATGGCTCAGCGGGTGAAGGCATTTTCCACCCAGCTTCATGACCTGAGTTAGATTCTTGGAAGTCAACTGATGGAAGGAGAGAATGAACTCCTAAAATTTGTCCTCTGACTTCTGTGTAAGTGAGCACCAAGGCGTGTGTACACAAACACAAAACTAAAAAATGTAAGTAAAATATAGTATCTTTTCTCACTTTTCTTGCTTGCTTGTTTGCCAATTTTTTCAAAGAGCGGCCCATTAGGGATTGATCTTGGAGAGTCATTTATACTGCTTATTAGAAATACACAATCCAGGCTGGTGAGATGCTCCAGTGGGTATTTTGGACCGGTCTGATGAACCAAGTTCAGTCCCCAGATCCCACAAGCTGGCAGGTGGTAATTGACTCCTGAGAGTTGTTCTTTGATTCTACATGCATCACACCATGGCATTTGTATGCTTGGCCTTCCTTCATGCAATCAAGGAATCAAGGAATCAATCAAGAAAGTCTCACAACCCTACCTTTGTTTCTTCAAAAGTGACTCCTTGGGACCTCATTATCAGCAAACCCTTCAGGGAAGTGTGGGGCACACTCAAGTTAGACTTTCTTGAATAACCTTCCACAGGAGTTGGGGATCTCTCTCTCTCTCTCTCTCTCTCTCTCTCTCTCTCTCTCTCTCTCTCTCTCTCTCTCTCGCCCTCTCTCTTTCTCTCTCTCTCCCTCTCTCATTCTGTCCTTTAAAAAAATACTTGTCATATTTTTTAAATGTTTATGTAATTTTACTTCATGTGCCTTGGTGTTTTGTCTACATTCGTCTTTGTGAGATTGTCATGTCCCCAAGAACTAGAGTTACAGACAGTTGTGAGTAGCTATGTGGTTATTGGGTATTGAACTTGGGTCCTCTGAAAGCATAGGCAGTGCTCTTAAACCATGAAGCCATCTCTCCAGCCTGAGTATGGAAATTTCAATCTCTGATTCTCACAACCTAAACAACTCTGGGCTAGCACTCTTGATTTGATTTAAGATATCAGGACCAGTGCATATTAAGTCTACGTTAATCTTCAGCTTTTGTAGACTTTAACCAATATTTATTTTAGGCTTCTTGGCTAGAAGGCAGAAGGTCATTTCTCCTTTACAGAACAGGACCTGAGCAGATCTGTTTTTTTAGACCATCCTTCAGATGATCAGCATCCAAAGCAGACCCAAATCTTGCTTTGATGCTACAGTTGGTCCAGTCCTACCACAGAAAGCCTCACTTGATTCTTGCTTTAAAGTAACCATCTGCTTTGGCTTGTTTAAGATCTGCTCAGTTTTAACTCTGAAATTTCTAATCCCTGGAAGTCTCCTTGGCCTTAGAAAGGTCGATCACTCTATTAGAAAGAATAATGACCTTGACATTTTTCTTCTGAATAAATCAAACTTGCAGTTCTGCGGTTGATTTAATATTCATCTTTCTTATGTCCTCTTTTGTCTTGCAGCTCTGGGAATCAAACCCAGGTCTTTGTGCACATTAGACAAATCCTCTACCACTGAGCCATATCCACAGTATATACCTTCCCCTTACAAATTCTGCCACGAGTTTTCGGTTCAAGAATGCTTGTTTATTTGCCTCACTGCATTTTGTAGAAAATCAGGGAACTGTCTGTTGACTTGCATTGAATTCTCAGAACTTCCAAGTTAAGCATCTATGGAAGGAGTCAGAGTTACTTCATAATCTACTGTGCTTTGGTCTCTGGCCTCTTCCTTCAGTAACAGAACAACTGTCTGTCATTCCTTAGCTATTTAGGAAGCTTACCCTAGGATGCCTTAGAATAATTTGTGTCATTCTCTTAGTCAGAAGAAGTGCTTATGTGGCTGGGATTGAGCTTTAGATTGGTATGAAAAACAAATCTCAAGACAATTTGTGTTCCTCCTGATGAGTAACAATGGTATCCTGCACTCACAAGTGTGTCAAATATCTCTACATCTATCCCAAACCTTTTGTCAAATTCCCTTCTCTGCTCCAACCCTCTGTTATAGATTTTTCTAATGCTCTTTGTGGAGGTGCCTGACATCAAAGGATTGTTATATTAAGACAAGAGGAGAGATTATGTTTTTATAATTATAAAACCTTTTGCCTAACTATTTAAGTTTTTATTTAAGAGGGTTTTTTTAAAAAAAAATAGATTCTTTTGTGTTCCAAAATAGTTTTCATTTGTGTGTATGTGTCTCTATGGGGATATGCACACATGTCTGTGGTTACCCATGAAGGCCAGAAAAGGGTATAACTCTTGGAGCTGAGTTATAGGCAGTTGAGAGCTTCTTAGCTGGGTACTGGGACCAGATCTTGGTTCCTCCCACCTACAGAGGGGGGTTAGCTTCAGTGAAAGTGTGCACATTAACAGCAGTTGGGATATTGTATTGTTTGTCTCCTTTTTGGCTTCAAATGGACAATAAAGTTTACAGAATTTACTTCAGCTCAAGCCAATGGTTAGAGTTTGACCATGAATTCTCTCCAATAGTTCTATGTTCTGAATGTTTGGTTCCCTGCTGGTTGTACTATATTAGGAGGTGCAGCTTACCTAGAGGAAGTGGACACTGTTGGTACCAATGTCTGTGCATAGCTATGAAGGGCATAAAATGGTATAATATCTCCTGGAGCTCGAGTTATAGGAAGTTTAAGGGAAACCTTCCAGTGAAGGTTGCCATCAAAGGTTCTATCTGATCTCCATTCTTTTATTCTCTCTCTGCTTATTGCAGACCATCAAGTTGGTAGCCCCTGCCACAAGTCTGGTTGCTTCATAACCTAAACCAATAGAGCCCAGGACTATGGACTGAGAGCTCTGAAACCGTGTGCCAAAATAAACATCTACTTTTTAAAGTTGTTTGCCTCCGGCATTTTGTTACAGTAGCCAAGTACCAACTTGTATTGTTCCTTACAATTAAGTCTCCTGTGGCTAAAGGAGATATAAGACTCAGTATTATGGGCTAAAATAACTGAAAATTTCTAACTATTCAGCCTAACAGCTCCCTTACTCCCCCTGCCTTTTTAAAAACAAGATCCTGAGCCTCTCTAGAGATATAAACCACGAGGCCATTAGGCTATGCCTTCGCATTCTTACATTTGCCAGATGCTCTGCTCTGGGGTGTTCCATCATGTCTGGGCAGTGTTGTAGGAGAAAGTGCAGGTAATACCTGGCAGCCAGCCTACTTGGTACAGCGCACTTCTAAATAAGGAGCATAGTGCACCACGCTCCCGAAACCCGAACACTGAATTCTGAAGTAGCGTGAGTAGCCGGTAGCTGGCCTGTAGATGAGTCTGCACTCTCCACACCACCTTTAATGCTTGTCTTCCGCATAGAGACCCTGGTGGTGTAAGTGCTCTCTATCAAATCCGAGGTAATGTGCTAATCAATCAGAATTGATTGGCTTCCACTAGATAAGTGGTTGCTCATGTGCAGTAAAGCAGACGCTGTCCCCTGAAACTGTCTCCAGAATGGTTTCTCTTCATACCCTTTACTGACCCACAGGCATTGTTGTCTGACTGGCAGACACCCCAGGAACCACAGGCTGGACCAGTATTGTTCATACTCCCTGGGGGCTACAGCCTTCTCTGACCATCACACATTTTTCCCCCTCTGTTTCCATATTCATGTGCTCTCTGCCAATGTCTCATGGTCCCCTGTTCTCACGCCAGAGGCCACTGGATTGAGCTCTGTATACATTGCAAGGGTCACATTTTTCTCTTCTAATCTATGACCTCGACTAAAATCATGCATCTTAGACCTTTTCTCCATGAGCTCACATCCATTTTAATTATATACCATCCAGATGTGAACACACACACACACACAAACACACACACACACCACATACACACGCACATACACACTCACACACACACACACGGCCAGAGGTAAAGAGAACACTGGCCTTGTTCACACTCATTTAATCCCAACTCTGTCTTGAGATGCTATGACTTTAGAAACCTTTCTCCTGAAACAGACAGAGAGACTAAAAGAGATTGGATATGTTTTTCTCTTCTAATTTAATGACATGTATAGAATAACATTTTCAAAACAAAACGAAAACAAAACAAACAAAACTAAACCAAAAATAAAATAAAATAAAAACCAAAACCAAAAACGTTGTGGAGATAGTCAGTGTGTGAAGCACTTGCCAAGCATACAAAGCCAACTTCAACAACCATGTAAAAAGCCAGGTGTGGTGTCATGTATTTGTAATCCCAGCATTGGGATGGGATGTTGGGGACAGATGGATCCCTGGGGTTTTGTGGCAGGCTCAAGTAGCCTAACTGTCAAGTCTTAAGCCAATGAGAGACCCTGGACCAAAAATAAATAAATAAAAAGGTAGACCACTCCTGAAGAATAATATTTTAGGTTGATCTCTGGCATATAGGTGTACCTACACACATGTGAAGACACACATACAGACACACAAACAAACAGAGAGAGAGAGAGAGAGACAGAGAGAGAGAGACAGAGACAGACAGAGACAGACAGACGCAAACAGAGAGAGGCAGAGAGAGAGAGAGAGAGAGAGAGAGAAGCAGACAGAGAGGGGAGGAGCTATGAGTTATTTCTAGGGGCTAGAGAATTAAGACCTGGAGCTGTGGTTCAAAGCAGGACTCTCATCCCTTGGAAATAATAGTATGTATAGAATAACAATGACCAAGGGCAGGAAGCTAAAGTTTGGTGGACACAAAATGCATCTTCCTATGTCCCCTCAGCCTATCTGACTAATTTCATACTGACCACAGCTATGCCTACTGCTTGGGATAGAGTTTCTAATCAAGCATCTAACTTGGCTAGGGTGGCTTAGTGCCAGAATGGTCATGGAAAGAAGGGGTTATAAAGACATGTAGTCAGGTTCTACAAGGCAGGAAACTGAGATAAAGTGCTCTCCTGGGATATGATGCGGGCTCAGTCTCTCCCAGCCATGGAGGTGGTGTGAGTACTGTCAACAGATTTGCTCAACCTCCAGACAAGCATGGGGTAAAGGAGCCTGTGGGGATTCTGTATTGGAATCTCTGACTCCTATAGGAGAGGGTCATGTTTCCGTTCTGAGACAAACTGCTCATTGCAGAACCAGCCATGCCCCTGGCATAGCAAACACCTAGTTGTTTTAATAGTATCTGAATACACTGGTTTCCTGGCTCTACTTACAGATTTCTACTTGACCAGTTGAAAGTGATGAATGCCAAGACTCAAGGTAGTGGCTTGTCATTCTCAACCAGAACGAAATCAAACTGCAGCTCTGTAACCAATCAAAATGGAAGCTGACTCTGAGTCACTGACACAGCTATCCTTGTGCTGACCAGCCAGGGAGCAGTTCCACTCATGTGAGGTGCTAACTACGGCTAAGAATTTCAGAAAGCATTATAGGATTGTGGAGCTTGTGGTTTTTTGAGTCTGTATGAGTACTTCCTTGAAACAAGGTTAGCCTTCTTTAAACACTGCATGGCCTGTATCGTGGAACATCTTCATAGCCCCTGGCCACTCCTCTACTGCTAAGCAAACATGCAGATAGTGGGATGGAGGGAGAAAGATTCACACCAGACTTGTGCTTGAATTCCCTGGAGCGGGCTCACTTGCAGACGTGCTGACACTCACGTGTTCGTGCTCACATGGTATACATCACTGGTTAGTATGGGCTGCGGCACTCAGAGAGAGCAAGCATCTGTTGGAGACGTTGCTCATTGTGTGGTGAGTGACGTGAGATGCCTGAGTTGACAGCTAGTCCACATAGCTGAGGAGATGCGAAAAGCTGACCTCAGATCATGCATCCCAACACCACACGTGGATTAACATGGCTTCCAAAGGGCTTTTCATCCTTGTTCTCTAACTTCACATGAAGCATATGAGGAAAGACAAAGTAGCAATGAGCAGATGCCCTGGGTTTTCTGAGCAGCCCTCTACCAACCATGTCAGGGCCTCCATAGCTAGTATGAAGACTAGTTTAGTTGTGTTATATGTTTTTTTGACATATATATTTCACTATATAATATATATATATACATATATATACATATACATACATATATACATATATATGCAAACATATACGTATACATATATATGTATACATATTGTCTTAAAAGGGGTACCTGAAATTGGTATTAGGTGGGGAGCCTAATAGTAGTTTCTTTTCCAGGACAGACAGTCCATCCCATCTTCAGTCTATGTCCTGCACAGACTGGTGGTAGACACCCCTGTTACATGCCCTGAACTTCAAGAAGGATGGGGACAATTTGGCTTAGATTCTGACACATGGAGAGAAATTCTTGCCGGAAATGTCCACAGCACAGTTGTTACCAAAGCAGGAAAAAAGTCCTGCAGGCAGCTGAATTTTAGCACTGAGAGCTATAGGAAAATGTTGGTGTCAGCAAGAAAAAGTAACTGGGAAATCAACAGTCTTTAAATCCTCAGGAAGCATGGAGATGGTTTCAAAACATTTTAACAGAAACCAAGAGAAAGCGTTGATATCAGATAAAAGGACAGGATGCAGGAAGCAAGTTGTACATGGTTTTGGGAGCACATGTGCTAAGGTCAGTTGAGGTCTGACCTAGGGTGGTATTGTCCCTCTGTCTCTGAAGCCATTGGGAAATAGAAACTGGAGGCTCAGAAGTTCAAAGCCAGCCTTGCACACGTGGAAAGTTTGAGACAAGCCTGGGTGACACTCAACCATGTATTGAAAAAAATGAAAGCCAAGGATTTCAAGGGTTGCTGTAGGGGAAAATGAGCTGGCTACAAAGTCCCAAAGCTTGATAAAATCATGAGAGAGGCATGCGTAAACACAAAAGGAGCCAAGACAGATCAGCACAAGGGAAAGGTGCATGGCAAGACCAGGTCCAAGCAAGTGAAGGAACCAGGAGATTCCCGAGGTTGATTGAGGGAAAATGTCTATCCCCTGATGCTTGAATTGTGTGTTCACTTTTGAAGTTTTTCTGCAACATGGGAAGATAGTAACCAGGAGCCCTAGGAGTATAACACAAAAGATAAACTGAGGCCTCCACTCCAGCTAGGCCCTGGAGCAGGCCAAATAAATAGTAATAGAAAGATCTTGAACGGGTGCCCAAAATCCCTTCTTGTACTGGACAACCAAGAAGGGCCTCAACCCTAGGAGAGGCTAATTCCTCTTCTTCTCACAGTCAGTAGTTGCCTGGAATTCCTTGTCTAGAGGCAGGACCCCGTGAAATGTTCCTTCTTCCATGCTAGCATGTTCGCTGAGACTGCCAGTGTGTCTGTTTTACTTATGCTGCCATTTCTAGAGAAGAGTATCTCACAGCCTACTTCCTGGTAATCAACTCCTACAGTCTTTCTGCCGCCTTTTCCTCAGCATTCCTTGGGCCATAAATGGAGGAGCTTCGATGTACACACATACAAGACGGGTCGGTGGCCAGGAGAGGCTGGAGAGAGAAGTGATATAATTGTACCTCAATCAAAAACAAATTTCAGAAAAATTCCCTCCATGCCAAGTGAATAGAAAACTGATGCTTTATGTCTAAGGAGCTTTTGACAGTGTTTGTGTGCATGTTTCTATGTAAGCGTGAGCTGGGGCATGCGTGTGCCAGGGCAAACATGTGGAGATCAGCAGATAGCCTTAGATGTCAGTTCTTGACCCCTCCCCATTTGAGACAGGGTCTCTTGCTTTGCTGTGGTGTACACCAGGTTAGCTGGCCTGGGAGTTTCTGGAGATTCACCTGCCTGTCTACCATCTCATCACAGTAGTACTGGGCTCTGGTTTTTGTGGGCTCTGCAGACTCAAGCTCAAATCCTCAGCTTGGTCAGTGAGCACTTTTATGCACTGAGCCGTCTCCCCGGCCCATCTTTAACTTCAGAGCCAAGCAAAGATGCAGAATGAAGATAGTTAAGAACCTGAGGACCAAAACTGCTATGGTACTGAATGGGCATATTCCACCCCCACCCCAAAATACACAAAACAATAGTGATTGTTAGCTGCTTCCTTCCAGTGTGATCATGAAGTAGAACCTTTTTAACTGACAAGAGTAGAAAATTCTTGATGAGAAGTACATGAGGGCATCATCCCATAAACTCACCAACATCTCACACACACAGATTTCTGACTATTTAAAAGACAAATGATAAGTGACACCCTCAAATAGGCACATAATTAAATACCCTTCTTAACAAAACAAAACAAAACAAAAAAGCCATCTGTTTTAGTTAGGGTTTTACTACTGTGAACAGATTCTATGACCAAAGCAACTCTTAAATAACAACATTAAATTGAGGCTGGCTTACAGGTTCTGAGGTTTAGTCCATTATCATCAAGGTGGTAGCATGGCAGCATCTAGGTAGACAGGGTGCAGAAGGGGCTGAGAGTTCCAATGGTAAACAGAAGAATGAGTTCCAGGCAGCTAGGACAAAGGTCTTAAAGCTCACTCCCACAGTGATACACTTCCACCAACAAGGCCACACCTACTCCAACAAGGCCATGCCTCCTAATAGGGCCAAGCATATTCAAACCACCACAGCTCCCTATAGAGAACGTGTCTTAGATCAGACATGAATTTATTAGTCACACAGAACCACACCAACTGAGCTCAGAACTTGAAACTGTTCCTTATTTAAAGACTTTTTGATCTGAGTTCTTCAGCATTCTTACAGTGGGCCTTCCTATACCACTTCTAATGTCTCAGATAAATATTGTCAGCCTTGAAAGAGACCGTGAGAGAAATACGTGTCTGATATGGAGCAGTATCACTGCCTTAAAATGTAACCAATAGAGCTAACATGATAAAATACACTCACCCAGGGGCTGGAGTGATGACTCAGTAGTCAAGAGTACTCCCTGCTCTTCCAGAGAACCCGACCATACTTCCCTGCACCATAGCTGGTGGCTCAGAATTTCCTGTAATCCCAGCTTCAAGGAGCCAACACCTGTGGCATTCAAGGGCATTTTCATGCCATGCATACCCTCACACATACACAGACATCACACACACACACACACACTTTATATTAGTCAGATCCCCATAAATTTTCTAGTGGGCACCTCCAGATTTTGAGTGACAGGGAGAGTCGTGAAAATAGCAAGCATCAGGAAGTAGCGTCCGTGAGGGAAAGCCCTGGTGTTATTTAACCTGGAGAAGACAAGGATCCCGTTGATTTAATAATGGCCTCCGGCTTGTGGATCGTCACTAGGCAGAGGACCGTGTCCAGCTGTTTTTCATTTCTACTGAAGATGGGGTGGGGGATGCCAAAAAAAAAAAAAATCCAGGAGTCTAGAATTGCACCAAGGGAGATTAGAGTGAGAGATGAAGCAGTCTTGGTTGATAGGGTTGCAAAACAGGGATGAACAAGCAAATCAAATGTAAAAAGTCCCCCTGCTCAGGAATTCTTAAATTAATGTAATCTGTTGAAGCAACTCACTCAGAGGAGTGGTTTTCTTACCTGTATGCTACCAGCAGAGGGATGGTGGTGGAAAGCAGGGACCCTGTAGGCCAAGTCTCTCTGGGTGCCATGTTTCCGTCAGGGCAGCAGACAGTCTGTGGCAGAGAGGCCCAGCCAGCGCTGGAGCCTGCCACTGCCTGTGGAAGGCTGCAGCTGTCTGCTTGTTGGGGTAAGCTGACACTTCCCACCCCTTTCCACACAGACTCCAGAGTCATTTAGGATCTTTGTAAGTGCCAGCTGCCACCTTGAAACAGGAAAAGTGTTTTAAACAAACCCTCTGGTGGATGGGGAGGCAGAGAATGCATAGGCGGTGTTCATAAGACAAGGTCATTAGACACTTCCTAGGGCCACCCGGCGCTATTAGCTCAGCAGGAAGCTCAGCTCTTGTAAAAGAGAGATGGAATTGGGAAGCCCCAATATTACACACCCTTCTCCTTATAAAATAGACTTTGGACAAAGATATGAGTCTTGTTGACTTCCTGATGACGAGGTATCTCCTAATCTTTCTTTTCTTGTTGTTGTTTTTTGGGTTTTTTTTTTAATAGTTGTTGTTTTATCTTGAGTTTTCTCAAGCTGTTTTATTTTATTTTTATTGAAAACAAATATATAAAGCATGACAATTGGGCCTTGCAGGATGCTGAGAGGCAGGCCCAGAAGGTGTGACAGAGGCAATTCAATTTTATTTTTTAAAAATACAAGTTCTGTGCATTGCTCCCCACCCAGGCCCTCCGTCACTGCATGTCCTTACAAAGGGACACTTGCCGAGTGTCTGTTTTAGATATAGGTGATGAAATATCCCAGAGAACAGAGCTGTATGTGAAGAGATTTGTGTGGAAACGAGGAATTTGAAAGATTCCTCTTTTTTTTTTTTTTTATCGCAACATTCCTTCAAGGAGCCCAACTTCCTACATCAAAGGAGCCAAGATCCACCTAAGGGAGGCTCTGCCTCCCTGACCAGTCTTAGTTTCCATACAGTGATATTACTGGAAATTCAGTCTTTCCCATACCCTAGGTCTATAGCATTCGTGGTTACTGGAGATGATTATCAATCTCAGAACACTGGGATGCTGCTGAAAATCATGAGGGTATTTTGAGCCCTGGAATCTGGGCTTGGCCACATGTTTGGATTAACAACCAGTTAAACCTTGCTAAGGCAATATTTTTCTATGCAGTTAGTTTTTATACTAAACAAGGTTTGTAGTAATTGGATGCCTTACTTGAGCAAAACTGTTTACCAGAAAATAAATCACTCCTGGCACTAAGAAAACACAAGCCAGAGGATTTGCCAGCACAGGCCATCCTGTTCCTTTCTCTTAAACTTATCCCCAAACATGTGTGTGCTCATCTAGGGTGACTTGTGCTTTGAATTGTGGTCTCTCTTTCCACGTCCGTTACAGTGCTTACCCAAACATTTCCCTCTGTTTAGCGGCGCTGCTTCTGGTAATGACTTCTGCTTGGCTGCTGGGAAGGATCTGCTAGCCTTTAGCAAGCCCTATGGAAATAGAGAGAGGGAGAGAGGGGGAGAGGAAGACAGAGATGGGAACGGGAAGCACAGGAAGCAGAAGGAGAAGCGTGCCTTTTTATGGCCGAAATACACGGACTCTTGAAAAAAACAGTCTTTATGGAAGAAATTACCACGTGCAATGCATATAGGCCAGAAGAAGAGGAGGAAGAAGGGGAGGAGGAAAAGGACAATGTGGTAGCATCATACCAGTTTTCCTAACTAGCCATGGATGACAATTAGGAGTCGAAGGGATTTGAAGACTACGTGACTGCCTCCTGCAGTTTGGGAGGTGATCAACATCCAGGCATGCACTCTAGGTGACACTGCAGTGCCAGATGGGCTGTGCAACCAGGACACCTGTTGACCTTTGTCCTGGATTGACCTTCCTTCTGCCTTCTTGTCTTCTTTGCCTCTGAAGAGTTTGATACCTAAGGAGGGATTTTTACAGAGCATCAGGCTAGGCTAGGTTGTGAACTGAAGGAGGCACTGAGCTCAGGTTATTGGTCTTGATATCATGGCAGTTTCCACGTCAGAAAGTTGCAGGGAATAGAGCCCTATGGCCGATCCTGCCCCACGTATGACAAGTTGTTTCTGTTTGTCTTGAGGGCCACCGAAGATGGAAACCATCCAGGTGTTCGTGTATGCTTGGTGAGAATGCTACCAGGGAGCTGAACCTTTAGCCATAAACAGGTACCATTGGAAGAAGCCATTAGTGACATAAATGTGAGAGAAATGGGAAAATACTCAAAAGAGATAAGATTGGGAAACGTTGAAACAAATTCTTGAAGAGAGTGAATGGTTTCCCTTTGCTAAATATCTATCTCTCTCAGCTATCCTATCCTGTGACATGACAGGAATAGGGATGGGGGAGTCTTTGGAAAGTGACCAGGTCATGATGAAGCATCAGGGATGGGAATTCTGCCCTTACAAGAGGACCCTGCAGAGAGCAGGCTCATCCACCACAGGATGTAGTAGACACATGTGTAGACACTATCCATGAGGCAGAAAGCAGTTTGTTTCCATCAGTCACTGTTAAGTTTCTATTATTAGTAAGACATCCTGTTTGTGGTATTTTGTTATAGCACTCTAAGACACCCATGGATAAGGGTTTATTGGTTCTATTTGCTCTCGAGAAAATGCTCACAGCTCTAGTCATTAGGAATGAATCTAGGTGACTTTCCATCAATGGAAAGACCTGGATTATGTCAATCCTGCCCAGAAGCCACAACTGCTAGAAAGGGAAAAATGAACAGCATAACAATTCAAAAAGCCTTTTATAATTAGCTTATCTTGTAATTTCAGTTTGACCTGAGGTAGTTTGTGATACTTATTATGGGAGTATTTCCCGTTAATTGTGTGTGTGTGTGTGTGCGTGTGTGTGTTTTGACAATAGGGCCAAATCTATGGTTTCAAAGCCTGAGAAAATGTAATCATCAATAGAGTAGGTGCAATTTATTTTCAGTCCTCAGCATTTCCTTTGCTTTAATGACACTCTGTCATTTATCAGAGAGACTGGGGTCATGAACCCCAAGGGAGTTTCCTCAGTTCACTTGTCTCTAAGATGAAGCCATTCACATGGAACCATGTCCTATGTTGGACCTCCAACATCAAAACCACTTCCCCCAGCTTCATTTGCCTAGACTGGAAACACCTTGAGAGCCGGGACAGAGTATTAAACCAACCGCAATATTTAGCAGTTTTCTTCCTAGGTCATAAGTGAAAGGACTCAGGTGGGCAGCTCAGGGGAGACACTGACGTAAACTGTCCGTGGTTAAAAGTTTATTGAAGAATTAACTCCGAGGATGGACAGAAAACAGTATTGAAGGGTTCTGAGGGGAATTGGGCCCCAGTACCACAGGCAGCCAGCGTGGTGGGGGCTCTGAGGAGAGTCAGGTCAATGAAGCAGAGTGGAATTGCTTTTTAGACTTCTCAGACCTGTGACCTGGCTGTCTCTGACTTCCCCAGCAAGTGGCAGAGGAGAAGAGGGAAGAAATGAGAGAGGGGCAATGAAGGAAGAAAGAAGGGAGAGAAACAAAGAGACTCACACCCCCAAAGATAAAATCAGACCCTGCTTCCTAAAAGTTCTACTCTCTACCCAAAATGCTAGTCAGGAGACCAAGGCTTTCCTCATGGGCCTTGAGAGACACTTATCCAGACCTTAATAATCTTCTTCCTTCTTTCTTTCTTTATGAAGGACTGGGAGAGATCACTATGGCTGACAGGCAGCATCAACTCTCACTGAATAATTAGGAGAGAGAGCCACCAGAAACTACAGTTCTGATGGGCCAGAAACGGGCAGCTACCGACCATGTCCTGCTCTGCAATGAAGTGTTTAGCATATCTGTGGGAAATTCATGTGCTCTTGGAAGTGTTAGTGGATTCTTTTCCCCCAAGAAGCTCATCCCTTAGGATGCTCTTTTATACAGACCCCTTGTCACAGACCAATCTGTTTCATTGACTGTTATAGAAGGTGAGGCCTGATCAGCTTTGGGTTATTCTAAGTGAGGTACCCTAAAACAAACCAGAGGGCTGTTGATATAGCATGGAACATATTTCAAAACTTTTGTTTGTTTGCCAAAATATTTTGATTGTGACTAATTATACCTCATACATTTCAAAGCATAGGAAAGGTCTCTATGGCCCTAAGATGAGGTGACTTTAAGAGGGTGGCCCTCTTTTTACTGTAGTCACTCCTGTTTAAACACATACTGCTCGCTGCTGGGTTGAAATTTCAATTGAATTAAATAACACCCAGTTGGTTTATTTTAAGTGAGTCCTGTTCTGAAGAGGGAAGGAAGAAAAAGAAATGTAAATTACTCAACCCTATCATAAAAAAAATAAAAATATTCTTTTGGTTTTCAGCAAGGCTTTTTCTCTTTTAGACTTTTTTTTTCACCCTAAAAGGTAATAATCTGAAAATGGGAAGCTGAGGGAAAATATGACCAAGTCATAGTTTTCCGGGGATCAGTTCAGTCAGGCGCTTCAGAACTGGAAGTGACTCGGAAACAGTTTTGACTGGTTCTCACTCAGGGATGACACTAGGCCCCTGGGGACATTTGGTCATGTCTAGAGACATGTTTGGCTTTTAGAATCTAGACATTCTAGTAAGAAGAGGCCCAGCGTGCTGCTGTGCATGGTACAGGAACATACAAAGAATCAATGAGCAGTCTACACTAGTTACTTTCACAAAACCATGAACAAATACCTGACGGGGAAACTGAAGTGGGGGTAGGGTTATTTTGTCCTGAAGGATCAGAGAGATTTCAGCTATGACACTGAGGAAGACGTGGGTCCAAGAGTGTGAGAGGGTCAGACCAGCATCAGGAATGACCTTCGAAGGCTGCCCTATAATCAATCACCTGCTTCTAGCCAGCCTCTACTTCCTAAAGACACTCCGACCTCCCAGCATTGGAGACATGAGCCTGTGGAGAGCACACCCGATTCAAAGGATATTGGCTCCAAATGTCTTATGTGCCAAGGGGGAGAAAGAACACTTTAGACCAGTTCTTCTCTATGTAAGAGTTCCAGAGTTGGAACTAGCTTCACAAGGTCCCTCAGACACCTGGTGGTGGGGCGGGGCGGGGGGGGGATGGGAACTTTTGCCGCTGGCTGCTCTGTACTGTGTTTTCTTTTGTGCTTTGTTTATTTATTTATGTTTTTATCACACTGTGATAAATGCAAGTTTTGACGGCAAAGGAGGGTTTGAGGAATGGGACAGAGTACAGTGAAGACGTCAAGGATCAGCTGAGGAACACACATGATCAGCAGTAGACATACACATGAACGAGCTATTGCTGGCTTAGCAATTGTATGTGGGTATTTCTAGGGTAGCCAACCCTTCTCCATTTGCCTGGGACTCTCCTAGTGTTAAAACTGAAAGTTTCATAGTCTGGAAATAGTCTCAGTTATAGGCAAATCAGGATAGGTTCTACATCACTGTTTCTTTCTTTCACATAAACATCTGAGTAAACACTATATAAGCTATAACTGGTTTGGTAAAGTGGATGAAGTTTAGTGAATGTCGTTGGGGGGCTCTTGGTACATATCTGCTATCTGGAAATATCTGGTACTCTCGACATAGACACTAAAAAGTAGTTTAAGCAGATATGGTTTGAATAAACCACTTTCTATCTGCTGAGACTATGGGCAAGTTTCTTGTGCCCAGATGAAACACCCAGAGGAGGAGGCTCTTCAGAAAGATGTTCCTTTCTCACTAAGGCAGCAGCTTCTGGAGAATGGGAGAGGATAGCATTTTGCCATGGTAGAAATGGTGTGCTTGGCGCAGAGTCATGGCTATAAAGCTCCTTGATCTTGCTACAGATCAAATCTTTTTGTCTTGGGCAAGTACACTCAAGAGAATAAAGAAAGGAGAGCATTTTATTAAGAAGAAAAAGTGCAGGAGAAGGCTTCACTGGGGGACTTCTCCATTGTATCATCCGTTCAGTCATTCGTCCACTCTCCCAGCAGAGCACTAAGCACAGTGAGGAGTAGTCTTGGAAGTTGAGTTGGGGTTCTTACCCTTGATGGGTTTGGGGATTGAAGGTCAAAAGAAAGACACTGAAGAGATAAGATTCATTGCTGCTTTCAAAATGGAAAACATACTTCTTCTATAGGAAGGTGAAAAGACCAATATCTGAATACATTTCATGTTTCAGTCATAATTCAGGAAACTTAAAGTCCTGGTATCAATTGGAAATTATAGAGGCACCTAGAATTTCCAGTGCATGGAAATCTTTAAGAGAATATTTTAATTTAGAAAAAATTCCATTTCAATTCTTTTATTTATCATTGTAATATTATGATATTAATACATAAATATAATATACATTAATATAATATATTTAACACAATAAATTTTTGTTATTATTATTAATTTTACAACCAGTAGCACCCAGATACTGAGAAACATCAAGTAAGAAATGCTCCTGATGTGTCTGGAGCTGAGATTGGGTAGCAGCTTCTAACCAGAAGATTTCTTGGTCTTTTTCAAGTTTCTTGGTATTGTTGGTTAAATCCTGAGGAAGTATCTGGTTTTGCAGAGAAGGCCAGGTGCCCAGGACACATACATATAGTAAGCCTGCTGTACTGCAGGGCTTGTTTTCAACATTCTTACTGCTTTTAGGAGATACCCATCCCAGACTCCTCTGCCTGCAGCTCCGAACTGCTCTTGTTAGGTAACTGACAGTGTCCCTACAGAGCTAAACCAATGATGGATATGATACCTTGGCCTCCTGCCCATCCCATTTTAACTCCTCAGTAATGTATGTAGAGTGGATTCCTCCATTTTGCTGTGATGATGAACTCTCTTCTGGATGCAGACAAATGTAGTTATTCTGCTATCAAAAGCTGATGAAAGTATGGTGGGCACCAGATTGTAGCCATTGGGGCGTGAGAGAAAGGGAACCAGGAAACAGATGCTGAGAGAAGAGGAGGAAGGAAGGTGTCAATGTGGTAGGAGAGGAACCGGAAGTATGAGGACCAGACGTTTCCCTCCTCTTTATGTTGACAGTTTCATTGACGGTCAGAAGCAAGGGAGCCATGTTGCTTGTAGATGTAGCCCTCTGCAGGGTTTGATATTTAGCCTTTCTAACAGGAGACAGAGCTGGAAAAACCACTGTAGTAGCTTTCGGAAAGTAACTGTGCTGCTTCCCGTTCCCAGAAACTTTGAATTAATAACTCTTGGGTAGGACCCGAAAGTTAGCATGTCAGTGAAGCTCTCCAGATCCCGGCAGTCACTGAGAACCACTTTCTAGAATGGCTTCTATTTTTTTTTTTTTTATTTATTTAAGAACATTTCATTGCGTGAGCGTGCATGTGTGTAGGTGTGCTCAGGTGATTACAATACCCATGAAAACCAAAAGACGGCGATAGTACCCCTAGAGCTGGAATTCCAGGAAGTTAGAAGCTGCCTGACTTGGGTACAGGGAACAGAACTCAAGCCCTCTTAACCTAATCCCATCTTCAGCCCCTACCTCCTCATCTTTATAAATGGAAATGTTGAGTCATAGAAACATTAGTAACTGTTCCAGGAGCTAGACAGGAAGGTGGGTCTAGCACCCCAGTCTCCTGCTTCCTTCCTAATAATTTTGAAGTGTACAGTTAGAACCTGAATGTAATGTGCAAGTCCAGGCCGGCTATGAATCCTAGAGAAGGTTCAAATCTTCCCCTAATGGACTTTTCAAACAAAGCATCTCCCACAGTGCCTGGCATAGAGTAGCACTTAATAAATATTTGCTAAATGAAGGAGGGTGGCACATGCTTAATTTTCTCCCTCTGCTCCCTCCAGAAGCACTGAAATAACATGTCCCGAGGTGCTAACGTGTGGTGGAATGGCTTTCCCAGCCAGTTATTTGCTTCATTTTTTTTTTTTTAACCTTTTGAGGCTCAACCTATGTGCCCATGATCGAGTAGATCAGGGGGATTTCCATTAAAGTGATGACGTAGCAGCTGGCTTTTCAGCTTCAAATTCTTTCCCTTGTTAAAGGGAAATGCTAGCTTGAGCAGGATTGGCTATTTAAATGCTGCCGAATGGGTTCTCAGTAGAAGTGGTTGAAGAAAACCGTCTTTTTATTTTATTTTTTTTGAGGAATTTGTTCCATTCAGTCTTGTGTTTCATTATAAACATTGTTTTGGTTTTTTTTCCTTTTCTTTTAGCAAAATTATTCTTTACGTCATAAATGTGTGGTGAATGCCTGCCACCCAACTGTTTCCACACAGACTGCGGGGCTTTGCCAGCTTTTATGAACGGAGAGCCCTCTCTGACGGTGGCTGGACAGAAGTACAGCTGAGCACTCCTGGAGTCATGCAGAGAAAAAGGTCTTGAAAGTATCCGTGGTGGTTTAGACTGAAGTTAGCCCAGGGCCTCTGGGTTCTCTCAGTTCTATGGGGGGAGGAGGTGGAGGCTGGCACACAAGGCCCACTTTGTGCTGCTCTGGGGGGTCGGCTCATTTCCTCAAGTCACCTCATATGGAGGAAGTGCTCTGCATCATGTATTCTCAATGGGTAGCAATGTCCCTAAGTGATGAAAATTGATTTTTGGTGCAACGAGTGTGAAGAAAACCTTAGGTGGTACAATGGCTCATCGCCATGGTGTATAGTCATTGTGTCATTATAATTTCCTGAGTCTTCAGAAAGGCTCATTAGGGACACTGTAGTGGAAACAGAGGCAGAGAAACACTGCTTGGGACAGAGTTATTGATGGACTGAATGGTGGTGAATAGTAATTAGAGGCAGCGGAACAGCTTTGAATGAGTCCTGAGAGATGAGAGACAGACTGCTTGCTATGTTTTATACCTAGTAAGAGTTCTCTGCCCAGACATTTATCCAACGACTATAATGTCTTGACTTTCCTTTTTACATTTATTATTGACCCAAATGAGCACTTTAATTTGAGATTAAGCATTAAACGACAGACATTGAAACTTGTCAGGCTTGTGGCTGCCAAGTATGGAGTGGGAGGACTGTGTCAGAGGAGTGACCTGAAGATGATGAAGCCCGGGAACACCACAGCAAAGTGGAGCAAAGCCCCTAGGCAGGAGCACTCCACCAGCTCCCTCTTAACAAAGCATCCATCAGGATGTGAGTTAGCTCCAGCAGTTGGGCTCCCAATTTCTAGATTTGGGTAAGATACGTATCTCAGTTTTTCCATTTCAAAACAGGATAAAATAATAGGTATCGAAGCCACTTTGTATGTAGGGTCTTGTCAATATAAAATGAAAACATATGCATGCAAACCTTATAAATGATATGACTAACATTTGTGGAAGTTATTATCCCAATAACTAAAGAGATTCCCTATGAAGGAATGTTTAATGTTGATTGTCAATTTGGCAAGATCTAGAATCACTGAGAAGTCAAGCCTCTGGGCATGACTGTGAGGGAGATTCTAGACTCACGTAACTGGTGCTAGAAGCGTCATCTTAAATGTGGGTGGCGCCATCCCCTAGGTTGGGAGCCCAGACCAAACAAAGAGGAGAAAAAGAGCTGACCACAAGCATGGAGCAGGCTCTACTCTCTGGCTGTGGCTACAATGTAGCTTCCTTATGACCTTTCTGCCTTTATCATGATGGACTACACCCTCAAATCATGAGCCACAATGAACCCTTGCTTTAAATACATTATACTTCTTATGTTTTAATGATGTGTATCTTTTTTCCCTTTGGTTCCTTCTGTCCCAACATGCCCTGAGCAGGATTTACTTTTCATCTCTCTCGAGACCCAAGCCAAGTCTCACTCTTTACCTAAAACCTTTCCTAGAGTCTCTGGCCCACTCGGTTCTCTGACCCTGACCTTCTGTTACGTCCCATGGAATTCAATAAGCAATTGCTCTGTGTATTTTTCTTCCGTCATCAATGTTGCATTTGCGTATATACGTGTCAAAATGTCTTAGCTGAATCTTAGTGTGAGGGGAGACACAAAAGAGTATCACTGGATAAATAGGGTAAGATGGTGTCTCTTAAAACAAGAGCAAAGAAAATTTCTAAATAGTTCTTTAATCTTATTAGTTGTAAAAATTTGAAAACTGTATCTATTGCCTTCAAGCCTGGATTTATTCATGTATAAAACAAAGACAATGAAGTTACCAGAGAAATTGAGATTTCCTTGCTGGGTTCCTTATTCTTGTTAATAAAAGACTCTAGGAACAAGTTTGGAAGGAAGCACAAGGACAATTTTATTAGCTTTTCAGAGAAAAACAGAGCATGAGGCTTCCCAGAAGAGGGGGGGAATGAAAGGCATGCCTTTTATGTTACTGGAGGGACGGGCAGGTTTAGCAACAGAGGCTAGCAAGGAGCCATGTGGTGGAAGTGAAGGTGAACAAGGAGCACTGTTTCAGACACCAAAACAGTTATCCTGAGAGTTTGGGAAAACAAGACCAGGGTTTCTCTAGTATCTGAAAAAAAAATGATAGAAAGAAAGAAAATGAAAAACTGTGCTTTTATGAGTCAAGACTACGGAAAGTGAGCCAGATCCAAAGGGTTGCATGACGGATGTTCCGCATGCAGCTACGTGGACGCTCCGCACGCAGCTACATGGAAGAGAGGCTTCTGGGGAGGAGAAGTATGGTATCTTATTAGAGGGATAGTTATTCCTCCCATTTTCTTGGCATGTTCTCTGGTCCCTAGAGGTGGGCTCTAGGCCCAGCTGGATTGATTCTAAGGGAAGGAAAGTATAATGTGTAATATCTAATCTTTGAAGCAGATCAACATGTCGTGTCTCCATCTGAGGAGGTATAAGCATCAAAGCTGATGTTTAGTATTCTAGTGTTACTAGGGAACTGGGAGGTGGGGCCAAAACGCTAGTCATGGATTGGAATTCGGGAACAGAGATAAGCCATTTCCATCATGAAAATCCAGTGAACTGGGGCCGAAACTGTTCACAAGAAGAGATTAGTGTCTGGACTGGCCAGAGTTTCTGCCACACCCTCACCTACAGCCTCCACAAAATCCTTTGTGATATGAAAAATAGCAAGAAAACAGACCAGGAATCAGTATTGTTCCTCGCATCTCTGGCCAAGACAAAACCAAAGATGTTTCCAGCTTCTAGTGGAGAACATGAGCAATGGAACCTTGCCCTAAAGTACCCAGTTCATTTCTGTTTCCTGTTCTTGCCTGTGATAAACACTGTTTTCTGGGCTATTGGCAACTGACTAACTCAGTGCATGAGTTCTCAACAAACTATAACTGTCATTGCATTGTTGTCCTGATTATTTTCCTTAGTACCCACAGTATTTAACACAATGTCAAGCATGTAATGTGTTTATTCTCTGTAAAACCATGGACAATGATGTCGTCCTGGGTCCTGCAGTGTCCTTCATTGTTATGGATGTTTCTGTATGATTGACTCAAGGTGCAGGGAATATATGAGGGAAATATGTCGAAAGAGAAACAGGGAGACCCAGCACTAACACCACATCCAGGTATGTAGCAGGAGCCAACTCATAATGTAAACTTCCCACTGAATCCTCTAAGCTAGTCTAAGGTGTCATCCTGTACCAGAGTCAGCCCACTTGAGGCCTGTGATAAACCCATACTCCAAATGGTGGTTTTCTCCGTGCAGCTCAGATTTTTTTCTTTTAAATCTTGCCATTAATTTTTCAATTTACAATTTAGAAAGACTAGATTGGTGACATTGACTCCATACATGAGACCAACTGACGGGAAGGAAAATCTGTTCTTGATTTACTGTGCCCCCTTTCTTTGACTACTGATTGAATTCTCTCCAAAACAAGATTTGAAGGGATCTGACAGTTGCCAGGGACCTGGTGGAGAGGGGAGTTGAGGAATTTTGTGTTTGAGGGCAGGTCTCCCAGGTTATATCTCCTCTTTGGGCATCCATTTTCTGACAAGTGCCTTCACCTAGTTCCACCTTCCCTGGGAAAGGACTTCCCTGGAAGAGGGTAGACCGAGTGCCAGGAGCAAGCACAAACATGTGCTCTGTTCAGCCTAGGTCCCTGCACAGCTCCTGTCTACCTCCGTGACTCCCACATGTTAGGATCTCCCTCCACAGGATCACCCCTCACTTCTGCAATGCTACCCAACAGAACTGTCTGTAAGGGACCATATTCCTACCAACTAGGCAAGGTGGTACAGAGAAAGGAAAGTTGTTCAGTTCTTTTGACAATTACATTTATTCATTTGTCTGTGATGGGGATGGTGGGGTGCACAGGCCAGAGTGCTCAGGTTAAAACCAAAGGATAGCTGGAGGAAGTCAGTTCTTTCTACCTGGCGATGCAGGATTGAGGTATGAGGCTTGGTGCAAGCATCCTTTCCCGCTCAGCTGTCCCACCAACCTCTTGCTCACCATCACACTCTTACTGCCCTTCATGTTTTCCCCACCCCTGCTTTTATTGAAAATTTATTTTTCCCCTTACATCCTATATCCCTCTACTCTTCCTAGTTTCTCCCCATTTCCCCTCGCATCCAGATCCACTCTGTCTCTCATGAGAAAACAAACAGGCTTCTAAGAGCTAATAATAAAATAGAATGCAATATGATAAGATAAAACAGCGAACACGTTGAAATTCGACAAAACAAACAAAAAGAGCCTAAGAGAAGGCACAAAAATCAGAGACCCACTCATTTTCACTCACGGATCCAATGACAACACAAAACTGGAAGCTATAATACATACACAAAGGACCTGGCACAGATTCTTGCGGGGCCTGGGCATGCTGCCTCAGTCTCTGTGAGTTCATATGAGCTTTGATCAAGCTGATTTATTCCCTCTAACCCCACTGGCTCTTATGTTCTTTCTGCCTCCCCTTTCTCAGGACTTCCTGAGCCATGAGGAGCAGGATTTGATGGAGACATCCTGCTTACTGTTGAGTGTTCCAAGGTCTCTCACTCTCCTCATACAATCTGGCTGTGAATCTCTGTGTTTGTTGGTTGTTCAGTTATTAATGCTGTTGTATGAGGGCTCTATCTATCTGTATTGGCTAGAGCTAAGCCTCCCTGAGGACACAGATGAAGACTAATAATGATAAAACAAATAACACCTAAGAGGCAGACACTGCCCTAGGCACCCAGTGTGCATTAACTCATGGTTTCTCACGAGCATCTTGGATACTAAAGTGGGTAGTGAATAAATAGGTTCAGAATGCCCAAGCAGCTTGTCCTTCATGGCATGGCCGCTGAGCGCCTCGGCTGGGCAGACACTGTTCCTGTATACTTCAGGAGCTGGCAAGGGACTCTGCTCTTAGACCTTCTGGGATCACTGGGGAACGTACAAATCATTCATTGGAATGAGCACAGAGGCACCTGAGAGAACTGGTTATGAGGTGGGATCCTGAATTCAAGTTCTGATTTTGCTGTTAACCCTTTCTTAAATATCATACATCTAAATCTTTCCCCAGATGGAAAGAACGTGTGATGGTTAGCTTTAATTGCCAACTCAACACAACCTAAAGTCACCTGGAAAGAGAGTCTCAAGGCAGGCTTGCCTTCACTGGGTTGGCCTGTGTATAGGCATGTGTATGAGGAATTGTCTTAATTACATTAACTGATATGAAACGGCCCAGCCCACTGTGGGCAGCACCATTCCCTAGGCAGGAGGTCCTGAACTGTATTAGAGTAGAGAAATTGATCCAAGCACAAGAAAGATGTCAGACAAGCATACAAGCAAGCCTGTCTGCACTCATTTATCTCTGCCTTGACTTCCCCAATGGTAAACTGTAACCTGAAATTGTAAACTAAAATAAACCCTTTCTCCTCTAAGTTGGTTTAAAAATAATTAATTGATTTGTTTGTTTGTTTGTTTGTTTGTTTATGTGTACATGCCACTGCAAGACAGAGGACACCTTTCTGGGGTCAGTTCTCTCCTTTCCACCATGTGAGTCCTGGGATGGAATTTGGGTGGCTTGGCTTGGCAGCAAGCACCTTTACCACTGAGCTATCTCTCTAGCCTCTCCAAGGGCTTTTTTTGTCAGGATGTTTTAATCACAGCAGCAAAAATGAAGATTGGATATAGAGGAACACAAAAATCTCTTCAACGTTTTCCCCTTCGACATCCTTTTATCAGTAGGTACCTAGATTTTATTTATATGGATAATATGAGAGAGTTCTTCATCATTGGACCAAACGTAGGAGTCCAGGAGGCCTGCCTATTCATGGAGAATGCTATGACACAATATGTTGCAAGAAAAAGATCTGGTGCAACATTCACAAGCATGAGGCTGTAAGGACGACAGCCATTTCCCAGAGTCTACTCACTCAGCCCTTCAAATTCTCTACAAGGCTTCCCGTGCTCAAATGAAAAGCATGAGTTATAAAATTATCAGGAAAAGAACTGACATAAATACACAAAGAGACAAATGAATGGTTAATGTGAGGTATTTTCATCTTCTTCCATTTCAAACATGCAAGGAAGAAGATAGGCACAAGACTTGTTAGTACCAAGGGCCAATTAACTTGGAGATGTTTGGGGCCTTATTACACCACAGAACCAAGACAGACACACATCAGTGTCCACACTGGTACATTCAAACCACCAGGAAAGGGTTAACCACTTAGGGTGTGTGAAAACTTTCTCAAGCTTTGATACTTGACTGAACAGGCTTTTTCAGGCCCAGAAGCCACCTTAGAGTTTTGCTTCTCCGTTTCTGTACGAGAAAGAGACTCAAAATATAATTGCTGAAAGCCACAGCCATTTTACTGTATCCCATGATGCTGTGGGTTTAACTGAGCACAGCTGGAAGGTTCTTCTGCATCCCATGATGCTGTGGGTTTAACTGAGCACAGCTGGAAGGTTCTTCTGCCCCAAAAAGTTGTTGGCTGGGTCATAGTCATGGGGGCTCAGCTGGACTGGAACATCTGAAGACAGTTCCCTCACGTGCCTGGCAGTAAACAGTGGCAGTCATCTCAAAACCCACGTGGGCTGCCACCGGGAGTCTCTGCATGTGGCCTTTCCATGTGACTTGGGATTTTTTACCACATGACTGCTACATTCTGAGAGAGTAAATGTCTCCAAAATGAGAGTTCCCAGAGAGAAAGAGGAGAAGCCAACAGAGCTTCAAGAGGCTATGCCAAGACCTGTATGGCATTTACCCGTGGTGGCTCATTTGATCTGCAGGTTCAGTGCCAACCAAGCTCCCTGGGAATGGAGATGAAACTTGACCTTTCCATGAGGAAGTGATAGCGAAGTTGAGGCTGTATTTAACCCACCACCCTACGTCTCCATGACAACTGTTCTTTGAAGCATCTGGAGAGCTGCATCTTTACAAGCCTTCACCTACTTCCCCATCATCCTTCATGAATTTTCAAAAAATCTTGGAACATATAGCTTCATTAGACTCTCCTTTCTCAACACATTTTGTCTTGTCAAACTCAAGTCATATGATGTCTCTCTTCTGTTCAAGGTTCCTATGGACTCCTGTCTCACTGAGAGGTAAAGACAAAATCCCAACAGCCATATCCTGCCTGGTTCCACTTCTCTGTTACTGGGTTCCTCCTGGGATCTCTGTCCAGTGCTCAATTATCCCTGTGTTTTAAATTTGCCGCGTTCACCCTCTCACTTCAGGACCTTTGGATCAGCCGTCCACACAATATCAGATGCTCTTTCCCCAAATTCATGCTTGCACCACTCACCCCTTGTCCTCCTGAGGGTGTGCCTCAGCAGCAGCCTTTCAAAAACTCTCTCTCTGCTCACTCCCTTCCTCACCCATTTGCTTTACTTTGTCACCAAGTACCCTTAGAAATCCTGTATCTTGGGCTCATTTAAGATTGATTCACTTCCCCCAGTGGAGGTCTAGAGAGAGAGAGAGAGAGAGAGATGTTTTTCTGCTCTGTCTACCACTGTGCTTCCAGGCTCTGCAACAGTGTCTGGTCCTTACCGATGGCCCAGAAATAAAATGTTAATGAAAACAAAGCCAGCGATACCATTCATTAGTCAAGTGAGTGTTGTGTTCTCAGCTTCACAGATGAATAAATAGAGAGGCCCAGAAGGTTCTGCGGCTTGTCTGGGGTCACACAGACGGTACTAGAGGCTCCGTTGGAACCCAGATGCCAGGACCAGCAGCTGTGGGTCTTTGGGGTGCATTGACCCATTTCATGCAGGCACTCAGCCGGCCCTGATGTGAGCTTTAGGCAGGCTCCATGCTCAGCTGCTCAGGCCTCTCCTGAAGTGAAGAGGGTCCCGGTAGCTGTCATTTTCTGGACTGAAAAATGTGATTCTTGCTGCTAGATGCCGAGCAGTAGTAATTCTGAGAGTCTGGAGGGAAGTGAGAACTAAGAGCAGAAGGGACAGTTAACAACTGCATTGACATACAAATTATTATTTTTGGTAACACACAGCATTTTCTCTGTGGAGTCACAGATGCAGAACACATCTATCTCAGACCTACTTCTAAAAAAAAAAGCCAAAAAACACCAAACAAAAAACAAGCAAACAAAACAAACAAAAACCATAAAACACCCTAGCCTGAACTAGTTTCCCAGAAGCAGGCAGAGATGAGAAGGGATGCAGGAGGCAGGTGAGGATATGAGGCTAGACCTACTCTGAGGAGATAAGAGGAACAAATCCCCCAGTTCTGTATCAAGCACTTCCCTAAAATTACAGAGATGACACTGGAAAGTCTAAGGGCCACAGTTCATACTCCCGAGTGGCAGATGGTGTTGGAACTGTCTGAGTCTGCTTTGCAGGAAAGATCTGGAGAAACGTGAGGATGGGAAGAGGAGCCTGGCTTCTCATCTCTTCCAACCTCACTCCCATAGCAGGAACTATCTGTCTATCTGCCAGCCCCTGAACTACAGTAGCACAGACTTGGGCGTTCCCACTAGAGGAGAGCTTGCATCTCACTGTGCAGTGTTTTCCTGAGTATTCTGTTTGTGTGATGCCAGGGTACCATAAGCCCCACCTGTCAGTTCTGGTCTCTTCTCAAGAGAGATAGGCTGTGCCAACTCCGTCAGTATCACATGAACTCTCTTGTCTGCAACCAAACAAATTGACAGGGCTTTCTGGCTCTAAAAGTCAGAGTACAGTGATGTTTGGCAGTAGGAGTTCTCCAAAAGTCTTCCTACTGTGTGTGTGTGTGTGAATGTGAGTGTGTGTGTGTGTGTGTGTGTGCGTGCGCGCGCACGTACAGATACACAGATGTAGAGGCCAGAAGTTGATGTCAAGCCTCCTCTTCAGTGGCTCTACAGTACTGGTTGGCTAGGGAGCCCCAGGGAGCCACTGGTCTCTACTTATCTGGTGCTGGGATTACAGAAGCTTGTTACAATGCCCATTTTATTTTGTTTAACTTTTTATTGATTCTTTGTGAACTTCCCATCATGCACCCCAATCTCATTCCTCTCTCGGTTCCTTCACCCTATCAACCAACCTCTTTCCAAAAAGAAAAAAAACAAAAACAAAAAGCAAACATTTTGTCATGGAAGCTGTAGTGTGTCCTAGTGTGTCCCTAAGTATACCCTTTTGTCCATGCTTCTTGCAAATGTTCATTGCAGTGAGTCATTGCCCTGGTTCAAAGCCTCTGGCTTCTGCTACACTATCAATTCTGGCTCCTCACTGGGACTCCTGTCGGATATCCTGTTGTTGCTCTGTGTCATGGAGAGCCTGCAGCTTCAGATCTGTACAGCAGGCCCCTTCATGTCTTCTAGCATTTCACAAATGGGCTAGATGTTGGGGTGGGACAACTCAAAGCCCTGGTTCTGGACATGGGGGTGTAGCTAAGCTGGTCAGCCCACCAGCTCTTCTGTGCTCACAGCACCAGGGCAAGCTCGACAGTACTACCCCATCTAGCTTACCCAATGCTGTAGCTAGCAAGGGGCAGAGCTGGCTTTTCTTCTATCTTGTGCTTGAGGCTGACTCGCCAGCATCCTCATGACCGGGGTCAGCTCTACTGTGCTCCCCAGATGAGGTGCAGGGCCTGCTCTCCCAAGTGCTAGAGCAGGTGAGGGGCTGGGCCAGATCTCCAGCTCTCATGACCCTGGGGCCAGCTCTCCAGTCTGCTGTAGGTGGCAGGGGGCATGCTGGGGAAGGCATCTCTTCCTTGTCCACACTGCTGCACAGCAGACAAGTGACTGGGCCAGCTCTGCTATGCTCAAGCTTTCTGAGCTCGCTCACTTACAACCCTGACAACCAGTGTAAGGCCAGCTCTGTACAGCCCTCCGACATCAACATGGCCCCAGGAGGCAACTCAGAAAGAAGAAGGCAGCTCGGGCAGGTCATCCTGTCTGCTCTGTTTAATTTGAGACAGTTTTTTGGTTTTGTTTTGGTTTTATTGCTTCTTTTTTTCCTGTTTCCTTTTCTTTCTCATTCCAATCTTCAGAAGGAGTATTGTCATTTAATCATACTTTAAAAAAAAAAAAACGCATTCTGCTAGGCAAAGGAATATGCTACCTTCTGTGGTAGCCACCTTTAGCTTTCTACCAAGACCCCAGAGCCCCAACTTTAAAGCCTTGTGATAGTTTCCTTGTGCTCTTCCATTCCCCATAGATAAGATGTCCCCAGTGACGGGACAAATGGGACTCCTGACCCAGGCACATTACCATCCCTCTGTGGCTAAGTGACGTCATCCTGCTGTATTCTTTATGGATGGATGTAGGTACCTGAGTGGTGAATATTGATATCAACCTAATGGGATCTAGAATCACCTCTGAGACCATCCTCTGAGTGTGTCTGTGGGTGAGCTTCTAAATTGGGCTAACTCACACCAGAAGACATATTCTAAATGTGTGTGGCACCATTCTGTGGTAGGGGTCCTGGACTTAATAGAAAGCAATCTGGGTACCAGCATTCATCTCTGTGGCTATCATGTGATCAGCTGCCTCACACTTCTGGCCACTATGACTGTCACTACCATGATGCTGTCCTTCAAACTATGAGACATAGTAAACTTTCCCTTCCTTAGGTTGCTGTTGTCTGAGCAAGAAGAAAATTAATTATATTTGGAAAGTTACCTCATCCAGCACCAAGCAGAGGGTAGTTTAAAACAATCCCTTCTGGCTTGGGGTAATTGAAAAGTATTCTGTCTTCTATAAGCATCCTTCAGACAATTTATCAAGTTCTTCTTCCCTGACTGAAAGGCCAGCCTCAATTCAAATTACCTCTGACCTCCAGAATAACTAACAAATCTCCACCATAGAAAAGACCAGGTGGCTCTGTCTCTGGCCCATCAGCATCTTGTCCCCAGACATGGTCGCTCCCAAGGCAGGTATCATAAGAATTTCTCCAAGGCTGATATCATGAGAGACACCTGTGATATAGTCTGTCCCTTGCTTTCACCCCAGAGAGATTAGATACACATCTGCAGCCTTTGTGTCCTGCTTATACCAAGGATTTCTAACGTCTAATTTCCATCCGGCACAAACTGGAGTTAGTATTGGAGGTTGACCCTCTGGATAGGCACAAGGAGGGAACCCTTGGAGACAATGTTCTCAACTTTGCTCACGTCAGAATCATCGAGTCCTTGTGGAAAACCAGACTGCTGATTGTCAGCCCAGTGGACTCTCTGGCTGTATTTCTTGTGTTGTGGCTTGCATCTTTTAAGTTTCTAAAACATTAAGATGGAACTATGCTATTATCTCAGATTCTTTGCTTCTTTCAATCCTACCTGTGTATCCCGCTGCTTGCTCCCTCTAAAATTCAAGGTCCCCTTGTCTTTGTTATTGTTACCTATATGCATAACACACACACACACACACACACACACACACACACACACACACAACCTGCCGGGTGTGTTTACAGTTCCTTATATGTATATTATTTCAGGACTGATCACTTGGTTCTGGGTAATCAACAAGGAGCTCATTCCTGGGGAAGACAATTCTCCCCTCTCAACATTCCTTAGTTGCCTGTAGTTCTTTGTTTATGGGTGGGCCTCATGAGATTTCCTCTTCCACTTTAGGATGTTGATGTAGTTGTTCAGGGCTTGTATAGGCAGCCATATTGTTAGGACATCATGGTTGAAGCTCCTCTGTCATTTTTAGAAGAAACAGTTGCACAGCAGGCTTCCTGGTCCCCTGATTCTCACACCCTCTCTGCCTCCTCTTCCACAATAGTTACGTTGTAGATGTGTCTATTAGGGGTGGGAACCCCATGATCAGTTGCTCTCTGAATTTTAACCAGTTGTGTTTTTCTGAAATGGTCTCCATCTTCTTTGAGGAGAGCAAGGGCTGTAGTTACCTGTGGGCCTAAGGCTAAGTATTTAGAATCAATTAGGAATCATGTTGCTTTAGTAGGTTCTCTCCTAAGGCCCGTATTTCTTGTGGGGGATTGATTTGATGTCAACGGTTCTTGACCTTCCTAATGCTGTGACCCTTTTTTCACAGCTCCTCATGTTGTGGTGACCCCCAACGATAAAATTATTTTTGTTGCTTTTTTATAGCTGTAATTTTGACACTGTTATAAATCATAGTGTAAATATCTGAAATGCAGGATGTCTGATATGCAACCCCAGTGAAAAAGTCGTTTAATCCCTTAAAGGAGTCACAACCCACAGAGACCCACTGGTCTAGGAGATTCTAAACCAGTGCCTGCCAGCGTTCTACGCTGTGGGTTTTGTTAGCCAAGATTTACCTTGGAAGGGAAAATAGAATAAAAAAAATATGACATAGTAAGTTTGGAACACATGGCCTGATTAAATGGTACCCTTAAAAGAGACCTTCTTACAGTGCTACTTGGGGACCAAGCACAGGAAGACAGTCTGGAGGTTTTCAAGTACCCAGGAACTCCACTGCTCCCACTCTCTCTGTTGCTAAATTTATGGCTTGGAAAGTGGAGACAGAATTTGAAGAACTGAAATAGCCCAGCCTTGCTTCTCTCTCCAAGTATTTTGGATTCAGCATAGCATCTGATATTATAGGAATAATAACATAAGTAACTGGACCTCGTCAATGACCTTAAGGTGAGAAGCCAAGTCCATCAAACACCAAATAAGGAAATATTTCAGATTCTTAAGGTCTGACATACACAGGGCTGCCACAGAGATATAATGCCATAGGAGTGACTTCTGGAGTGATGGGCTTGACAGAAGGCTGGATAATACTTAAAGCTTGTCCCATTGTTCACCATTAGAGCCTTTGAGAAGATCCACATTACGTGTCAATAACGAACAGTCCTTGTGAGGATATGAAGCACTCTAGAGCGAGTACAGGGATGCTCCGCATCCTGTATAAGGCCCTGTACCAGCTCCCAAATGTTGCTCCTGGAGACAAGAGAATTGAGATATGAGATTGCCTAGCTCATATGGAAAGATTCTGAGGGGTTCATGAGTGAGGGGTCTCCTATAGGATGCTTGCCCACTAGAAGTCATCAGGACTTGTCCCCAGTCGTAGAGGACAGAGAGAGAAGAAAGATAGTCCCTCCTGACATAATGCAAAGAAAGGTTACCTAAGAGGCCTTTCTGATTAATTCACACATCCCATCCTCCCTTCTCCTGCACGTACAGCCTACTTTTCATGCGATTATAGAGAATGCACAGAACAATGTGCATTCGATTGTCCTATTTGCTCTCCAACTATGATCTATACGTTCTATTGGTCTCCCAAGCTTGCAGAATGGAGTGGCTTTAGGCCTTAGGAAGCTTTGACATTTTAGTGTCAATGTAACTTCAAAACCGTGTCCCTTTTTTCTTCTCATACAGGACAGTGGTGGCTTCCTGAAGTCATGGCAGACCTACCTGCAAGTTTCTATTCAACCCTCGGAATCAACTTAGGGTCATCTCCTCACCTAGCTCTAATAATGACTCCCCTGACAAATTCTTCATGGTCCCCATGGTGAAGGTCTGGACCCACGCTGTGGAAAATGTTCTCATCTTCATAGTCATACCTTTTTTTTTTTTTGTAATGTGGAAGTTTAGTTCTCATCAATGTCTACTCCAAATTACCAGCTTGTCGTGGTTTGTATATGCTGGGCCCAGAGAGTGGCACTATTAGGAGGTGTGACCTTGTTGGAGTGGGTGTGTCACTCTGGCCTTTAATACCCTTGTCCTAGCTGCCTGGAAGCTAGTTTTCCCCTAGTGGCCTTCAGATGAAGATGTACAACTGACTCCAAGCTTCTCCTAAATCGTGCCTACCTGGATGCTGCCATGTTCCTGCCTTGATGATAATGGACTGAACCTCTGAATCTGTAAGCCAGTCCCAATTAAATGTTGTCCTTATAAGAGTTGCCCTGGTCATGGTGTCTGTTCCCAGCAGTAAAACGCTAACTAACACATTTCTCAAATCCTAAAAAAATAATTGATCTTGCATGTTGGGAGGAAGACTGGAATTCTTTTTGCTCTCTCTGTAGAAAAGATAGAAAGATAGATGAGTGGTCGAGAGTGAACACTTACTTCTTGTACAGAAGGCCAGAGTTCAGTTTCCATCACCCGCATGGTGGCTCACAACTGCCTGTAGTACCAGCTTCAGATCTGATGCCCACTCCTGGACTGTTTGAAACCTGTGTACACTCACACACACATGCACACACACACACACACACTCACACTAAAGGGGGCTGTGGAAATGACTCAGTAGTTAAGAGCACTTTTTGCTTTCTTAGGGGACCCTGGTTTGGTTCCAGCAACCACAGGGTGGCTCACAATAGTCTAGAATCCAATTTCAGAGAATTTAATGCCCTTTCCTGGCCTCCATGGATTCCTGCATCTACGTGGTACACATAATGTACACACACACACATAAACACTACAGAAACAAACTTTCAAAAATTAAAATAATTAATGAAAGTTAATATTAAAAATACTTAGAGTAGTAGTAGTGCATCAAGAATAATATGTAGACAGAAATTTAGAGTATAAAACATCAGCTGTGCCAGAATCAATCAATAAATTAATTTAACTTTGTGATGGTTGTAATATTGGGTGACTTTTAAAAATTTATATAATGTATTAAGCTTTATTTTTTCACTCTAAATAAAAATTATGGTGTTTACATGTTCTACTGTAATAAAAGTAAGTTTTCATTTGTGCATGTACCTAATTTTTTTCTTAAAATCAAATTTTAGTAGCCCAGATTTATATAACTGCATCTTCCCTGTGCATGAGTTTGCAAAGTTGGAACTCTGTCACCAGCTATGGTCATTTGAGATACCGGATGAAGAGAGATGCACTTCAGTATCTTCCACTCTTCCTTTTCCTCATTACACAGTATACACACATACATATACAGCACATGTATAGACACATGCAACATACATACTATACACATATACACATACACACATACACACAGTATGCACACAACACACATAGTACACACACAAAGCACACACACAACACAATTCATGTATACACAAACATACACATAACACACATACACACACATATAAGCATACAACATGCATACATACATAAATACATGTTCATATTCAACACACATGCACACACACACAAACACACATGCAATGCATACACACACACATATATGCACAGCACACATGCACACACATATACATACAACACACATATGCACACAACACACCAACACATATTATATATATACACAACACACATGCACACATACACATGCACAGACATACACACAACACAATGTACACACAACACACATGCACTCATACACATGCACACAATGCATACACACAACACATGTACACACAGCACACATATACATACAACATATATCCTCTTACACATATACACACAAATACATATACATACATATGAACATGTATACACATGTAAATAATGTATACACATACAAATAATGCACAATGCACACACATAAACACACAATGCACAACACACATACATAACACAGATACATATATACAAACACATACACATATATAATGCACAAATACACATACACCACCTACACATACATACAGACACAAAATATACACACAAAACACACAGAACATACATACACACATATATATACAACACACATATATGCACAACACACACATACAACAGACATATATACAGAACATACATAAACATGTGACACATATACACAACACACACATGAAATAAATTTAAAATATGTAAAAATCTTCTAGAGCCCATTAGCTATCTAGCCACAGGTTCTTGACTTCACTAACAGTGCCAGGTATGGGTTTCATCTTGTGGAGCAGGCCATAAAGTAGAGACGGAGGAATACCCAACCTGATAAGGCTATCTACACCACACTCCCCTCCCTAAGGCTCCCAGATCATTGCTGAAGAAAGAGGGAAACAGATTTTAGGAGCCATTGGTCATAGATAACTACAAACATTTCCTGCAGCCCTCCAGCCTGACATGACAGAGCGGTTGCATATATAAACTCACAGCAATGTGACAGTGTGCACAGGACCTGAGCAAGCTCAAATCCCATTGTGGAATGGGGAGAGAGGAACCACCTCCCACCCCTAGTTAAGGAGCTATGGGCAGTTGAAGGTTTCTGGGAGAGGGTTACTTTTCTTTCAAGGTATGATCCCTGGTGGGTTGACCGTACTCCAGTTCACACGGCAAACAGTGTATGGGCAGCACACATTGGAGTTAATGGGGGTGGGCAGCAAAGAGTTGTGTAGGTAGAGGAGGGACAGGTGGATACATATGATCACATCACATTATCTGAAATTCTCAAAGTACTAAGACTAAGAGAAAGAAAACCCTCAGCAGACATCATTGGATTGTAGCAAGGCAGAAATATGTCAAGTCCTTTAAACATGATAAAGGAGAAGAGACCTGTGGCTGGGTATAAAGTCTCCTAAGGCCGACTACTGCATGGTGAGCTAATGGTCTCTGGTAGCTACCTTCTGATCCTTAAAATGGCTTTTCAGATGGTTTTCTGAACAGAGCTGGAAAGACAGAGCCTAGTGGTCCCTGAAATGTTCTGTCCAGCTGTTATTTAATAAAGGAATCTCTGGTGTAGTCATCAGTTTCTTCGTGTGCTTGGTTATCAAAAAAGCCACAGGAAACTGATTTTCAGCTCTGCCTAAAGGCAGACAGATTCCAAATGCTGGGCCTGCCAGGGAGAGTACCAGGGCTCATGGGCAGGAATAACACCATCAACTTCAAACTACGGCTTCTCTGGGAGTCAGTCTTTCTTTTAATTTCCTTTAATTGTAACACATCCCAGAATATATTAAAAATAAGCAATGCTATCTCTGCTTTTTGGAACATACCATTGAGCTTGTACAAACAGGAGTTAGTTGTGGTTTTTTTTTCCCCATTTACCAAACTTGGTAGTCTGGCTAATTGGCCCTTCCTGCACTCTGGCAACTGGGATACCATGCTTAGTGGTTTGTCACAGGGCACTGGATCTTTCAAGTTCATGATTTGTCACTTGGGTCTATGTGGCAGAAGAAGTGGATTACAAGAAACACATGTTTAAGAAATTTAGGAAGGAGCGAGGAAGTGGCTACGATCATTGGCTAATTGGTTCATCAGGCCAAATTGCCTTTCGGCGCTCACCACAGTACCATTGCCAAGTGCTAAGTAGTGGTGACCTGCCTTGAGGTTGCTTTGTGGATGACTGTAAGACATGTCTGGTTTGGGAAGGCTAGGATTTCTCTCTTCTTGTTTGTACCCTACTCCCCCAACCCATCCCTACCCCTATGGTTACCCAGGATCTTATTGAAAAAAGAAATCCCAAACCAGAGAGAAAACTGTTTCCAGGATCCATGGTGAGCTTGCTGGGTAAGAATCGGGTTACTGTGGCCTGTGGCTCTTGAGCTCATTTGGAAGAGAACCCAAGTTGCTTTGGTGAGCTCCCAGCGTAGTTTGCCCAAATTACCCATCTAGTATTGATTTACCAGAAAGGACAAGGTAGGGATGAACTAAAGACATTGGTTTAAAAAAAAAAAACCGTGGGGCAGGAGATGTATGCCTTGGCTATCCCCTGTAGTTAAATCTATACAGGGCTGCCAGCACGGAGGTGCGGGGAATGCGAACAGTTTTGTAGGCGTGTTCTCCATGTATCTTAAACAAGTGGTTTCAGTGGCTCTGTGCAGCTAAAGAGCTGAGTCAGCCTAAGAGCCTTTGAGGAAGAGTAAGACAGGCCCCGAGCTAGCTCTGTTCTTTTCATAAAGTAAACAGCAGGGCGGTGGGAAAAGGCCCGCCCTGGAGCCACGGCTTGCTAAGTCTTGCTGGGCTCCATGCTGAACCAGAGAACCTTTGAAGAATTGATTTGGGATCAATTCTTTGATGACACGCTTTCCTTCTGTGTTTACCCAGTTGTACCTTCAATACCCCTCCCACATGAAGGCTTTCGTTATTACATGGGTGAGTCACAAAATCAAATTCTACATCTTGATCAAACACATCCCATTTTCCACTGTGGCATATCAAAAAAAAAAAAAAGCATCTTAAGAATTTCCACGAAGCTGTGGTACCAGCACACCCAGAGGGGGAAAAGCTAGAGTTGCAGAATATTTGAGAAGAAACTTCAACCTTAGCCAGTGTCACAAATAACAAACTGATGTGCGCTATGTAAAGAGAAGCTAGCTACTGTGCCAGCTTTGGAGAATTATTTACCAGTTTCTTAGTGCCCTTGTTCTGCAAATTTGAAAGGAGTGTGTTATACAGATTTATTTGTGTGCATGCATGTCTCCTTGGTGTGTGTGTGTGTGTGTGTGTGTGTGTGTGTGTATGGAGTGCCTCAGGAGGCTACAAGAGAGCACTGGTCCCTTGGAGCTGAAGTAACAAGTGGTTGTGAGATGCCTGCTGGATGCTGGGAACTGAACTCAGGTCCCCAGGAAGAATAAGGCCCTTAACCAGTGAGCCATCTCTCTGGCCTCCAAAAATATTGTTAATATTACACTTAAAATGTTGTCTTCCATTTATTGTCTGTGTGAGTGCATATATGGTGTGTGATGTGTCCATATGACTGTGTGGCTGTGTGAGCTAGAGTGTGCACACGTAGAGGTCAGGGGATGAGATGAGGTGTCTTCCCCACTCACTCTGTGCCTTATTGTCCTGAGTCTAGGTCTCTCACTAAACCCGAAGGTACCATACCTGCTAAACTGGACAGCTCCCAAGTTTCCAGGATCCTCTCGTCCTTAGCCATTACAGTGCTGGGGTGACAGGTACCTTTAGCCATGCCAGGCATTTTACCCTGCTGTTGGGGATCTGAAATCAGGTCTTCATGGTGGCATAGATACTCTTACTCACTGAACCATTTTCTTAGCCCTCTCAAACAATGTCTTCTTCATAAAGGATTTTTTTAATTTGTGTGTATGTGTCTGTGTGCATGCAAGTGAATGCCACATGTGTGCAGGTGACCTTGGAGGTGAGAGAAGAGGTTGGGTTCTGAGGAGCTGGAGTTTCAGGTGGTGGTGAGCTGCCCAAGTGGATGGTAAGAAGCAAATTCAGATCATCTGGGAGTGCAGCCAGTGCTTATAAGTATTGGTCCATCTCTTCAGCAGCCAGTAATGTCCTCTTAAGAACAAAAGACAGTATTTAAACATAGTACATAGTATCAGTTGCCTAGATTTGTGAGATGAATAAACTTGAAATCAGAGAAGTCGGAATTAATGAGATGTTTTCCTATTTGCTTGATGGGATATAGTGAGCAATTTAATAACTCTCAAACCACCCTGAACTGGGGAGTTCAGTCTCATATGATCTTTGGGCCGACACACGAAGCACGGATTTCTTTATCTAACAAATGCCAGGATTGATAGAGTTAAATGAAAACCCAAATGCGATTTCCTGAGTCTTGAATGTTAATGCGTACCGCATTAGTCCTGAGATGGGTAGGGGACTTCATAACAGAATAGAGCACATGCCAAAATTGGGTATCTTAAAACAGTAATGCAGACTCCAGCCTCCTGATTAAATTCTTTGGATATTAAAATTTGGTTTGACCTAAATTCAAAGTGACTCGATGTTTTATTTTCCTGTAAATTTCAGGGACATCCATACTGAGGCAGAGGAATTCTACTGAAATCTCTTTTTAAAAGGCACCCATACAAAAGGAAAAAGAAAAGAAAAAAAGAAAAAACATCAAGTACTAAAAGTTTCCAGCTGAGGGAATGACCAAAGCAAGTTGGATTGGACCAACAACAACAACAAAAAATAAAATTAGAAAACTCTCTAATTAGACCTCAACATGGAAATATGTTCTAAATAGTTCTGGTAATTGTGAAATAAAGAACAGAAATTGTCAAAATTATTCCATTTTTTTTCTCCTCCCCACTCCCCATTCTGAGCTGGAGTTGGTTTTCAGTTACTTTCCTTGTGCTCGTTAGCGTGCTATAATGGGCGTGCTGGAAGACTCATTAGCAAGGGCCTCAGCTGGAGGGGGCACTGTAGCTGCCTGGCATTTGGAGCCCGTTAGTGGCAAGGAGAGGACTGAAAACCTCCTCCAACTTCCACGGAGGCACCACCAGCCAGGCGGGTGTGGACAGGGTTAGTCGATGCCTCAAAGACCTTACTGGCTTACGCCCTTTGAGTTGTTCTTGGGAACCAAATCTATTCGAAGTCATCCATCTTCCCCGTGTGGATCTTTTCTCAAGGTGCCTGTTTGGTCAGATTTCCTGGGTTTGAGAAAAGCGTTATGAAAGAAAGAGGAGAAGTGGATTTACATCTTACTGAATCCCACCCCAACTTCAAAATTAGGTTATTATTGTTGTTCTAACTATTATTATACTTTAGACAAGTTTTCCCCTGGTGTTGGATATGCCAAGTAGACAGACCAGCTGGTTGCCTAGACCCAGGATTACCCCTGTCTCTCCCTCCTGAGCACTTGGATTCTGAGTGCATACCACTATTCCTAGCTTTTAGCTGACTTTTTGAGGAGCTCAAACTCAGAGCCCTCAACCATGTGATAGCTACTGAACCCACTGAGCTCAGCTCTCCAAAGGCCTCTCTCTCTCTCTCTCTCTCTCTCTCTCTCTCTCTCTCTCTCTCTCTCTCTCTCTCTCCCCCCCCCTCTCTCTCTCCCCCTCTCCCTCTCCCTCTCCCCCTCTCTCCCTCCCTCTCTCCCCCCCCCCCCCCCCCCCCCCCTCTCTCTCTCTCTCTCTCTCTCTCCATATGTATGAGTTCTATCCCTAGCATCAAAATAGATGATGATGGTAAGGATGATGAAGATGATGGTGGTGGTAGTGATGGTGGTGATGATAGCATTGTTGTATTGAAGGTCAACCACTTTCCTCTTCAAGCTTATTATATTTAAAGGATTAAATGAGTCCATTAAATACTTAGTAGAGAATAGGTGTTCAATAGCTTTTAGTGCTCCTGCTTTGATTTTAATTGATAGCAGATCAAAGCCTTCATCTTGAAGTTCCTTCCAATTTATAGAAACGTGTCTGACATAACCATTGCTGTTTAATGACTAGAGCTAGCACAGGCAGAGCCATGTGCCATATAACATCATTTTAGTGAAAGGTAAACCACACCTATTGCTTCCATGGCTCTGTTAGTTTACAGAAGCCACTTTGATGTTCAGACCATGAACAACACCTAAGGATGACTTTCCCAGAATGCAGTCCCATCTTTGTGTGATATATGATTAAAAAATGGGGACAGCAAGATTGTTCAGTGGATAAGAGCACTTAACACTAACACGGAAGCTGACAACTTCAGTTTGTTTCCCAGGCCCTACACGGTTGATGAATAGATCCAAATCCTGGAAGTTGTCCTCTGACTTCTCCGCATGGGCTGTGGTGTGTGCACGCCCCATGACACACCAGATAGACACACAAAATAAAGTAATAAATTAAAGAAGAGAAAGCAATCGTGCTTGGATCCAACTTCTGACTAATGTGTGACCAGTCAGTGAACAAAGAGAGAGTTTAAGAGACCCAGAAGGATCCACACAGGGATGACGTCAGGGCACGTGGTGTGTGTAGCTCTTCTCATTTCTATTCTACATGCTATTCTTCACATTGACAAACCACAAGTGACCCCATGAACTTCCTAAATCTGCTTATCAAGTCACAGCCCTACTCAAACCTGTGACCCCCATTGCTCATCCAGGATCATCACATTTATTAGCTGGCTGTTCACGGTCATCTTTGGGCTTCTTGTCTGCTTTCCAAGATTTCCATGGATTGGATTTCAAGCCCTGTCCCAGTCTACTGTTGCCTGAGCTCTTCTGGAGACTTTTGCCTTTAAATGTTTGATCCAAATTATCTTTATTCTAAAATCCTTCAGACTCTTCAATTTCCACTTGGCTCTAGAACTATCTTTCTGGGTCCAGGTTTGTTTCCTGAGTGCCTAAGACTCATGGGGACTAATGTCTTGATTGGTGATCTCTGAGGTCTTCTTTCTCTTCCAAGTCTTTCACTCTCATGCTTAGGGCCCATTTCTTACTCTTCTCATTCTCCCTTCATGATTTTCAATGGTTGATGGCAAGTATTTTCTTATAACAGGATAAATGAATGAAGAAGAGGCAGAATGAGAAGCCTCACCTCCTCAGGGACAACAAAACCCACACGCATAAACTTTGCTAACAGCATGTCCAGCTTCAGCTCTCCAATTGGGTGTGTGGGAAATGACTGGGTAAAGGTTAGAATTACCCCCATATCTTACTGTATTTAGGATTATAGAAAGCCTGTGCCCTTGGGTATTGTCACAATGAGAGAAGGCAATATAAGATCTTTGAAGCTCTGCTTCTGTCTCACCTGATGTCTCTAAGAGTCTATATGCCCCCATTTAACCTCTGGGGCACTCTGAGTATTTTCCTCAGCTGGATTCCTGAATGTTCTGATTTCAAAGGGCAAACGACCCAAACACTCCCAATACTGTGTGCTTTTCAGTCACTGTTAAGTGACTGGCCACACAGAGCAATAGCAATCACTCTGAGTGTGTGTGTGTGCGTGGTGTGTGTGTGGTGTGTGTGTGGTGTGTGTGTGTGTGTGTCTGTGTGTCTGTGTGTGCATGTGTGCATGTGAGAGGGACTTGTGGGAGTTGTAATATTTTTTAACTAGAACAGGATGATGTGGCAGAGGCTGGGGGATGGCAAGATTGTCACTGAAACCTGCCCGGTGAATTGGAACACTAGCATGTGACCACCTCAGGTTGACTAAAGTATCAGGGGGAAGATGTCTTGGTCCATTTCATAGTTGTTGTGATAGACCTGGAAATCATTAAGAAAATAGTATTTCTTGCCACTCTAGAGGTTACGAAGTCCAAGGTAGAGGAGTTGTATTTGGCGATAGACTTCTTGGTAATGTGGGCTTTTCACAAAAGTTGGAATGCATACAGAATGTTCCATGTGAGATACAACATTCCAGGAAGAGCTGGGCTTCCATCACAACCATGCCCTCAGCAACTCACTCATCCACTAGTCTGCTGATCTATGATCTCACAGGTCCTGTCCCCAAATACCAACACCATGCAATGTTGGGGATTTAATTCCCAACATATGATTACTGAGGGCCAGAGAGTCAAGCCACACTAAAGACACATGGGAATGTGAAAAGGTAAGGTGTGATCCATCAGAGATGGGTTAAGAGCATGAGCTTTAGCCACAGCCAAGGCGAAGCTATACGATTGTGTGAGGGTCCTGGCTGGGATGACAAGGGACTGTACCTTGTGGGTATGAGGGTCTAGGCTGGGGTGGGGAGTGGGTATGTCACGTGGGTGAGATAGTGTGAGGGTCCAGGCTGGGATGTCGAGGAGGTGTACCTCATGAGTGGTCTTCACTTCTTGGAGTGCTATTCCAATGAATGGGTGGCCTGACTCGAAACATCACAAAGATAAAAATATATACACTTATGAAAATACTTTTTGTGGGAAAAGGATAAATAGATTTGTCAAAGCATTGGTTCTATTTTTTAAAAAAAAACAAGTGAAACAATAGGTTCTAATTGTAGAGTCATGAATGTGATGAGGCTCCTAGGTGGGGATCTTGTCCAAATTATTTTAAAACTGGTATGTAATTATGAAAAAACAAAAGCAAACAATCAAACAAAAACATCTATCGTGCTAAAAAGATTAGTCAGCAGTTAACAATGCTTGCTGTTCTTGCAGAGGAGCTGGTCCAGGTCCCAGAGCCCCTGTCAGCCAGCTCGTAACTACTTGTAACTCCAGTTCCAGGGGATCTGATTTTGATGCCTTTTTCTGGTCTCCAGAGATACTGACACTCTTGTGCACATGCACATATACAGACGTACATGTGTAGACATAAAAATAAAACAAAGAACCCTAGTGATCACAGTGAGCGACATCCACACAGCTTCACTCTTTTTGTTGACAAAGTAGCTTGACTCACCCACAAAATCCACCAGGAGAAGGTCTGGACCCTATTAAGGTCATCTGCAAGACTCTTTCCCATAACAGGCCAATGAGTGAGGTAGGGAAGATGTCAACAGTTGAATAATGTGTTTTACTAATTTATAAGCAAGTTCTATATCCAGATCCCTCACGGAATGACTGGGGGAATCATGTCAGTACAGGTGCAAATGGTTTCTAATGACATATGACCAACTTCTACCTTGTAAAACACTTTAAGAAAGCAGCTTAGAGGAATATACTCAAGAGTTTGTTTATAAAATATGCAAACAGTGAAGTGCTTGGGAGGGAAATTAATCCTTGGCATAGGAGCGGGCTTTTAAAACACTATTATTTAGCTAATGTTCAGGCTTTGACAATAAACACTGTTTATCTCACGGTGAGTTTTCAGAACACTGCTCTCCATGCGATCAAATCACAAACACACCCTGCTCCTCTCTGTCTTGGCTTCCCAAGCCTCTTGCAATATTCTGCCCCCCTGGCACAGAACCAGCGCCGTAGACGCAGAACAAAGACAGAGCCCTCCTTCTCAAAGCCCCAACTGTAAAATTAACAGAGGAATAAAAAACAGCTGGCGAAACATGATAGCTATGGTTCTGAGCCCGTGAACCTGAAAAGATAGTTTATTGTAGAAGACAAACAAAATCTGTGTTTGGTTTGATCTACTGCGGCATCCACCGTCAGAAGCTGTCCGCTCACATTTTGAGAGTCCTGGGCTTGGGGCAGGCTATACAGACGCCATAAACAAAGAACATAAAGGATCACTTTCCATGGTAATTTGACAGTAAACAGTACTAATTTGACTCTGTAGCTGTTTATTGATATGTGGGGGTGGGGCTGTTGCTACTCACTAGAAAGAACAGTAGCCAGTGTATCGGGGCAGAATTGCTCATAAGATGGCAGGAGCCAGGCTGTCTTGATTCCCTCCAAATAAGAAGAACACAATGCAAATTGGCGCTCATGTGGTTTCCATCTGGCAGCCGGACCAACCATGGGAGCCCCTCGCCTTGAGCCCCAAGAGGAGGTTCTCTGCAGTGGCTTCATCCTGATTTGTCTTAGGAACTGCCAATGGCCTCCCTGTCAATCTTTTATCATTTTACAGAAAGCAGGTCTGGCCCAAGGCAAGATTCTTTATTCACTCACTGACTCATTTTACAAATGTTTGTTAGGTGCAACTATGGGCCAAGAGTTGAGCAAGGGATTGGAGGTTAAAAAAAAAAAAAAAAAAAAGACGGGGATTAGCCGTGCCTCTGCGGTCTTCACTTCTGAGTTAGAGAGAAAGAAAGCTGCACACAGACAATGATCATACAGTAAGGTAGGCACAGAAGTGGAGGCACCCTGGATAACCAAGGAGCCAGACTGGTTGAATTTCTGTAAGAGTAATCCGTGAATCAGTCACATAAAACCAGGCTAATAGTATCATGGAATGGATTCAAAATCTATGGCTCCCTCCTTCCTCCCTCTCTTTTTACTTCCCTTCCTTCCTTCCTTCCTTCCTTCCTTCCTTCCTTCCTTCCTTCCTTCCATGATGATTTGAATATGTTGGAAGCATGGCCTTGTTGGAGGTAGTGTGCCACTATGGGAGTGGGCTTTGAGATCCTCCTCCTAGCTGTCTGGAAGACAGTTTTCTGGTTGCCTTCTGATAAAGACATAGAACTCTCGGCTCCTCCGGCACCATGCCTGCCTAGACACTGTCATGCTTCCTGATAATGAACTGAACCTCTGAACCTGTAAGCCAGCCCCAATTAAATGTTGTCTTTATAAGACTTGCCTCAGTCATGATGTCTCTTCACAGCAGTGGAAACCCTAGCTAAAACACCTTCCTTCTCAGTTTCCTTCACTGGGAACTATAGGCTGTAGTATCACGGACTGGATTCAAAAGCTGTGGCTCCCTCCCTCTTTCTCCCCTACGTCACTCCAGTCTTTCCTCTCTCGCTTCATCCTTCTCTTTCCCTTCTTTGCTTCTATTCCACTCCATTCCTCCATTCTTTCCTTTCTTCTTAGGTGATTCTATTAAGGACCAATATTCCAGATTCCTTGGCATGGTGTTTGCCATGATTTATCTCCATCAGTCCTCCAGGCCTCTATCAGTTGGTCACCACCACGATCATCATCTCCTAGACAAAGAAACTACACTACACAGGTTGCGTTTCATGTCTGGGGCTATGTAACTCATAAGCTAGGAAGCTGGGAGCAGAGCCAAGAGCCTCCAGATACCACGGTCTTTATAATATTGTGCATTTAACGTGTTCAGAGAACGTGGATCTCAGCAGATCTTCACAGATGTCAATCATTGTTGCCATACTATATTTTAGTAAAAAGGTAAGGTTTCTCAAAGAATATAGTTATCCTGGGAATTTGTTATACTTTACATCTCAAATCTGTCTATAGAATATCAAACTTCACTTTGGGTGATGCTCAGCGTCTTGTTAGAACAATCAGGATTGTGTGTGTGTGTGTGTGTGTGTGTGTGTGTGTGTGTTAGGAATGGAGAGATGGTTTAGTGGCTAAGACTGTTTCTTGCTTTTCCAGAGGACTAGAATTCGGTTCCTAACATTGATAGCCAGCAGTACAGTGTCACCTGGATGGATCTCTAGTTCTAAAGGACCCAATGCCCTCTTGCTGCATTCACTGCCAAGCCCTTCCACATGCAAATAAAAATAACCATTAAAAAAACAACAACACAATATGTGTTGGGCACTTGATGCTCTCCAGGATGAAAGGTAAGCTCTGTCATTCCCAGGAGCTAGGCATCCCTCAAGGCGTCTTCTGACATTACCTGGATTTTTACCAGGAGCAGTTGTCTGCCTTCCAAATCCAGAAACGTAAACCAAACACAATCCCACAGCATTTTCAATCATTCTGAAGACATTTGCCATTAAATCAAAGAGCATAGTGAGAGTAAGTAGTTTGTAGAAGAAGAAAGTCTTGTGCGTGTTCTCCACCATTTTACTACTTAGACTTTCATTTTCTTTACTCTTAGAGGCAATTGAATATCTGTCTTTAAGTCCTATCGGGCCTGGCCAAACAAAGCATTCTATTTAGAAAATGGAACACTCTGTTCAGCCAACATCTCTCCATTTCACTTAAGGAAAAGGAGAAGCAGCATGCTCGTTATCCCCCTGTTATTTCCTGAAGTTGCTTCACCAGTTCGTATGTAATGAGCCGTGCTTGTAGCAAGTCCTGGAAGACTGCATTCGAGCATTTAGAAAAGCGGTGTGGTACTACTTCTATAGATGCCAGGACACCCCCTGGACGTAGTTTTATGTCCCTGGGATGACCATCATTTGCTGCATGCACACAAAGTGTGTGGTCCACAGGGCTAAGCATCAGTAAAGGAAAACAATCTGAAGGTCAGCCTCTCAGATTCCGTGTCCTGTCACAGAGCAACCAAGCCAAGCTTGCTCATCCAAGAGTGACAAACCTCTCTGGACTCCCCGTCCTTTGTTAATATTCTCCCTATGGAAACATTTGGTCTCACTAATTGTTGTATTCTACTATAAATATAAGACAGATATACATTTATGTGTAGCTGCGTGCATGACTAAGCATCTATGTGTGTACATGCATATACATTCATATCATTATGTTACACATGCAAACATCAGTACGATACAGTGGTCCACTAAGGTTTATTCAAGAAGCTTTTTTTTTTTTTTTTTTTTTTACAAAGAGTAAGCAGCACAACACCATGACCCTCCTGCCTTTAGCAGAGAACGCTTGCATCATTTCCTGTGGAAATTTCAGAGACAGGAACAGTGATGAGCAGTGGTGTTAATTTTGATGACTTGGCTATATGTAGCATTACGTAGGAGACCGTTAGGGGAGTTGACAGAGAGGTTTAATTGAGGTGGGACACTGCATCCTGGATGTGAATGGCTCTGTCCTGTGTGCTGGGGCCCTGTAGCTAATAAAAGAGAAACAGGTTAAATGAATTTTTCTCTCTCTTCCTCCCCCTCCCTCCCTTCTTCCTTCCCTCCCTCCCTCCTCTTGCTTTACCTCCTCCCCCTCCCATCTCCCCCTCCCTCACCCACTCTTCTTCCCTCTCCTCTTACTCCTCCCCCTGTCCCCGTCCTTGCTCCATTGTTCCATCTCGATGCAGTCCACACACTATCATGGCCTGCACACTCAAACCATGACCCCAAATAAACCGCTCTCTCCTGAACTTGTTGTTGTTTTCTTGGCTTGGTTTGGTCACAGAAACAGGAGAAGTAATTAATGGAGGTTGTCTTCATCTTGAATCAATGCCTCGGTGACATCAATCATGAAAGACCCAGGTTCTTCCCACATCCTCACTCTGCTACCAGAGCCTACTCGGTGTCCACATGTGCCTAGTGGTGGTGGCAAGATGTCCCCAGCAGCTGGAAAGCGTCTCCCTCAGATAAACCAGTGACAGGAGATGATCCTATTTCTTTCTAAGACCAAGGAGTCCTTTCTGCTAGCATCCAAGGACACCTCCCATTTGAGTGTCAGATAGCATTCTGTTTCCTTCTTCTTATCCATCACTGACAGTAGGGACAGAACCTCCATTGTTAGCTTACTCCTATCAGAACCCATTTCTTTATATGCATGGCCATATGGAAGAAAAAGATAACAACAAATGTGGAGTTCGATGATCAAGGAATTGGGGTGTTGATCAAGGAATTTAAGAATGTGATTAAATGTTCATGCCTGTTCTCTCTAATCTTCTAAGAGCCTTGTGTCAAAGGAAGTAAGCGGTTTGGTCAGTAAAGCGCTCATCATGCAAACACAAAGAGCTGGGTTTCACATGGGTCAGGACCATGGGAAAATACCTAGGGGACGGTAGCATAGACTTGAACCCAAGCTGTGGGGAGGTGTAGAGACAGGCAGATTCCTAGGGCTTGACGCATCTGTATAGCCTATGTGGTGAGTTACAGGCTAGCGAGAGATCCTATTGCATAAAGCAAGAGACACAGTGCCTGAGAAAAGACACCCAAGGTTGACCACTGGTTTTTACGTGCATGTGCACAGGCATGCATGGACAGCTCCCTCCATATGCACACACATGAACACACACACAAGAAAACAAGTGAAGTTTTACAACCTCCTCCACAAATCACAGGAGAAAATGGGACATTAAGCTGTTTGTTCAAGGCCATGTGAAGATTCCAATCATAGGGTATTAACGTTTTGTTCCCTGCTCCCTGCATTATCCATCTCTCAAGTCTTGGCGAGGCTAGTGACTCTCACCATTGAAAGGAATAAGCAGCATGAAACCAGTTTCTCCCCTCATGGTTCAGTTTCTGGAGTCTGTCAGAGGCTGTATGCATGGTGACTATCAAAAAAGGGACTTCAGGCTAATTAAACAATTTCCTCCCACATGCATTTGATGGACATTGATCCAATTGTATATTTTTCGAAACTGAGGCCCATATAGATTAACTAAGCCACTGAAGCCAGATGAAGGGCTTCCAGCTCACTACGCCCTCTACTGGTGGCATTGGTGTTTTCTGAAAGATGCGCTTCTAAAGCCCATTCACAGAGGTTCTGACTATAGGGCCAGGCAGGGGCTTGAGGTCCCAGCTACTGCTGACCTGGAGCCTGGACTATCCTGTTGAGTGACAGGACAGAAAACAGGTGTGGCTGGCTTCTGAAGTAAGGTGAAATCTGCAAGACTTCTGACTGCAGGAGCAGCTATACTTCCATGAGACACAGTAATCATCCTTCTGGCGTGATCTATGGAGAGCCAAGAGACCAACCAGCTCAGCCTCTGAAATTCCCTTATTCCTCGGCATCTTCTTTTTCCGTTCCCCTATTACTGGGTCCTCACCAATCAGACCTGCATCTGATTAATTCTCACTTCAAGTTGCTTTATTCTAAGAAGTTCCTGGGTGTTGAGGGAAGTAGCCAGTCTCATACTTGAGAAAAATGTAGTTAAGTCAGATTCCTTTTTATGCTTAGTCAAGAGTTCTCCTGTAGATGATGGAACTTTTGACTGAGTTGGAGAAATCAAAATAGGAAGATTCATCTTGGGGCGGATGTGTAAGGGCACTGAAAATGGATGCCTAGTAAGTGGGAGTCTTGGTTAGATGTTTGTCAACTTGACACAAAACAGGATCATCTGGAGAGAGGGAACTTTACTTGAGAAAACGTCACCATCAGACCAGCTCATTCAAATTGTTTGGAGCATTTTGTTGATTAACAATTGATGTGGAAAGGCCCAGTCTACTTTGAGTGGTGCCATCCCTGGGAAGGTGGTCTTGGGTTGTTTAAGAAAAACAAACCAGGCTGAGCAAGCCGTGAAGAGCAGGCCGTTAAGCTCCTCCATGTCCCCTGTTTCAGTTCCTGCCTCCAGGTTACTGTCTTGAGTTCCTGCCTTGACATTTCTCAATGATGGTCTATAAAGTATTAGCTGAGAAATAAATCCTTTCCTCGCCAAGTTGTTTTGGGTCATGGTGTCTATCACAACAACAGAAAGCAAACTGAGACTCTGGGCATCCCCAGAAGATGGTACAGCACTTGGAGCTGAGACATCCCTTCTTGTCGGGACTATCTTAAATATCACAAGTACTGGATGGAGGAGTAAGTGCGGCAGGATATAGATGTTCCTGATGTCCCCTAAAAGCCTTGTCCTCATCCAACTGAAGCAATGGATGGTGATGAGTTGGGGCCCCTGCCCATGGAGAGCCTAGCTTTGGAGGCAAAATAGAAACTCTGGGATCTGGTGACAGTGTGAGTGTGTGTGCTAGGTAGTCCCTGGGTCTATGAGAACATCTAATGGCTTCTCTGCTCACCTAATTACTAGTGAGCTTGTCCCTTAAAGGCTCTCACTGAGGCCCAAGGCTTCTGCATCCTGCTTGCTCACCATTACCCATTTGCTCTCTGACTCCCTATCTCTTCTTGTGGTCTCTTTGCGTTTCCTGTTTCTAGTCTTTCTGCTTCATGGCTAGAGAGGCACAAAAAACAGTTTGGGAAAGGACATTATATTATAAACACCTGTATTACAAATGTCCCCATCGCAGGGGTGCTATTTATATAGAACTCTTTCAAAAGAATCACCTTCTCAAGCCATGATCCTTCAACAGGCTTAGTACCAGAGAAACCCATTGTCCCCTTCGCCTTCTCTTCCAACTGCTCCAGGGAAACAGGTAGCTTTTCAATGGGTTACCTTAAGCAGCAGAGGTATAACTACATGCTTCTGGGATGCTGGATAGGAAACCTCTGTGGTTAGAGCACTTGGGCTCCCCATCATCCCCTAGCTTCCCCTGTATGAAGGACAGTGGTTACTGCAGTGTAGTTAGTATTTGCTTTCTTAGATTCTGAGCCTTGGATCCTACCAAAGGCTCTCCAAGCCCTTTTGTCCCCGCATTCCTGCCTTTTTTTTTCCCTGAGACTCCAGGACATGCACAGCATGGACCAACACCCGTGGAGAGGTGTGGAAGTCATTTACTGTGAGTCTCCCAGGAGAGGGTGGAATTTCTGATCAAAGTTAGAGCAGACCCGTCAGGCAGTATTTACCCTTCCCCCTTTGAATCCTGATGACTGACATTGTTCTGTTTTTATTACTGGCCCTCAGAAGCAATTGTTTAAGAAAAATATTGTCTAGACTTGAAATTGAGTGAATATGACATTAATTACCGAGGCTTTCTTCTGAATGTCTCTTTGCCAGCTGTGTTCTCAGTGCAGATGCTGCTGGTGGCTCCCAGGGAGATGTGGATGATGGTACAGAGGGAAAGGCAGGCGAAAGATCAGAGGGCTGTGTGTGGATCCTGATCTCCGTATGAGTGAGGAGGCTTCCTCCCTTCGTCCATCCAGCAACACTGTCAAGTTCATCCCACTTCTCTTGATGACTAAAGAAACGGGCAATCGATAAAGTTAAGATGTTATGTTCAAGAAGATACGAGGCAAAGACATGAAGCCCGGATAAAGTGATAGGCAGATGTAGCTGTGAAGTGTGTGCCAGTGCTTGGAACAGGACAGGGCCAATTTACTTAAGTTAACAATTAAAATTAACTACAGAATTTTTAATTTTAATGTTAGGATAAAAAGATTTATTTACTTTGTGCTTTTCTGTGTGGGGGACACACTTGTAGAAGCCAGGGGAAGGGGATTTGTAGGATTCTTTTCTCCTTCTACCATGTCGACTTCAAGGATCAAGCTCACTCAGGTCTTTAAGTTTGTCTAAGAGCATCCTTAACCACTGAGCCATTACATTAAGGTTATTAATTGGGGTTGTTAGGAGCACTGCTGCCTTTCTGTTATTGCTACAATTTTACTGATTTACAGCGTCTGCATGTGTGTGATGCACATATGTGTTTATGTATGTGCACATGAGTACATGCACGTATAAATACTTGTGCATGTGCATACATGTGTGTGTGCATATGTGTGGTGTGTATGTGTGTGTGCATAGGATGCATATATGTGTATTGTGTGTACATATTCATATATATGTGTACATGTGGTGTACATATATGTGTGTACACGTGTACATGCATGTGTACACATGTGTACATGTGTGTGCATATGTGTGGTGTGTATGTGTGTGTGCATGGGATGCATATATGTATATGTGTGTACATGTGCATATCTATGTGTGCATGTGTGGTGTGCACATATGTGTGTACATATGCATGTGCATGTATGCATATGTGTGGCAATGAATATGTGTGTGTGCATGAGTGGCATGCATGTGTGTGTATACTTGCATGTATGTATGTGTGTGCCTATGTATGGTGTATATATGTGCATGTTTCTGTGTGTGTGTCTGTGTGTGTGTGTGTCCATATATGCATACACACACACACACACACAGAGTTGCATGCCACAGTGGAGGTCAGAGGACAAGCTGGCTGTCAGCTCTTTCCTTCCACCATGTGTGTGGGTTCTGGAAATCTAACTCATGCTCTCTGGTTTGGTGCCAGGCACACTTACCCTGGCTGAGTCATCTGGCTGGGCCCTCTCTAGGACTCTTAAGGTGCTTCTTTTCCATTGTAAATCTCTACATTACTTGGCTACAGCAACTGCAGAGCCATATGTGAGGACGAATGTCCCGTATAAGAGGGAAAGAAAGAAATAATTGTTTAAGTGATGCAATTGCATGAGAAGGCATGCAGGAAAGACACATTTATGGCCAAAGCTTACATAATTTAGCTTTCCCTATTTGTGAAAAAGAATCTCCAATTATGATTCAATTTGTCACAAAACATTAATAATTTTAAAGTGTGTCATAAACTTCACACAATCCACAAAAAATATTTTGATTAATTAACATTTTGACATATTTAGTAATTCCATATTTGTGGGCTGCCTATTCTGATCATATCTTTATAGAAAAATAATCTAAAATTTTATGCAGAATAGAAAATTTGATCTTCTCTTGGGCACTGCTATTATTTGTTTTTATTTTATTTTATTTTATTTTATTATTTTATTTTATTTTATTTTATTTTATTTTATTTTATTTTATTTTATTTTATTTTATTTTATGTGGATAAGTGTTTTACTTGCATTACCTGGGAGGGTCAAGATCAATTGTATCAGATCTCCTGAAACTGGATATATGAATGGTTGTTAGCTGTCATGGGGTGCTGAGCCAACGATCTCTGGAAGAGCAACAGTGAGCTTAACCACTGAGCCATCTCTCTAGTGCCTGTCAGCACTGTTAAGTATAAAATCACTTACAGAAATGTTTCGGAGGATCGTTCACTATACCTTGAGATTTGGAAAGAGATGGAGGAGTTGACTCAGTCAGTAAAATGCTTTCTGTGCTAACACAAGAACTAGAGTTTAGATCCTAGAACTCAACATAAAAGCTAGATTAGATGGTAAGCACCCCATAACCCTGGTACTGGGCCAATGGAAACAGCAAGGTCCCTGGAACTTGCTGGAAAGCCAGCCTGTGAGTTTCCAGTTCAGGAAGAGACTGGCTCCAAAAATAATGTGGAGAATAATGCAGAAGAATCTTGGTTAACCTCTGACCTCTGCATGCATGATAATGCATGTGCCTGAGCACATCCCTCACATGATTAAATGCACACACATGTATAAACAACCCCTAGTGCACAAACACTTGGGAAGATATATCCCATTCCTTTTAGATATGAGCTGAAAGAATAAAAGGAATTTTCCACAGACAAGCTACTAGCTTCAAAACTTTTCCAACGTTTTCCACACCATGGTCACATACTTTCAGTGATGGGCACCGCATAACGTGCATAGACAATTCTGAGCACAAAGCTTGAAACTCTGCATTGCTGTGCACTCAGTCATCAATAGAGTAAGATGTAAGAAGACTCCTAAAACTCATCCCCACCTTGGGCAGACGGGCAGTAAGCTAACCCACAGAGAAAAGACTATAAAATGTCTATCTTTTGCTTGGTTCAGTTGTATCCCAAGTTCCTGGCTTCACCTGCTGAGACCAGCCCTCAAAAATCCCACAGACATGTGTGACTCAACAAGCATAGGACACTGATGGAGGGAAGGTTGGAATAAAAAGAAACAATGAGTGGCCATTTATCTTCTTTTCTTCAGATGCTACAAAAGCATATAACTCAGAGCAGGTGCATGTGAACAACCCTGAAGCTTGTATAATTTGCCTCTTCATTGAAAACCCTTTTCTCATGAATATATATCCTGGCATCATCTTCCCTACGAGGACAGGCAGGATAACCAGTTGGAATATGCCTCTCCCCCAGACAGGTGTTCAGGAGTTAAAAAAAAAAAAGCTTTAAAACCAGAGAAATTCATCCAATGGTCCTCCCAGGTGATCTTATTCTAGTACAGGATCTGGGGTGCCTTTCCTGTGCAAGACCAGGCATTTCCAGTTACTGCCACTTGGCTCAGCACTTGTGGTCCCAAAGCAGTCTCCAACAATGTCCATAAACTGCATTGATGTGCTTAGCACGCATTTGTTTAGAAAAACAGTGTTGTTTTGGTGATTCTTGTTCACTTAGCGATAGCCAATGAAGTAGAAGATTCCTGCTGAAGATAGAGATACATCTTCAAGGATGAGCTGTAGGAACTTTGGAGTTGTCATGTGAAGCAAAGTCACTGCTCTCCCCAACATTTTTGATGACACTGGGTCAGCAATGTTTTGCAGGAAGAGAGTGGGGCAGCTTGTAAGATGAACAAAGTCAAGGGTTTTTTTTTAGATGTAGATTATATTTTCTGTTTCTTATTTTTTAAGTGAAGCATAAACCAACATATACGGTAGACATACAGCTTTTGCATTCTACACATGGGCCTCTTCACTCAATATAGTTGAAATACTTGGACATTCTAATTAGCTCTAAGTATCTCCCGCTACCGAACCTTGGTGGAGCGGGTCCATGTCCATTTCCACTGCATACATCCCCATATTACCTACTTCTTAGTTTTTTGAGGTCAGAATATTGAAATGATTAAGGTAAAGTTGTACTTATCTTCTGAAGCCTTAGTAGATGAAAAGCACATAACCCTTTTTTTTTTTTTTAACTTTTGGAAGCTTCAAACTATTTCATCAAATCACTATGATGACTGTATGCTTCTGAGTTAAAATTAGGAATAAATTTTAGTATTACTTTCCCTCTCTTCAATTCCCTCTCATTTTAACTGAGTTATAAGAAGGGACTTGATTAAATAAAGTGGAAGGCATCATGCCGTAATTGAAAGCATTTTGGAGTTGGGTTTTCCTTGTGTATACTTTCTCTTTATTATATTAGATTTCACTCCCCCAATTAGATGCTTAACATCAGTAACAGATGCCTATGTTCCATCCAATGTGCACAGAGGAGATCAGGTCCAATATTAGTCTTGAGAGTCAGCTAAGGCTCTACATAAATAGAACAAAAATTTTTTATTTAACCCATCAGGAATGAGCAGCTCCAATTGCCAGTTCTACAAAGAAAAACAAATGACATTTCATTCATATTTACATTATAGAATAAAGCATAAAGCATAAATTCTGACTGGTGATGGACATATTTGCTAGAGAAAGTTGTTATGGTTCAGATACATAGTGTTCTCACAACTTCATGATTTGAATGTTTGGACCCCAGAGAATGTCATTTAGGATATGGTTCTGGAACTCAGGAGATGGGGGACCCAGCTTCAGGAAATAGCTCACTGAGGAACAGATCCTCCCTTGATGTCCCTGTTCCTTTCTTGGCTTCCTGATCATCCATACAGTGAAGAACTATCTTCCACCCACTTTTTTTTTTGATACGAGGTCTCACTATAGATTCCTGCCTGGCCTTGAACTCATAGATATCTGTCTGCTTTGTTTCCTGAGTGCTGGGTTCAGAGGTGTGCTCCACCACATCTGGCCCACTTACACCCTTGATGCCATAACATCCTGCACCGGAGCATGGTGTCAAGTAACCACAGACTGAAGCCTTGGAACTCTGAAACACACTAAGTTCATCTTCCTTGAAGTTGCTTCTGTTGGATATTCTGTTCAAAAGCTCGTAGAATACAAATGCTAACGATCATGGGTTTTACAAGCACTGTGTACTTTTGTTTGGGTTGTATGACTGCTTCCACAGAAATTGGGAAGATTTGACATTTATTCTGTGAATTGTATAGGAAGTCACCAGACATGTCCCAAGCCACATCTTGCATAAGTGATTGGGTTGGAGCAATCAAGGGATGAGTATACAACCAAAGAATTGGTCCAGGCCAAGTGAGTAAAGGAACATTATTGGCTCATGTATAGCATAGGGGTGTAGAGAGTGAAGAACAGGGGTTGGAGAGAAGGCTCAGTGGTTAAGAGATAGATACTGCTCTTGCAGAAGACATAAGTTCAGTTCCCAGAATCCACATTGGGCAACTCATAACTCGAGCTTGGGGCATATCATTCTCTCTTTTGTCCTTCATGAGCACATGTGCTTATGTGCACACATGCACAGACACATACTCGTATAAATAAAAATGGATGCATTAAAATAAACTATCATGCAGGTTTGAGTAAGCCTGAAGCAGGACCTGTTGATATTACCACTGGCTGGTGATCAGTGACCTAGGCAGTCATGAATTAGTATCTAGAATGCCCATTTTTGTGTGTGATAGAGACATTGAGACTTCATTTCTTTAGAACCGTATGAGGTTGCACCATAACATTTGAAAAAATCTGCTGATAGCCCAATTCTGTTGCATGTGTTTTTTCTACCTCAGTTCCTATTAAGCACTGTAGGAGGAGCTAAGGTGGGAGGAGTAAGGAGAGGAAGAGGAGGAGTTGGGAGAGGAAGAGAAAAAGGAAGAGGAGGAGCTAGAGAGGGCAGAGATGTAGGAGGATGGAGAACCACACAGGTATGGAGAGCACTCGTGGGGAACAACTTATAAACTTATAATTAGGTTAGCTAATTGGGATACAACTCTCTTTGTATGGGCATCTTGTTATTAATCATTACCAAACATATAAAGCCTTTGATTAATCTATAAGAATTAGAGTCTCATTTTCTTTCTGGGCCCACATGAATGGCAGAATGGTCTAGGCAGTGCCCTGCATTGCAGAGACAGTGTGGAAGATTGGCAGAGCCATCTCTTATGCTGGTATCTAGTGGGTGGCAGGGCCGGTGTTTCTGGCAGGTCAGTTCTAGTTGCAGCGTGCACCTGGCCTCAGGCCGAGAAACATGGTGGCTGGGCTAGGCAGAGCCTCTGCAACTTAGATAGTTGGCTCGAGCCAGAGGTCATTTTAAATATTTACCACAACAAAGCATGATACCTCAGATGTATGTATATGTATGTATGCATGCATACATACACACACACATATACACACATGTATGTGTGTGCATGCATGCGTGTGTGTGTGTGTGTGTGACTTAGAAGGCTCTTGATGTGCCTCAACAGACCCTAGAGCAGTAAAAATCAAGTGAATAACTGACAGGGAAGCACATTAAGTGATTCCACAGAAAAAGTACATGTGAGTGAGCTACACATCTTTCCTGCCCCAATGATTTCCTTATAAGTAGAAAGGTATCCAGATAAAGCGAGAGGTCTTAGAATATTAGGCTATGTTTCCACAGCTCCTTTACATTGTGTTCAATGATGATCTTGTGTATGTTACTTATTTTACTGTCTTGGCAACCCAGTAAGTATCTTCAGTTGCAGAAATATTAAGCCCCCTGTGAAGGTTCATGGAATTTTGCAAATGGAAAAATCAAGACTTTCCTCTGGGCCTTCAAGTTTTGTTTTAAAAACATGAAGAAGACTCTATTATGTTCCAACACAGCTGCTTCCTTCCCCACAGACTGGTGATGGGGCGGAGGGGAGGTATGAAGTCACCTGCTACTATATACGTTTATAGGAATAAGCAGCTGGCTTTCCAAACAGCTGGCAGAAGGTCATTAATGGTGACTAAGTTACTCGTAAGTGTCTCATCTATAGTCTACATGAGTGATTCTTGACTTTTTGCATGGTGGAATAATTCGCCCCCAAAATGGGAAGACCGATACTTTAATTTTATTTTAAAAAGTAAAACAACTGCCATAGTCTACCAATATCACATTAATGAATATAATTACTCCCAAAGCAATAGCTTACACTGTCAGAATCAAGGGCTACTCTTTCAGGAAATAAATCTTACTGCATCAATGCGTCCCTTCCTGTCTCTCTCATTCCCTCTCCCTCTCCCCCTGACTTCATCCTCCACTTCTCTCTCCTCCTCTTCCTTTTCTTCTCTCCTCTCCTTCTTTTTCCATCTTCCCTTTTGTCTTCCCATGTCAGTCCAGGTTATGAGCTAGCATTTGAGACACACAGGTGAAGTCCCCCTCCCCACTGGGAACACATGCTTTTTTCCCTTTAGAAAAAGATTCTGGGATGCAGTGAACTAAACCGTGAAAGACTTTTTGGAGTTTCTGCAATCTCTGTGTTTCCAAGAAACATGGTGGATTTAGAATATTAGCATGTCATGGTGCAAGGCAGCACGATGCAAAGGAGAACCTGACATGGCAGGAGTGTTGGAGCATGCCCACTGGAGACAAAAGGGGTTCACCTCACCTTCTCCAAGCCAAAGTGCAAGGGGATCCATAGCCATAAAGAACAGAGTCTGGGAACAGCCTTTGCACTTGACTGTGCAAAGGACTCCCCAGGGAAGGGCCTTGGAGGCTGCTGACAAAGGGTGAAGACTCCAATGCTCGGATGGTGGCTCCAGGTGGGACTGTCACTCTAATGGAAATCATGTTTCCTTGTGATTGTATTTAACACTCCTGAAATCACAGTTGGGTATGAGTCATTTCATTTCCTCATGTTCCCCCACCCTCTTCTCCACACCCCTCCATATGCACTGGAACCTCCTCCAGCATTTCCAGAACCTCCAAGCCAGTCTCAGTTCTTTGGCCAAGGGGGAGACCTGATTCCTTTATGACCATAGAGGGTAGAAGATGGACGGTGAGTAAGACTTACAGGTGCTTTGCGTGAACAATCTGCTTAAGGTGACATCTGTTCAGAAGAGGTGGCATTAGCTGGAAGCTGGTCAGAAGCTTTCCAATTTGAATCACATCTTTGTAGGGCCCCATGTCATGTGTGAGTCCTTTGGGGTCTGAGATGAGCTGTTACAGAGCAGATCACTCTAAGTTGTAAAAGCCCTCTGGCACTGACTTCTAGTAGAGCTGAAATGTAGCTGCTGGGTTCTTAAAAATTAAAATAATTTCCATACCATTATAAAGTAAGCATAAGTCAATGGTTTATTAAGCCTTAATAATGAATTCTACATGTCTTAGGATTTCGTGAGGATCTCATTGCTGTTAAGAGACACCATGACCAAAGCAACTCTTATAAAGCACAGCATTTAATTGGGGCTGGCTTACAGGTTCTGACGTTCACCCCATGTCATCAAGCATGTCAGTGTCCAGAGAGACACAGTGCTAGAGGGGCTGAGAGCTCAACATCTCGATCTGAAGGCAGCCAGGAAGAGAGAGACACTGTCACACTGGTTAGACTTTAGCATACACATGAGACCTCAAAGTCCCACCTCCACAGTGACATACCTCCTCTAACAAGGCCACACCTTCTTCAATAAGGTGACAACCCCTAATAGTTCCACTCCCCATGGACCAAACCACCACATTACATGATGCCAAAAACTACCTTGAAAGACAGTATCTGAGCTGTGTGGTACCCTGAGCCTCTAATTCCAAAAGTCAGGAAGGATAAGAATCAGGATAGTCCAAGCTATTTAGTGAGCGCAGAGTTATCTTGAGGAACAAGGAAAATTCTGTCTAAAAAACAGAGTTTGGGCGTATGGAAAAAGAACAGAAGTGATACAGGAAATGTAGGGCAGATACCCAGCAGGAGACTGCTAGAATGAAACCTTAATATAAAATGTCTTTTTTGAAGATTGTCTTTTACTGGATAAAAATTACATGTAATGTATCAATCTCATAGATTTTGGACTCTTATTGAACATTAAGCTTTTTGTTTCTTTTTTCTTTTTTAAGTGAAAGAGTGGGCTGAGGAGATGATTCATCAGCAAAGTGCTAGCTGAACCGAGATGAGGACCTGAGTTTGAATTCCCAACAGGTGTGTAAAAGGCCAGATGTGGCACCTTGCATCTTCACTCCTGCTGCTGGGGAGGCAGAGACAGGTAAATTTCCTGGAGATGGCTATCAGCCAATCAGGCCTACCTGGCAAATTCCATGTTCAATGAGAGAGACTGCCTCACAAAGCTAGGTGGATCACAACTGAGGAAGGCACACTGCATCAACATCTAGCCTTCATAATACACATATTTTCAAGAGCACCCACATGCACGTGTGTACACGCACGCATCTACACCAAGAGAAAAAACATGCATCAAGAGAATTCAGCAACTCACACAAAGGCTTGCCAGACAATGTGCTGAGAAGGTACCAAGAGGAACTTTGTATTAGCTCCATTTGGGGATAAAGCATTTAAACATGGACTGTGACCAGAAAATGCTACAAGCTACCCTTACCATAAAATGCCTTCTCCTCTGACTTTCCAAAGAGATACATTCTATCTACACAAGCTTCAGTTGCCCTTGTGGGCATGCTAAGGTTTTAAAAAAAAATAGAGAGAGTGTCAGCCTACATGAACTGGTCATGGTACATGTGGTTTCTATGGGAAGGACACTGAAGAAATCTATAGAGACTTGTCAGGGTCTGTCCCCCTAGCATGCCATCACAGGTTGCTTTAACTGGCTGATGACCACCCATCATGCCAGGGTGAGCACAGTGACATACCACACAGGGCAAACAAGTGGGTCAATAAAATGGGTCTTAAGATGTCAAGACAAGAGCAGGAGACTCTGGTGAGCAAACTCTTCGAGAGTCTTCTGTGTGGTCACATGAGATGATTGAGGAGGATAGATCCATGGCTCTCAGATAGCGGACTGATGGAAGTCCCTTGGAACCAAAGACGGAGCAAGAAGAAGGACTTGTTCTTGTATCATCTGCTCTACCGTACTTACCAATGAGTATGTTCTGAGCCATGACTAAGTTCTGATGGGCCTTCGAGGACAATTTAGCAAGACATTTTAGCCTCGGTTCCCTCAAGAGACTTCAGAAGATCCCTAACGTTGTTAACGTTGTTAGCATAACGTTGTGCATATGTTCATTATATATATGTATACGTAATGTATACATAATGTACATGTATATGATGTCTGTCTGTATACATATGTGTGTATGTGTACATGCACGTGTACATGCATAAATATAATGAGCCTTCAAATGTAGAGGTGGTTAGAATGGTTGACTCATCTAAGCTTCCCTCATGGTCTTGTTGCTCTGTTTGGAAAGTTCTCTCCTCCTTGCTTCTCTGTGTGATTCCCTATCCCCACAATGTCTATCTGTCCTTCAGGACTCTCAGTGAAGCTTCTCAACTTTTTCTCCATCCTCCAAAAGCCCTTCTCTTCCTGTCCCAGTGTGGCTCTTATGAAAAATTGCTGTCTTTTCTTTGGTGACTTGATTTTAAAGTGTTTCAGAACAAGAGATAGGGTAGAGAGGGATGCCCATTGAATCCCAACAGCATCTGACCAGGTGCAATTCTATGGTGTAACTTGGAGGGTTTTTTTTGTTTGTTTGGTTGGTTGGTTTTGTTTTTGTTTTTAGTTTTGGATTCTCTGGTCCTTTGTCTGAGAAGTCAGAGGACTTCTTCCTGGGTTCCCCGGCAGGATCAGAAAATAGAGAAAGACACAAAAACAAACCAACTGATAACCCTGAGCTGGATTACATGCTACTTGGTCCCTAACCTGAAACATTTCCTTTGCAAATTGTTTGGCTAGGAAACATTTCCGCTCTGGTTTAGGAAATGGAAAGGAAAGTAAGTTTTAAGAGAGAGAGAGAGAGAGAGAGAGAGAGAGAGACAGAGAGAGAGACAGAGAGAGACAGAGAGGGGGGAGAGGGAGAAAGAGAGACAGAGGGGTGGGTGGGGCTGGGGAGGTAGTTTGAAGATTTAAAAAATGTAACAAAAAAGGAAGAAAGAAAAGAACTCAAAGTGGGGATTGCAAGGTAATGGAAAGAAAAAGGGAGAAACTCCCCCAGACAATGTGGGCACATCCGTCCATGTGCGTGGACAGCCCACAACTATGTTTGCACAAATATATCAGGGATATCAAGAATGTTATAATGATACTGCATCACCAGTGGCTCTCATTTTAACCACTGTAATAAGCAAAACACACAGAGCACATTGCTGGCCCTGAAGGCTATAATTTTCTCTGAGGAGAAATATTGCAAAAAAGGAAAAAAAAGAGAGAGAGGAGAGAGAAGAGAAGAAAACATGATATTTTGTTCAGATCCTAAAAAAAGCATTTTTCCCCTTTCTGTGCCGCTCTTTCCTTTCATTAAACTGTCCTTAAGTGCTTTTAGAGAAAACTAAGTAGGCCACAATTCTGGGCTGTTGACTGAAAGATTATAAGTCTGGGAGGCTTCTGGGATGGCCGGAGAGAGGCCCAGGTCCCTTTCCTGAAACCCAGAGACCCATGGGGACTGTGCCAGCTGCAGCTGGATTCCTCACACTGAAATGATTTCTTATTTTGAAGGGAAATCAGGGACATTCTTATCCCTATTAGTCTTTGGAGAACTTGGGATCCTGCCAGATTTTATTGGAAAATTGCAACAAAGGAATTAGAGATAGCAGGTCCTTATATTTGGAGGGTTATGCGAGAGGCATATCGAAACCATATTTATTTCCAGTTCAACTCTGCTCCTTGGGCTCAAGGATATTTTCTATGTTTTGAATATTCACATTTCCTGTAACTCAGACCCTTCTTGGTTAACTATCATTTCTTTCGGTCTCCCTGTGTGTGTGCACATAAGATGCAGTTAGTAAGTAACTTAAGGGGGAAAGTTACCACAAAGGCATGGCTGGGTCTTCGGTCACTGGAAATTTCATTTTTATCTAGGTAAGCATGGGTCTAGCTGGACCCACAGATGGTAGGGCACATGATGGGACGCCAGGGGAGACATATCACTTCTAGGATGTAGAGCTCACTGAAAATAGGACAGAGACTGTATATTCTCAAGAACACAACAGTTATTGCAATAAGCCCAATTAAAAAAAAAAAAACATGTGGTGCCAATGCCAGGATATGGTTATTTAGGAGATAAAAGCTAGCCCAAGATAAACTGTAACTGGGCTCTAAACTTGTAACATCTTGATGTTTCTACATCACTAAATTTCTAATCAGTCAATCAACCTTTGCAGACTTGACTTATTTTCAGAGATTCTTATTTACAGGCACATCTCTTAGACATTCTAAATGGAATCAAGTTGACAGTGGAGATCGACTATCTCAGCTTTCTCTGTGTTTTCTCCATTCTTACCCACTGGTATGAACTGTGCTGTGAAAACCCCTGAAGACTAAGAAAAATGTCCCTAGATGGAGAGGCTAGTCTGAGACATGGACATTGGTCTTACATTCTTCTTCGACCTAAGTGGTTTCCGTGAACTCAGATGCACTTGAAAGACCAGATAGACAAAGAGAAGAAGGAAAAAATCTATTTGGATCGGATGTGAGATAGATACCTTGAATTGTTCTCTTTCTATTCATAAATTTTACTACCAATCCACACTATTGATTTTAACACAGCCAAGTAACGAACAGAGCCGTGGCCATTTCTGCTTTATTGTATGTATGGTGCTGGTTCAAGAAACTCTACACTGTTTTCCAAAATTATTTCTCTTTACTTAAAAAAAAACAGAGACAAAAGATATGTGGACATTTATTCAAAGGCAAGAGATCACACTTAAAGATCTATGAGGAATTAAACTGCTCTGGAAGGTAAAGGCGGGGTCACCTTTTCTACGGTAGTATTGAGCATGGCATTGGGCTATTGCTGATCGTTTGCCTAACTCTGCACTTTTGATATAGCTGAACCACACTCCTTCAGCCATAAGAGAAAATAAAGCTGCTATTATTGGGGGCAAGGTGTGTGTGAGAGGGATTTGAGTAAGACCAAATGGCTAGATACTGGAAGAAGAACACTGGCTGCCTCTGGCTTAGACATTCTAGATGCTTAGCTGGTCTACACCAGATCTTGGGTGAAGCTTCCCATTCAAAAGGTTTGTTCTCATGGCTTCCAGGAAAATCAACGTAGCTGCCTTTTGATATGTTATTCTATTATCATTTATTAGCAAGAACCAGATGTCTTATGATTCATGGAATGGCTGACATAAAGCCTCCTCAAAAGAGGAATTAAATGCATCCCATAGTAGAGGGACACTTCTAGGTATACAGTGCACATCCTGGGAGGGGTGCTTATAGACCAGGGTTCTGGGTGGCTCTAGGTCTTCCCCCAGGGGATGATTGGATTCATTGAGTTGTAGAGGTATGGATATGACTAGAATGGTGACCTAAAAACTTGTGGGGTTAGTCAGGAAACTTAAATGCTTAAAACCATGAGAACTGGCTGACTCTAAGACTGAACTCTCGTCTCTCTCCCTCCAGTCTTGAATTCTGAAATACATACCAACTCTTCCGCTCAGAAGTCTCACTGGAGACATCTTCTTCCCACCTCCCTGGCCCAGAGTAAGCTTGGCATCCTGTCCCTGGGCATCCTGTCTCTGGGCCAGCACTGTTACTGAAAGGCAAACATCATACCTCCTCACAAATAGATGGCGTGCTCACTCTGCAGCTCAGTTTTTTTCTCACACCCCCTAGAGCCCGCGGGCGAGCACACTAGACTCTCCAGAAGGCTTGTGTCCTTCAGCATCATTATCAGACGCTGCTACCAGGAGCCTGGGCCCCTCGATTCTTGCTCTCTTTCCAAGAAGCACTTTTCACCGAAGCTCCCATTTTATAAATGTCAGGCTGGTTTCTCTCATTGTCTGCTCACAAAGTGCTCCATGAAAGGAGGATTGGAACCATATTTTATCCTTCTTGGCAACACTCCCATGCAAACTGCAGACTGATTGTCTTCATGTATTTCTACACAGACATGAGATTGTCCTGCTTGCTAACCTACATCGAGTCTCATGGGCGCAAGAACAGGGCCAAAGAGCTGTGCGCTAACAAATACTTTTGTATGCACAAAACAAATCACAACCTGCCTTTTGTGACTTCCTTTTGCATTAGTAATACTTCGAGAAGGTGAAGTTTAGTGAAAGTGCCCTGCTTTTTTTTTTCCAATCAACTGTCTTTGCCAACTGAAGTCTACAAGATTCTGAGCCACAGTGACTGAATCGAAGCCTGAGATTCTCTTGCTATGTGCCCTCCTGTCTAAGTCTCCATTTATGGACCCATGGACACCTGTGTGGTCCTTAACAATACCATTCTTCTCAACCCAGTGCATAGTCCCCATCAGCCTTCTATCAGAGGAAATGACAGTCACCTGCACAGTGGAAACAACCTGTGTCTTATAAACACTCTCTCACTCATTCAAATAGCAGATTTATATCATCTTACACCTGAGAAATAATCTTTATTGACTACTTAATTAGATTTTCAATCAACGAGAGACACAACTCTGGGCTTGTCTAGGAAAGCATCTCCAAAGGGGTTTTACTGAATGTGAGTGACATCATTCCATGGGCTGAATAAGAAGAAGGTAATCTCAGCACTGATTTTAACCTAGCTCTGCTTCCTGACTGCGAGTACAATGAGGCCAGCCATTTCAGGCTCCAGCCACTGTAGCATCCCTACCTTGATGGACTATATCGGCAATCCTTGAGTCAAAGTTGCTTTTATCAAAGTCGTGAGGAAAGTGGTTCCTGCACCTATAGAGGCTAAAAGGGGGCAGAAATGGTTGAAAACTCACTTTAGGCATGTTCTTAGAGAACTTGGATGGTTCTAGAAGCTTTGACCCCTCTCACAGAATTTCTTTGAGAGCCACTCTGTCACTGTTACAAATGGTGCCTGTGTTAATGATCCACCAGCCGTTAGTGATTGCCCACTCCAGTCACGGAAAAGTTAGTTTTAAACTCTCTAGGCCCACATTTTGTAAAGGGGATGTATTGGTTGAGTGACTTTAAAGTCTGACTGTGCACTGGGCTTGATAGCTCTCCTTCATACTATGTCTTTAGTATTCTTGAATTCATACAATTCAGGAAGGCCTTATGTGTATTTTTTGTCTTATTGCTGTGACATAATGCTTGCCAAAACAACTTACAGAAGGAAGGGAAGGTTTATTTTAGCTCATGGGTTGAGGGTCCAGTCCAACCTTATGGGGGTGGTTTAGTTGCAGGAATATGAAGTGGCTCTCATTGTAGCCATAGTCAAGGAACAAAGACATTTATTCTAGTACAAGGCTTTCATTATTATTATTATTATTATTATTTATTATATGTAAATATACTGTAGCTGTCTTCAGACACCATAAGAGGGATAGTTGTAAGTCACCATGTGGTTGCTGGGATTTTAAATCATGACCTCTGGGAGAGCAGTCAGTGCTTTTAACTGCTGAGCCACCTCACCAAGTCTTTCTTTCTTTCTTTCTTTCTTTCTTTCTTTCTTTCTTTCTGTCTGTCTGTCTGTCTGTCTGTCTGTCTGTCTTTCTTTCTTTTTTCCTTTTCCTGTCTTTCTTTCTTTTCTTTCTTTCTGTATTTCTTTTTCCTTTTCCTTCCTTTCTTCCTTCCTTTCTTTCTTTCTTTCTTTCTTTCTTTCTTTCTTTCTTTCTTTCTTTCTGTCTCTTTCTTTCTTTTTTCCTTTCCCTTTCTTTCTTTCTTTCTTTCTTTCTTTCTTTCTTTCTTTCTTTCTTTCTTTCTCTTTTTCTGTCTTTCTTTGTTGTTATTGTTGTTGTTGTTGAGTCTGGGACCAAGACTACAGTGGAGTGAACCGTACTTGTTGGGGAAGAATTTGAGCTGCCATTGAGCTTTGTCATTGAAGATTGTGATTTAGCAAAGAGTACCAAGAGAATTGTATTATGAACGGAGAGATCAACAACTCAGAAAGTGTGTGTGTGTGTGTGTGTGTGTGTGTGTGTGTGTGTGTGGTGGAGGGAGCTTGGCTGTGTCTAATCAGAGAAGGCTTGATAGCCAGAGCAGACCCAATGGGAGAGCAGCACAAATGCAGAAAGGGGAATTTCTGAGTGGCCATGGGGGTGGAGCCATGGGGGTGGAGCCATGGGGGTGGGGCCATGGGGGTGGGGCCTGAATGCCCTTGCAGGGTATCTCTGGCTACTCAGCAGGCTTTCCAGTTCCATCTCTGCTCCAGAATTTTTTGACATCCCCTTTGTCCTAGGGATGTTATTCTGACTGTTATAATTCAACTACAGTTTAGTCTTCTCTTTGCCAACAAGGATCTGGGGACAGATGCATCAGCCTCCAGTTCTTGCTCTTACAACCTCTTCACGCACTCCTCTGCCATGGTTCCTGAGTCTTGGAGAAATGGTGTGATATAGAAATCCCATGCAATAATACTCTTTTTTTTTTTACTTAATTTTGTTTTTTATTACATTGATTTGTATGTGAGTGAGTGAGTGTAGCTCTCTCTCTCTCTCTCTCTCTCTCTCTCTCTCTCTCTCTCTCTTTCTCTGTGTGTATGTGTGTATGTGAGTGTGTGTGTACATGAACGTGTGTGCATGTGCCCAAAAGTATGTGTTGGAGTCCAAGGCCAACTTGAAGATGTCAGTTCGCTGAGTTCTCTCCTTTCAGCATATGAGTCCCAGAGATCAAACTCAGGTCATCAAGCTTACCTTTACCCAATGAGCCAACTCTCTGGACCAATGCAATAGTAATCTTAAGGCATCCGGCTCACACCTGCTTCTGACTATAACTAGAGGATGGATCTATGGATATAGCAAAAATAACAAGCAACTGTTGAGTTCTTACTGTATTTCTACGCAGTACCAAGAGCTTTATGTATGGTTTTATTTAATCTTTCTGGGACATCATGTACTATTAAAAGCCCACCTTCTACTTATTCTTAACAGCAGAGACTCAGTCAAGGGAGAGCACAGGCTGCTCTCATCAATCCTTACTCCGTTCTGCAACTGAGAACAGGCCTCCAACGGGGAAATGACTCCTTGACAATCACACGATGGCCAATCAAGATGGAGCTCAGATTACCTGAGTCTTAACTCATTCTCTTTATTTGTTGATGTGTTTTACTCGAGGCTGAGCATTTGTCTTGCACCATTGTTGCTTGTTTGTCACTATGGTAACATTTCCGGGGTAGTTCATAATTTGTGCTGCAAAATAATGGAGAAGGTGAGCAAGCAGTGACCAGTTTGTCCTTTGACAGATCTGCGACTTCCACGCGGAGTTCTCAGGGCATCCATCCAAAGCCATGGTGACTACTACTGAATAAGGTTGTCAACCAGTGGTACCACATGGCTTTCCTAGAAGTTTCCCCATCGTAGAGCAATGAGTTACAAGGCATGGAGGGTCTGAGGAAAGAGCTGGGGTTTTGCTTATATGGAAAATCTCCTGTGAACAGGTGTGTGTTCTTTCCCACTTCCCAGTGAGGACCACCCACATGTTGCTGTGCCCTGGAATGGGGAAAGGAAACAGCCATGTGTTTCTGTTTAGGGCGTGACTTGCTCCATTGTGTCTCTGGAATTCTAAGCACAATGTCTCTGACTCCTTTGTCCTGAATTTGATCAGGCAAGTTGAAAAAAAGATCAGCGAGGCCTGAGTCGTTAGTGACTCCGCCTTGTCAATCAGAGAGCTGGTGTATTTCTCAAGTTCTCACAGCTAGCTAGTGGCAGAGCTGCGCCCAGAACCCAGCACAGCTGCATAGCAGAGTGGGGCCAAGAAGTACCAGGCCCTTGTTATGCTTTCTCTAGAAAATATCATAAGGGTGGTGGGGCTGACAGAAAATCACGTGGAACTGGTTGATCTGTCAATCATCTATCTATCTATCTATCTATCTGTCTATCTATCTATCATCTATCTATCATGTATCTATTTTTCATCTATCAACTCTCTATCAACTATATATCTACCATTTATCATCTATCAATGTATCTGTATCTATCATAACCTAATCTGTTATCCATCATCTATCTATCAGTCATCTATCCATCAATGATCAATTGATCAATGTAGCCACTCATGTATCTACTTATTGATCCAATCATCTAGCTACAAAAATAGGTCCATATGTATAAGCATATATGAATTTGTATTACATTAATAACATATATTATGTTATCCATTCATTATCTATTCCTGTGGACAATTCCATATGTTAAAGTATATTACATATGGTATTCAAAATATTCATGTTTTGCATGTATTAGTTCCCTATTTATTTGTATACATGTTGCATCCATCCATTTATTTAATCATGATCATTTCTAATGGGTAGAGGAACCCTAAAGGTAGCTTACAAGGATGAATGAAAAGTTACTATCCCTCTAGGAATCTATCTTAATAGATTTGAATAGGTAGTCTGGCACAAAGTGGTTCTTTCTGAGACTTCTATGTTCATATATCTGATATAACAGAAAACAGGATTTGCCCTTTTGTCGAGGGACATACTAAGTACCAGAATTGATTTAGTTCCCAGTGTGTTTAAAAGCATGTTGTGTTTGTATTGTTCCCCAGTCCTCTCTCCACTCCACAAACATGTACCACTGTTATTACACTTCTATAAATGTCCCCATGCATGTGTGTATATGTCAATGTAACTGTATGTATGTGTGTATTTTGTATGTATATACATACAAAATATGTGCATAGCATATATGACATGTGGTCATATTTACAGAGCCAACAGAGAACAAAATTAGTATGTTTCAAACTGCTCAAGGTTATCCTGAAGTTTTCATGAATCCCAAGAATGCCTGTGCTTTTCATGAGCCCACCCCTTTGCTCTGTCCTTTGGAGGTGGGGGCTGGAAATGAGGAGAATGGAAGGCGACTGTTTTTCTAGATTGCTTTTCAACGATCCAAAGTATCCTAGATCATCTGTGATGATTCATCTCCATTGCCAATGTAGCAGAATCTAGAATCACCAAGGAGACACATCTTTGGGCTGATCAATGAGAATGTTTCCAGAAGGGTTTAACTGAAGAGAGAAAACCCACCCTGACTGTGAGTGGTACCATTTCACAGACAGGGAAATCGAGTAGATTACCAGCATTCAACTTTCCCTGCTTTCTGCTGTTGTGTAACATGGTATAATGCAGTATAATACTGCTTCAGCCAGAGGACCTGGTGGGCTCTGCCAAGGTGCTCCCCTGAGGAATCACACCAAGTAACAGGCCTAATATAAAATAGGAATAACAGGCCTAGTATTTATTGGGAAACCGAAAGGAGTGGATACCTGGGAAAAGGGGTAGAGGCAAAGAAGGGGAGGACAGAAAGAAAGAGAGGAAAAAAGAAGAGAGAAACATATGGAAACAGAGAGAGAGAGAGAGAGAGAGAGAGAGAGACAGAGACAGAGAGAGAGAGACAGAGAGAGAGAGACAGAGAGGAATAAGAAGAGAGGAAAAGAGAAGAGAGGAGAGGAGGGGAGGGAAGGGGAGAGGGGAGGAGGGGAGAAGAGGGGAGAGAAGGGGAGGATTTGTTGTAGCAAGCTGTCTTCTTGTACACTCTTGCTGTTGCACCTGGCTTCCAGGGCAAGTGGGCGGTGATGACGAAAGCTGTTGCTAAGTAGTTGTTGGGCGGAGCCTAGCAGAATGGTCCTTAAGCCAACCTTTACCAACTGTGCCTTCCTCCCATGGTGCATTGCACCTTCAAAATGTGAGCCAAAAGAGATGTTCCTTTCTGCAGGTGGCTTTTGTCAAATATTTCGTCATAGCAATGAGAAATGCACTATACAGTGCATTGCAGGTGTCGCCGTCACCACTCGTCTTTAGCCTTGCTTCTCTCCCCACACCTCACTTCCAATATGTGTCCCATGTGGATGCAGTTTGGCCTGAGTGTGTGTTGGGTGGTTTGAAGGCTGATGGAAAGCCTTCTAGGCTGCAGTCCTTCCCTCTGAGTCCCTGCTGAAAGCTGTGTGGCGCAGCTGTTCCTTTTGACTCTCTCTGAACAGAGGCCTTCGCTATGGAGATAGAGCATGCCACCGTTCTTGACAACTTCAGATTTTCCAGATGTCTGACAAGATGAGACCATTTGGTCCTGAGGGGTTTTGGAAGAGCTACTGTAAGGGCAACCTAACCTGGTCGAGGCCAAAGGTGTCTATGTCACCATTAACACCCTGGGATAAGTGCCAGGCAGAGCTGGGGACCTGCTGTGTGGTGATGTCTACAGGGACAGCAGGGAGGATGCCCGCCCGTGGGTGGTACAAGAGTCTAGCTATGGTATTTCCATTCTTTCCTGATGAGGCGGAGGGAGCCCGGTCTTCCCAGGGCAACTCCAGCACAGCTCATTTGTGCGTGTTTTACAATGGTGTTGATAAAATCCCCATGGAGCCCCAGAGCATGTGTGAGGGGTTCCCACCAGAAATCTAAACAACGCCCTGGCCTTGCTGACAGCTTAATAATGTGACAAAGTTCAGCCCCTTCAATGACAGGGACAGGAATGCAGCTGGTCTGGTCTGACCTAGAGCTTGGAAAATACCTCCCCCAACTCCAACCCAGCATTTGACAAATAACCTTTTCTTAGCCTTTTTGAAGGCACCAGACAAAATCAAGTGCCATGCATGGGCCACATGCCACCGCTAAAATGTTAAATGGAGTGGCAGGGGCCACCAGAGTCACTTGGGGCTGACATTTATCTTTATTATTATTATTAATAATAATACATATATTGCTTTTTTGGTGCATTCCACGTTTCTCTCTCTCTCTTTTTTTCCCCCTACTAAATCATGTGGCTGAACATCGGCAGACCCAATAAATCACCCTGTGAGCCCAAATTCAATGCAGCTGTCAGGCCAGATCCAAGAGGAGCAGGGCTCGCTTAATTGAGCTGCAGCAGAGGACGTTTTCAGGCGTTGCCCAGAAAAATCAGAATAATAGCAGCAGAGCGGGTGACATTCAAGAGCAAGCCTTGAAGCTGCTAGCTTCAGCTTTACTTTTACAAGAGGAAAATGGTTGTGGAGGGCAGGGATGGGTGCAAGGAGAAATCCAGACTTCAACAAATGTTTAAACTCTTGGTTTCTTTCTTTTCTTTTTTTCCTACCCCAAAGCCAGTACAGACAATGGATTCCACATTTAAGAAGCTCAGCGGAAGAGTCTTCTGTTTTCGGCTCTTCCCCGCCTTGCCGTTCCTCTGCTTCCCCTCACTCCTTTTTCAGTGCCATGCACCCTCTTTCTCAACTAAAATAAGAGCTGAAAGTAAAAAAAGCAACAGGATTTGAGTTGGAACCAATTGAGTGGGTCAAGAGGTTACATATGGAGCCAACAAATCAAAGACCTATGAAGGATATTACTGATTTAAAGTTACGTATGTTAAAGCCCAAATCTTAACAGCATTCATAAAGGCAAAGGCAACTAATGGAGACGCTTAACCGACAGGAATGGGCTTTCCCTCTGGCTGCCCTGCTCCCTTTGCAAAATCAGGGCATTCTGACTGAAGAGAGCCTTCCCACCAGAGTGTGCCTTCACCCTCAGGTGACTGGAAAGGAAGGCACAGACCCGTTCTCCGGGCAAAGATGAGCTCAGCTGGATTCCATACATAGAAGATCCACAGCTCTGTTTGACTCATGTCTGTCTGCACATGTGGCATGTGTATGTGTTTGTGCACACAAGTGCATATACATGGATGTACACAAATGCACATGTGCATGTATAGGCACACAAATGCACCTATGCATGTGTGTGTTCACAGGTGCATGTGTGTGTGTATGCATATGTGTATATGAATATGTGTGCACATATAGCCATGTATATGTGTAGATGTGTCTACAACTATATGTGTAGGTATGTACATGTGTATACTTAAGTGTAAATGCACACATGAAAACATGTACACATATGTACATCTGTACATGTACATGAATATACATGTTCATATGTTCACATTTATGTTTGTGCACTTATGTACATGTGTATGTATGTGTGTGCACAGATTTATGTGCATGTCTATGTGTGTGCAGACATATACATACTATGTATCTGTATGTGCACAAGTGTATATGTATCTGTGTGTGCAAACTTTTGCATGTAATGTGGTCACATATTATGCATATATATGTTTCTTGCGTGAGCAAATCTGCACACATGTATGTATAGATATACACATACAAATATGTATCTATGTGTATGTGCAAATACACACATCTGTATGTGTATGAACATGTGTGCATGAGTATAGGTATGTGTGGTAGCTCTCAGGCACACATGTATAAGTGTGCATATATGTGCATAGCATGTATATGTATGTGTACATTTGCATAAGAGGATGTGTACATGTGTGTACATGTGCATATGTTTAGATGTATGTACATGCACATGTATATGTGTATTTGTAAGTGTATGCACATATGAGGATATATATATATATATGTGTGTGTGTGTGTGTATGTGTGTGTGTGTGTATGTGTGTTCAAACATGTGCAGAGGTGCATACTCGCACATACATATATGCACTTGTGCACATACATATACTCATGCACACAGATATATGTACTCATGCACATACATATATATGTGTATATGTGCAGACATACAAATGCACACACATAAGCACTTATATACATACAAACAGATGTGGGTACACATAAATGCATATGTACACATATTCACTTAAACATGCACATGTGTGCAAACATAAATACACACATGAACTTGTGTGCACATACATTCGTATGTACATGCACATGTGTGCACACACATGTACATATATAAATCACATGAATACATATGAGCATGTACATATATGTACACAAACATACATATACAGTACACATATACATGCACAAATGTACATATATACACATAATCATGCATATATGTGCAAACATAGTTACACATGTACATATGTGCACTAATATACACATGCACATTCATGATTATGTACAAACACACATGTTTGCATGTACATATACACATGCACATTGACACATATGAGCATACACATATACTTGTACATGTACATATCAATACACGTGTGTACATATGAGCACATGCATATACAGTATGCATGCATACATATGCATAGAAATGTACAAACACATATACATACACATGCATACATGTACACACACACATGTGCATGTTTGCACTCATATACATGCACATATATTCTCATGTACAAAATACATGTGCACATATGAATATATATTTGTGCACTTATACATTCATATGCACACATATGTACATACACATGTCCACATGTGTGCATATGTACACATGTGAACACTTTAATATTCATGCACACATACAAATACACATGTACATCCACATGAGTATGCACATGGTTATGTGTGTGTATTTTGTTTAGATGTATGATATTACCAGAAAAAAGAAACTATTTCCTTTTTCCACTTAATTTGTATAACTGTATATAATTTCAGGGAAATTTGATCCATGTGTTTTGTATTCATTTGCACTTAATTGTAAAAATCTCTCTGGAAAAGCGATTTTCTGACCCAGAGAATGTTGGTGTCCTTTCTAACAAGCCCAGTGAGGGCTCTGCTATCCCAAACCACCATGGCTGGTGCAGAAAATTGACTTGGCCAACAAAGTAAGGTAAGCCACAGCAGGGGCAAGACACATTAGAAATGGTGGACCTGTTCACTTGACCTGTATTCTAGGCTCAGGGACATATAAGAAAAAGAAAACTCTCCATAAAACATAAATAAATGTGGACTGGGGGTGTTTTAGTGGGTAAAACACTTGTGCAAGCATGAAGACCTGAGTTCGGATCCCCCAGAACCCATATAAAGGACTGATGTCGTAAGCATGCTCCTGTAATCCTGGTACTCCTTAGACAGATGAGAAGTTTGGAGGCCAGCCAGCTTTGTAGCATTGTCCAAGAAACCTTGTGTCAAACAATGTGGAAGGTGAAGACCTTCACCCCAGCTTGTTCTCCTATCTCTGCGTGTGGATATGCATGGACACACACATACACAAGTAAGTAAGTAAGTAAGTAAGTAAGTAAGTAAGTAAGTAAATACAATAAAAAATTGTGTATATGACAGGTCAATGGTAGCATAAAGTATTTCCTGAACATCAAAGGGGTGTGAGCCCACAGGAAATATTTCTTAGCCACCCACAGGTGAAGGTTTTCTAACTTCTTGTTTACAGGATCATGGTATGCTCTTGCCTTCTCTCTCTCTTTTGGAGAAAATACATTTTATCCAGAGACTCCAAATTACCCAAAACCATCTTGGATGTCTCCCAAAGGCCATGACATGGCAACATGGCTATGTCCAGGACATAGATCTCCCCATCCTCCATCCACAGTAATCCAACCACAGCAGGGAAGCCACAATGGTATTCCTTCAATCCAAAATAAACATGCCATTACCAATCTCAGATTAATTGGTACCATTTGTGTGCCCTGTTTGTTGGGTTTTTAGATGGAGGCTTCCCAACAGCAATGGCTGCCACCCTGGAAAACCTCAAGGCACTTACAAGTTTGGCCCTTGGCAGAACTTTCTCAGCTATTCTTTCTTAACCCTATGGTTCCATGTATTTCTCCTCCCCCTCCTTGTCCACTCTGAGACTTTTCGTAATTTTGAAGTGAGTTCCCAGTGGAAGGAGATTTTCTGGACCACTGAGTTTTGCTTTGAGTCCAGGTCTTTGTTGTCTTTAATTAATTAAGATATACATTTGCCCTTGAAATTACAATGTTTCTGTAATTAAGGAGAAGAAAGTATTGTAATGATGTCATGGAAAGCCTTGCACATTTTTAGTGGTACAAAAAAATAATGGGGTGTCCATTCAAGTCACCGGAAAGATATGATTACTTCTCAAAGCAACGTGATCAGCTTTATTTTCCGCATTCATCAATTTTCTATTTCTTCTTCATTCAACCACATGAGTGGCTCTAAGCACAGTGAGGGAAAGACTAGAACAGTGTTAAAATAGCTCCTTCCTTTTAGAAAGTTATAATTTAGTTCTAGACATAAGTGCATACATGACCCACCATGCAAAGTGCTAAATTAGTGGTGTGGGCAGAAAGTGGTGGAGAAGATCAAGATGGTGCCAGAGGGTGGATGGAGAAAGTCTGAGCCAGTGGTAGGCAGCCTGGCTGCAGGCTTGTCTCTGTGATCTAAGGAGGTAGATTCTGTTCTGTTGCATGAGAAGCTCATATCAGAGCAGACTATGTCCCAAAGAACCAAGTCCAAGGAAACACTTTGATAGAAAGAATTTCATGATATGGATGGGAAAGAACATGCCCTAAATATGTTAGCATAAGATGAACTCTATGAGGTTCTCTAGAGAAGGTTGTGTTAGCTTATGTTACTGCAACAAGATCCTTCATGTATGTTACTGCAACAAGATCCCTCATGTAAGCAATTTCATTAGGAAAAAGAAATAACTGTCTTTGGTAAGTTTAGCTGTCAACTTGACAGATCCAACAGTCATCCGAGATGTGAGCATCCTGAGGAATTGTCTAGGTCAGACTGGCCTGTGGGCATGTCTGTGGTAACTGACTTGATTATTAATTGATGTAGGGGAGAGTCTTAGTTATGGTTATTATTGTTGTAATAAAACACTATTACCAAAAGGAACTTGGGAATGAAAGGGTTGATTTGGCTTACACTTCTATATCAGTATTCATCATTGAAAGAAATCAAGCTGGGAGCTGATTTAGAGACCATGAAGGAATATTGCTTTCTGGTTTAGTCCTCATGAAGCTCAGCTGGCTTTCTTTCAGCATCCAGGATCACCAAGAGCAATGGTCCCATCCACCATGAGCTGGCCCTCCAATATCAATTACTAATTTTAAAAATGCCCTATAGGCTTGCTTGCCTTCAGCTTGCTCTTATGAAGACACTTTATCAACTAAGGTTTCCATCTCTCAAATGAGCCTAGCTTGTAGCAAGTTAACAGAAAACTAGCCAGCACAGAGGGCTCAGCCCACTGTGGGTGGCACCATTCTCTACTCAGGTGGTCCTGGATTATATAAGAAAATATTTAAGCATTGGTCTGTAAATGAGGCAGCAAGCAACAGTCCCTGTAGTTTCTGCTTCAAGCTCCTACTTAAGCTCTTTTCCAAACTTCCCTCAATCATGAACTATAATCCATAAACTAAAGTAAATTCATTCCTCTCCAAATGCCTTTTGCTCATGATGTTTGTGACAGCAACAGGATAAAACTAGAATAAAGACTCTTTTGGCTCCCTTTTTTAAAAAATGGTTCAGTTCATGGTCATTTGGTCCTATTTCTTTGAGCCTATCTTGGCACAACAAATTATGGTTATTTATATTTGGTTAGATATGTATGTCTCAGATAATATATATATATATATATATATCTCAGACTGGCTGTGGGCATGCCTGTGGTAACGGCCTTGATTGTCTTGATTATTAATTGATGTAGGAGAGAATCTTTGTTACAGTTACTATTGTGATAAAACACTATGACCAAAAGGTCATTTATAAATATTATTCTAATATCTCCTTCCTGAACATCTCCTCAGTGCCCCAGTTTCCTCCTGATAAGTCTTACCGATGTCACCATCTCCCAATAACACCCCAGGCGAAATCATGCCATTAACCCATAGACTTTGGGAGGACATTTACCCAAAGACATTTTAAAATTTGATTTAACTCAGTGATTCCCAAATACATTTATTTCCAGAATCCCTCATTTCACCCAGAGCTTGTCACGATGATGAACCTGAGGACAATTCTACATTCTTTCCCGATAGTAACATGGAGGGTTTAGTGGAAATGTAAAACTAGACCTCACAGGATAGAGAAGTCTAGTTAAAGTTGAATATGCCATGCTCACAAGGGATGGGCTTCCAGCATGGTGGAGGGTGACATCGCTGAGAGAAATACTATATTGATTACTCAGCAAAGAAGTACTAAGTGCCCACTGTGTGCCCTGGACTTATGTGAAAATGCTGACACTGGCCTCCAGTGATGCCTAATAGTGGAGAACATGAAAACATCCATTCAATAAGATGTATACCTAGCCTATGAAAGAGATGTAAGCAAATGCTCAGAGAGGACAAAGCCTGCCTGATGGGAAGGTATGATGTCTTCATGCATATGTGCCATCAAAACTGCATCGTGGAGGATGTGTATGAATATACACCTGCCTGAGACAGAAGCAGATGAGCGGACTCTAGGCAATGAGAGAGACTTAAGACTAATAGGCCTGAGAATTACAAGCAGCATGTGGAGATTTGGGAATAACAGGCACTCTAATGAGGGGGAAACTGAGGCAGACTGACTGGGAGCAGACCATGAGCTATCTATGTCAGCAAATAACAACACCAAGAAGAGCTACAATCAGGATAGTTTGGAGGCGTCTCATGGAGGTCACTGGGACTGTTTTAGAATCTGAGTGATATCTCCAGAGGTCTGGGTTCCCGTCATCCCTCTGCTTGGCTGCTCCTTAACACACTGACCTTCTATGCTCCTGCTTTTTGTTTCATGCTGAGAGGTGGCTGCCATGGGACTGAGCATATTCCTTTCTTGCTTTTTTAACTGTATTTATTTATTTATTTATTTATTTATTTATTTAATGCATATGAGTGCACTGTAGGTGTCGGCAGACACACACCAGGAGAGGCATCAATCGGATCCCATTACAAATGGTTGTGAGTCACCATGTGGTTGCAGGGAATTGAACTCAAGACCTCTGGAAGAGCAGTCAGTGCTCTTAACTGCCAAGCCATCTCTCCAGCCCTGAGCATATTTCTTAAAGATAATTTGCTTTATTGTTTAATCATAACCACTTAGAACTATCCTATAGGTATGAGAATCTGCTCCTAGCATCCTATATTGATTGCTCAGCTATCTATCTATCCATCCATCCATCTATCTATCTATCTATAACATATATATACAACATATATATATATATATATATCTTATATATGTATACATTATATATAACATGTGTGTATATATACATATATACATATATACACATATACATAACATATATACACATATACACGTATCCATATATACATGTATACATATGTATGTTGAATTTCTATCTGTTTATCTATCTATCTATCTATCTATCTATCTATCTATCTATCTATCTATCTAT